>NC_058374.1:63775075-64078106 GCF_018350175.1 Felis catus | reverse complement strand
CTTCTGTTTAGAAGACTATTTCATCGCATAACCATATGGCTTCCTCCCTTACATCCTTCAGGTCTCTATTTAGATGTCACCTTCACGGAGAAGCTCTCCCTGACCACCCTACAAACTATTTTGTATTTCTGCCACCCACCCCTAGGACAGCCTAACCCGCCTTGCTCTTATTTTTCTCCATAGCACCTATTACTATTTAATATATTATCTATTTATTTGTTGCTTTTGTGTTCCCCAATTGAATGCAAACAAAAACTTAGTCTTCACACTGTATTATCTCTACACCTAAACCAATGCCATATACTAGGTGCCCAATAAACATTTGTTGAATGTACGAATAAATGAATCCTAACAGAATGCAAGAAACACACATAGAATTTACATAGAATTGTAAATAACAGTTATATTTGGTTAAAAGCCTTGGAAAATGGAAAACAAGGACATACAGATATGGGTATTTGGAGGGTTTTCAGTTCTATGGGAAAATTGCCCTGGTCAGCAATAAAGAAGAATGAAGTTGAAAAGCTGGCTCTCAGACAAGAGATAAAAGAATGAAGATCAAATTGTGCTTCAGACTTGAGACAACCAGATCTTACTTACCGAGTAAGCCAAGAACACATTGGAAGCTGGCCCTGGGCGTAGGTAAAGGGCTCCACAAAGCAGGACTCCCCAGGCATGCACTGGTTACCAAAGAGATGAGCCTCCTCTTGAGGATAATATTATAATGAGAAATGAAGAAAATCATCACTAAGCATATTGATCTAATCAGTGCCACCTTGGAGGAAGACCTGGGGGAGATGTAACCATGGATCAAGGATAAGAATACCTGAGTACAGATTTTAAACTGTAAATAAAAATAAACTTGGGCTCAAGAACTTCATGGTTATTGAATATCCATGAACCTTTCTCCAGCTGGATTCACGACTGGGGTTTGTAGTTATAAATTAGACCTTTGAATCAACAACATTGATTCATATTATACTTCAATAAAAACAAGTTGGTTTTTTTGTTTTGTTTTGTTTTGTTTTGTTTTGTTTTGTTTTGTTTTGTTTTCCCTGAAATGAAACAACTTATTCCCCAGGTAGTTTGTGTGCCCTGGTAGGGAATGGATGCCTATGGCCTCTTACTGCTTGGTTTGCTTTCTCTGCCTCTTACTACAGTTACAAAGAGACTATCTAGACGGGGAGAGTATCAAAGAGAAAAGCAATACAAATCAACATTTAACATACATTGGATGATGTGCACTAGTCATTTTGCCATGTATATAAATATCAGATCATTAAATCATACACCTGAAACTAATATAATATTATATGTCAATTTTACCTCAATAAAAAATTATACATACATACATATGTATTCACATACTGTGTGATGGTGCAGGTAAGTAATATTAGTAATTATCATTATTAAAAGGTTATATTTATACAGTACTTTACAAATTCAAGTGTGCAGTATACTCTTGTTTCATTCTCACTACTGCCCCCTTGGGTTAGGTGTCAACACTCCCACTTACAGTGAAGAAATTGGGGCTCAAGCAGGCTAAGGGGCCTTGCTCAAAGTCATTCAGCTGTGACCTACACCTAGATTGAAGATATGTGCTGCAGTGTCCAGTATAGTCCCCATTTATGCCTGTTCTCCTAGTGTAATTATTAATAGCAACTCTCACTCTCCCAAGTCTCCTACTTGGACAATAAACTTTATGGTGACTCTGTCAAAACCTGCTTCTTTCATTCACTTAATTCCAGTCTTTTATTTCATTATTGCTTTGTTTCTTCCACTTATAGCAGCTCAGGGTGGTTATAACATCCTAAAGAGCTGGCTTCAGACCATGGGATCACTTCTATGATAAGGATATTTCTATGAGAAAGGGTATTGCAGGTTGCAAACCAATTCAACCAGTAACTTTTAAAATGGAGAATTATCAGTATAGTCTACTAAACGATCAGGGTCTAAATCCTAGCTCTACTACTTCCTAACTATGTGGCTTTGGGGAAAATAATATGGAAAAAATCAGTCAGAGCACCATTAGCATAAGAATTTATTTTAAAATATTGGTCCCAAGAAGTGTCTTGAAGGAGCTAGAGAACAGTTTATCTTCGGGAAGGAAGGGGCAAGAATTTCATAGAATTTTAGCTGGTGTTGAGTAGGAGACTATCAGCCAAAATTCAGCTAGTTTGGGGAATAGCTGGTCAGAAAAGTGTCTTGAAAGAGGAGGAAATTGTACTGCAGATTACCAGCCATTATTTGGGCAACTTGAATTTATCAACATAGATGGGAGAGACAGATAGGGACTAGGATCCTGTGCAAGAAGAATGGGAGAAACAATTCAGGCAAAGTAGACATACAGGGGCCACATGGAAAACTCTTGCATCCTCAGGGACTCTTACATAAATTTTCCTCTCTCCCAAACTCAAATGTCCTCACCACAAAACAAAAGGATATATAGTACATACCTCCCAAGTTGTTGAGAAGAGTAAATATGTTATTAAATATAAAGCAGGCAAAACAGTGACTGACACAATTCATTTGGAAGGGGGTCAGTAACAAAAGGAGGCTTGGATTGGCATTAGTGTCTATGTAATTTTTTTTTTTTTTTTTTTTTGAGAGAGAGAGAGAGGATGAAAGTGAGCGAGAGGCAGAGGAAGAGAGAATCCCGCGAGGGGCAGAGAGGGAGAGTGAGAGAAGCAGGCTCATGTTCACCTGAAGCAGGGCTTGTGTTCACCTGAAAGGGGACTCGTGGTCACCTGATGTGGGACTTAACTCACTAACTGTGAGATCATGACCTGAGCCAAAGTCAGATACAAAACGACTGAGCTACCCAGGCGCCTGCTTCCATAATTTTAATCAACTCTTCCACATACATCCTCTGATGTGGAAAATGACTTGTTCTCAAAGAACTAGCTCAACACTAATCCCTATGACACTGTACCATTCGCCATCCTTCTCAACCCAACCAAGTTGCCATCTCTAAAAGACAACATTCTGGATCTTTAAGGGAGAGCTAAGGGACTTTCCCAAGGCTTTCTTGTATTTGCATAATAAATTCATCATTTTCTACTTAGATTACATATTATAGGCCAATAAATAAAACACAATTTACTACAGAAGCTTTGATTCACAGTTTCCGTAAGTTTAAGAAAAAATCAATTATTCATAATAAAGGATGAAAACTTCAAAAGCCGTATGAGGTGAGGGGTAGAGAGTATGCCTAGAGATTTTGGAGTCAGGGGACTTCCCAAGCTGCCGTTGGACCTCACCCACTCAATAGGTTGGAACACAGACCGGTGATTCATAGTAGTTTGAAGGTGTTTTATTTGGTACTCATTACTTAGAGGTTTTACTAGATTTTCCTTGGGGGAAAGAAATTCCTTTTTTTCTTTCCTTTTTCCTTTTTTTTTTTTTTTTTTGGCTCTTTGAAAATAAGGTAGATTTCTTCAGATGTCAAAAGTATTAATGACTAATCCAATAGCTTCTCTTTAGCACTAAGCCTGAAAGAATGGTGATTAATTCCCATCTGCTGTTTAGTAGTTTCATTCCCAGAAATCACAAATTTTCCATTATTTTCTTGCCAGAACTGTCCAAATTCTGTCCAGAACCAAAAGCTCTGGTGATATGAACAGTTTCTATTGTAAGTGTCAACATTCTACACATTTTTACCCTATCTGTACAACAGCACAAAGAGCTTTATAAAGATACATGCTGCTATTAATCAAGGTCTGGAAAGGCTGTCCACTTTTTCCTGTGTTCACGTAGAAAGGTAACTCTTTTACAAAGGAAATTATTGTTTCTAAATTCAAGGTTTATGTTTTTGGCATCAGAATATCCCCATTTCATCCCAAGATTATATAAATATTCATTAGGGTTTCTTTTCCTTTGATATTTACTGTTTTATGACAAGTGTTTCATTTCATTTTGCACCTTTGTATTTTCTGTATTTGAAGTTGAACAAGTTTTACTTTTATAAGAAAAAAGATAGAAAATAATTTTAAGAAAAAAGATAAAAAATAATTTTTAAAAAATTCATATACATACAGGTTCACACAGCGTCGAATAAATAAGGTTAAGACAATACGGGCATAAAGAGTTCCAAGAAAAACAGATGGAACCTAGAGTGGCAAAAGATGTTTCACAAAGGCAGTGGCAGTGAAATGGCCTTAAACAGAAGTGATGTAGGTTAAGAGAAGAAGGAAAGGAGGGCAGAGGATTAGGGGAAGGAGAAATGCAACAAAGCATTGTGAAGTTTATGTGAAGAGGGGAATTGGTTTGTCTCAAGTGTAATATTTATGCAAAAGAGAAAACTGTGGGGATATAGGATCCACATTGTAAAGAGTTTAGAATTAGGATTAAAGGAACTTTATTTTGCAAAACTCAGACACAAATTGAAGAACTGACTAGAGTTTTAACTTGCATTTGCAAAGGAGACAAGTTAATACAGAACTGGCTCACCTATTCAATAGGCTCACCTATTCAAGAAAATAGAAGTCTTTGAATTAAAAAAAAATCACAAGGTCAGGAGATAATTCCATTTGTTCCTTGGTAGTCAGTAATTCTGATTAGATAGCTTTGGGGTCCATTTTGATAAAAAAGAAAAACTAAATGTTTCTTTTGAATAAAAAATAACTTTATGGCTTATCTTAGAATTCAAGGCTTTTAGAATATTCCTGTTTTTTTAAGACTTGTCTTAGAGCGAAATGCTTTTAGAAATGTCAGCCTTTTTTTAGGCTTTAGTACGTCATGGGCTTGATTAGTCATTATTGTGGACAGGGTTAGACAAGACAACAGTTTTCTTTGCCATATTATATAAACTAGAGTGTAGAGCTTCAAACATCTGGAGGCTTCAAGACGGGCTGTGATCATATAGGTTGTGCACTGCACAACTGTAGGGGGTGCTATGTACATAGTGCCCCCTGGAATTATACAACGCAAAATCTGCTCAGCTATACTTGGAAACCTAGAAGCCAGGCGAGGAACATAAATCAGTGAAGCATATGACCCACCTAAAGGATTCCAACTAATTAAACATAATGTTCAGAACACTGGAGCAATAAAACAAATTTGCAGACTATAACCAGCCATGGAGATCCACTTTGCAACCTCTGCTATAGAACGTAGAAACAGTCAATATTTTTGAGCAATGTAATGATGCATTAAAAAGGTCTATAAAATGAATTATAGAGCAAAAAGACTAGAAAGAAGGAGACCAGTAAGAAAACTTACTTCAATAATCTGGAATGGAGGAGAAAAGAGCCTGGCCTAGGCCTACGGTAATAGGATAGAAAGGAAAGAATTCTTAGGATTCAATGATAGAATTGATGACTTCCCACAAGGAAGAAAAAAAAAGGAGTCTGGAGTAATGCAAAGCTTTGAACGTAGGTCCTTAGGAAAATACTTGGAGAAAAAATATTTACCTTTGAAATAATTTCAGATATTATTTTAAAAAGATTTTTAGGGGTGCCTGGGTGACTCAGTCTATTGAGTGAGCAACTCTTGGTTTCAGCTCAGGTCATGATCTCACAATTCATGAGATCAAGCCCCATGTCTGGTTCTGCGCTGAAGGCAAGGAGCCTGCTTGGGATTCTCTGCTGATTGTTCAGAGCCTGGAGCCTGCTTCAGATTCTGTGTCTCCCTCTCTCTCTGCCCCTCCCCAGCTCATGATCTGTTTCTCTTTCTCTTTTTCTCTCTCTCAAAAATAAACACTAAAAAAAAAATTTTTTTTAATATATGGGAAAGAAGCAGAAAAGAGGGAGAAAGGAATTGGAAAAACTATGCAAAAATGTTAACAGTGACTATCTTTAAGTAATGTGGTTACGAGTTATAATTCTCTTCTTCATACTTATATGCAGTTTCCAAATTTTCTTCAATGGATGTGTTATGTTTATAATTAGAAAAAAATTGTTTTAATACACTAAGGGTCTCACCTTTTATATAATCCATAAATTAAATCTCCATTGTTTTATTTTTGTGACAACTATTTGCAATAGCAAATGCTAATAGGTTAGCTTTTTAGTGTTGGGAAAACAGATCTTGTTCTAGGGTGCTAAATACAATCCTTGCAATCTCAAAGAAATAAATATGTGGGGTGCCTGGGTGGCTCAGTCAGTTAAGCACCTGATTCAGCTCAGGTCATGATCTCACGGTTTGTGAGTTCAAGCCCTGCATCAGGCTCTGTGCTGACAGCTTGGAGCCTGGAGCCTGCTTTGGATTCTGTGTCTCCCTCTTTGCCACTGCCCCACTCGCACTCTGTTCCTCTCTCACAAATAAATAAAACATTTAAAAAAAGTTTTAATAAAAGAAATAAATATTTAATATTTTCCAGTGATAAAGACTTGTTTTAGACATTATTTTTTGACTCAAAAATTAATTTCAAATGTGTTAATAATTTTGTTTAAAAGACATGATTTTGTTTCCTTTTTTTTTTTAGCATTAGCTGTTAGCCTTTCTCTAGTGCATTCAAGACTTAAAGACCATTCAAGCTTTTGCCAAGAACACAAAAATTCAAGGTAAGAAGAAACGATAATAGTATCAACAATAAAAATAATAATGTTTATAGATTTAAAAAATAGCTTCACAAATATTTCATACAGGGCTCATTTGACTTTTAAGAAAAAAAATAGAATGTAATAATGGCAGGGTTTTTTTTAGCTCTACTTTGTGGGGGAGACACTGAGACTCAGAGAGGTAAATATCTTGCTCAGTATCACATAGCTACTAAATAGTAAAATCAGAATTCAAATCAAGATCGTCCATATCCAAGTACTGTAATTTTTCCTATAGAGTATTAATGGGAAACCATGAAAACTATGCCTTGTCCACCTTGTTAAACCCTTCTCTGTACTGACAGAAGGGCCGGTTAATCTTGTCACCTTTGCCTGGTCCCATGACCCGGCCAAGCTCCAGACTCTCACTGTGGTCCATCCTGCTCCAAGCTAGGGAAACCCAAAATACAACAAAGGAGAATAGATAGCAATAAAAAAATGAAAAACAAAAACAGAAACAAAAACAAAAAACACCTCTTTTGTTAAGGAAAAAAAACCCACTGTCTTTCATTTCTTTGAGGCATATTTGGCATTTTAAAATTTGTACAATGGTTTGCATATAAATCCTTCCTAAAATGAATACAAGAGTAACGGTCTGAGACAAATAATGGAAATGACTGAAAATTCACAAGTTTATTAATGCAATAAGTCACATCCACCAGCAGAATAATTGTTTATGTATGAATCTTTTACTTAAAAGTTTTTTTAATGTTTATTTTTTTTATTTTTTTAATGTTTGTTTATTTTTGAGTGAGAGTGGGGGAGGGGAAAAGAGAGAGGGAGACACAGAATCTGAAGCAGGCTCCAGACTGAGCTGTTAACACAGAGCCTGATGTGGGGCTGGAACCCACAAACTGTGAGATCATGCCTTGAGCCGAAGTCAGATGCTTAACCACTTAACTGACTGAGACACCCACGCACCCCTTTAATGTTTATTTTTGAGAGAGAGAGAGAGAGACTGAGCATGAGTAGGGGAGGGGCAGAGAGAGAGGGACACACAGAATCTAAAGCAGGCTCTAGGCTCCCAGCTGTCAACACAGAGCCCGACATGGGGCTCGAAATCACGAACCGTGAGATCATGACCTGAGTTGAAGTCTGATGCTTAACCAACTGAGCCACACAGGCGCTCCTGCATGAATCTTATACTTATCATTAATGGTTAAAAGCGGGGCACAACTCTCTTGGATGACCTGAAGCAGAACTTCAAGAATCAGCTTCAGTTCCACCTGGTTATATCCTCAAAATTAGTTTTCCCTTCATACTTCTTTTATATGATCCCATTTGGCAGTTACGCTCACTTGCTGGAAGAATTTCTTATTGTTCTGTGATCAAGGGTATCATTTGTCTTCACTGATACTCTACTGTTCGTCATGCAAACATGATTTTTGCTTTGAACACAACTTTGATTTGATTTGTTCTCAAATTGTTCTTCAGGCATGCATGGGTTCTCTGTATGTATCATTTTTTTCTGCCTGAATTATTAACTTCGCAAGTATACTATTTGGGTATTTGTTCATGCTTTTATGCTAACACCCATACCGCTTTGTTCAGTAAAGCCTTATTGTTGGATAATTTGGATATACTAGCAAATAGCTCATCTGTCACTCTACTATTTTAAAAGTAACCACTGCTTTCTCTAAAGTTTATAACATTATAACATTATAACATTCTCTAAAGTTTAAACATTTTTCAAATGAATCATTAAATGGATACTAGCTAAGAGGTAGTATAGACAAATTCCAATGGGATGTTACAAAAAAGTAGGAGATTCTAATGTGTTTTTTTTGAGTAATAAAAATAGTTAAAGTCTAGTTGTAAGTTAGAATGTGAAATATTTTAAGATACCAAGTGTAAGCAATAAAAGATAAGCTTAAAGAATAAGAACTTGTAAAAATGACCAGACTTGATAACGTCTCAGAGAAAGCAAAGAACATCCTCCTGTTCAAAGCCAATCCCTCCTGTATTATTTATCTACTTATGCAGATGGGGTTCAGAACACGCTATCCCAAAATATGAGTACTGAGTGTTTTAAGCTGAAGGAGTTTGAGAAAACAAGCAGAAGCAAGATCACTCTGACCTTCTTCCTACCCTTCTGCCTTGAAACGGGTCATAAAGCCCTCATGTGAGAGGCGCCTTCCCTAAATGTGGTGGAAAGGAGCATCTTTATCTCCAAAGACAAAAGGACACTAAGAAGAATCCGAGCAAACAGGCCTTGCTAAGTATGCTACTACAGTTACCTCATACTCCCTTCATCTATCGTATTCCTCCACAACAATCCACTCTCCAGCAAACCTAGCATCAAAATACTGAGGTCTGTTTCTTTGGGTCTTCATTTCCTTATGAAGGCTCCTGTGTCACATAACACTTGTATTAAATTTGTATGCTTTTCTCTTGTTGATCTGTCTTTGCCGGTTTAATTTTCAGACCCAGCCAGGGACCTTAACAGGGTTGAAGAAAACTTTTTCCTCCCCCTACACTGCATAGCAAATTACAGAGACTTAGCAGCTTAAAACAATAAACACTTATTATCTCACACCATTTCAAATGGTGAGGAATCTGGGAACAGCTTAGCTGAGTGTTGCTGCCTCAGAATATCTCATGAGGTTACAGCCAAACTGTCAGCCAGTGCCGAGGTCATATGAAGACTTAACGGAGCTAGAGGATCCCCTCCCAAGCCTGTCACTTGGTTGTCAGCAAGAAGCCTCAGCTCGTCACCATGTGTGCCCTCTCCATAGGATTGCTTATGCAATGGCAGCCGGCCTCCCCCAGAGCAAATAACGAGGGAGAGAGAAGGCACCAAGATGAAACTACAGTGTCTTTTATAACCTCATCTCAGAAGTGACATAGCACCATTTTTGTTGTATCCAATCGGTCACAAAGACCATCCCTGATACTATATGGGAGGAGGTGACACAAGGGTGTGAATACGGGGATGCAGGGCTCATAGGGGGACATCCTGGAGCCTGGCTACCTCCCTTCCCTTGTATCCTTTATTCTCTTCTCTGGCTCCCATCACCCTTGTGCTCTTTCAACTTAAACTACTTTGTCCTTACTAGCTCTTCTTCTATCTTGCTTCTAGACACTCTGACACTATCCTCTGAAACTTCACTTGTATACCTTCTTGGGAAAAAAGAAAAAACAAAGTCCTTCCTAAACTGTTCTTCCTAGTTCAACTCTAGTTACCAGTCAGTCTCCATGGCTGAATTCCTGAAAGAGAAATCCACACACGCTTACACTTCTTCACCTGGTCCACAGAAATCTGACCTGCACCCCAACCTGTCCAATGGAACTGTAATCCCAGGTCACTGGAACATTGCTAGGAGTTCTTCATTTAAAATTCTAATACATTTGGGGCGCCTGGGTGGCTCAGTTGGTTAAGTATCTGACTTCGGCTCAGGCTGTGAATTCACTGCTCATGTGTTCAAGCCCTGCATCGGGCTCCGTGCTGACAGCTCAGAGCCTGGAGCCTGTTTCAGATTCTCTGTCTCCCTCTCTCTCTGCTCAAAAATAAATAAACATTTAAAAATGTAAATTCCAACACATTTTCAGTCCTTACTTAATCTCTGCGTCATTTGTTTTCCATGAACTTATTTTCCCTTGGCTGCTGTGACACCATTCCTCCCTGGCTTTTGTTCTAATTTCATGACTATTTCTTACTTCCATTGCTGACCTTTTTCCTTTACCTCTCTGTAAGTATTGGTATTCTCTGCAATTCAACCCTCACCTCTTTTTCTTATTATTTTAAACACTCTCCCTTTTTTCTATTCCAGTGGCTTTTGCTACCATCTGTATGCAGCTAACTGCCAAATCTAAATCTCCAGATTCCTTCTCTTTCTTGAACTTCACACCATTATAACCAACTCCTTGCTTAAGACTATGAAAGCCCCACAGGTTTCTCAATAGATAGATGTGTTGACTCAGTTTGAGGAGATCAGTTACTTCTGAGAACTTGTAAGTGGGAGGGGAAAGCTTAATAAAAAAAGAAAGTATTATATATATATATATATATATATATATTTTTTTTTTTTTTTTGAGAGAGAGAGAGAGAGAGAGATGGAACACAAGTGGTAGAGGGGCACAGAGAGAAAGGGACAGAAGATTCAAAGCAGGCTCCCTGCTGACAGCAGCAAGCCCGATGTGGGACTTGAACTCACAGACTGTGAGATCATGACCTGAGCTGAAGTCAGACACTCACCCAACTGAGTCACCCAGGCATCCCAAAAAAAAAAAGTATTCTAAAGGAAACCTTATCTCCAAACAGAGTTTTATCCATTTGGCACAACCTTTAGTGCAAAGGCATGATGGAGTGTGATCCCAGCAAAGGGTTTCCCTGTCTTCCTAGGAGAAGCCACCAATTTATCCACCAAGCCATTATTCACCATTTTAGTTCAACATAAAGAAGAGTCAGCAGCTCACTGTCAAAATCAGTTCATGCAGAGATTGGTAAAATCAAGAGCTGCATGCAGCTTCATAATCAACTCCCATTCGCCAGCACCACCTTCAGATACTTCACGGTGGCTGTGCCAAGGCTCCCAGGACCTTGCCACATTCTGTCCTCCTGGACAAATTGTCCAGCGAAGACCAGCTTCTCCCTGGAATGCTCAGGGTTTCAGACCCAAACTGCTCCCAAACTACTGTCACGAGACCACACTCTGAGTCACGTCCCACCGTGTGTTGTTAGCACAGACGCTGGGTCCACAACCCGCAGCTGTTGTTACTGCAGCTACTCGTGCCGTCCTCACATCCTCACATTTCCACCATATAAATGTGCTGTGAGCAAGAGTTCATCATGTTCAATAATGTCATGATGCCCAGACACATGGTCCCAGGCAGCAGCCTGCTGTTCATATGCCCACAGGGTCAGAAACATTGAACATTTCCACGTTGGTATGTGCTCCTCTCACGGGCAAAACTAGACGTCAGGTGCATAGGTGTTTCCTTTTATTCAAGCCACAAACCTTATTTTTGCCAGTGAAGTCGCTGGCATTGAGACTGAGCACCCAGAATTTCTCCGTATCTTGGAGCCTCCAGAGCCTCATTCTAAGGCTGATGTAACCATCTCTGTACTTTAAGCCCATCTAGTCAAGAGACTGCCAGAAACCAGCCAGCAAGTGCTACTGTGGTTCTAAGGTATAAAATTGATCAGGGATCACAAGAAAAACTCATGTTTCAGGGTGCCTGGGTGGCTCAGTCCATTAAGCATCCAACTCTTGAGTTTGGCTCAGGTCATGATCTCACAGTTCCTGAGTTCAAGCCCCACATCAGGCTCTGCACTGACAGCGTGGATGGAGCTTGTTTGGGATTCTCTGTCTTCCTCTCTCTCTGACCCTCCCTGCTCATGTTCTTTCTCTCTCTCAAAAATAAATAAACATTTAAAAAAATAAAAAGAAGAAGAAAAATTATGTTTCATCCAGGGAAAATATGAAAACATTGAAAAACTTTAGTAGTTGTGGGGGGAGAGAATTGTAAAATAAAACAAAATTTTAAATAGAAAAAATGTGATGGGGTGCCTGGTTGGCTCAATTTCAGCTCAGGTCATAATCCCAGTGCTATGGGATCAAGCCCCATGTTTGGCTCCATGCTCAGAGTGAAGCCTGCTTGAGATTCTATTCTCTCTCTCTCTCTTTCTCTCTCTTTCTCTCCCCGCCCCCCGCCCTTCTCCCCTGCTTGTGCATGCATACTCTCTCTCAAGTGGGAAAATAAATAAATAAATAAACAAACAAATAAATGGAATATTTACAACATATGTACTGAGAAAATGCCATGTCTAACAAACTTAATGCTAGTTCTAGATTATTTATGGTGAAAAGGCAGAGAAGAAGAAAGGAAGGAAGGGAAGAGTAAGGAAAAGTGAGGGGGAAGGGAAGGAAAGAGAAAAGTATATACAAAAAGCTTCTTTATCTAGAAATTAATAAGAAAATACAAAGTTTGGCTCTAGATACTCTGAAACTACCTTTGGAAGTCAGTCGGGATTCCTTTCTCTTATAGCACTATTTTTTTACTTATTGGGATTGCATAAATTTATGGCTGATGTTGTTTTACACTGATATGCTTGTATTTTTGTTATTTTGAGAATGCTTTATAGACTCTTGTAACCAAGACATTATTCACAGGTGAAATATAAAATATGAAATATTAATAAGGGGATTAAGAGTATACTTATCTTGAGCATTGAGAAATGTACAGAACTGATGAATCATTATATTGTACACCTGAAACTAATACGCCACTGTATGTTAATTATACGTCAATTAAAAAAGACATAATTTGCATCCTTTACTACATTCATTATTTTTTTTTTTTAATTTTTTTTTCAACGTTTATTTATTTTTGGGACAGAGACAGAGCATGAACGGGGGAGGGGCAGAGAGAGAGGGAGACACAGAATCCGAAACAGGCTCCAGGCTCCGAGCCATCAGCCCAGAGCCTGACGCGGGGCTCGAACTCCCGGACCGCGAGATCGTGACCTGGCTGAAGTCGGACGCTTAACCGACTGCGCCACCCAGGCGCCCCTTTACTACATTCATTATTTAGAGCCGCATGTAATCTTGATATTCTGATGTTTGGGAAAAAGGCACAAAAAGTTTCCAATAGTGTCTCTAGTACTGGAACAAACCAGGAGCATTCTGATCCTAAGAGCTGTTCAAAGACTGAATAGTACTGACTTCCACACATACCAGAAGCCTACGTTAGAAGGTAAGCTAGCAGATATGACCTTCAAGTCCACCATCATCAAATTAAGAGAAAGAATTTCAACAGCAGAGCAACCCCACTCCATCCATCTGCCCAGTCTAAGTCTGCATATTGCACAGCGGTACCTATATGCCAAAGGAACCACTGAAGCACTCCAAGTATTACTTATTATAGGATGTAGGTAATGGAAAGGAGACTCTTACCATTGTTGTCATCAACATCGTCAATCTGGGATGGCTTTGATCATATATGGTTTTTCAAAAGTTTATTCTCACGAGCTAGGTTTGAGACATCACAACACTGGCATGAATCACAAGATCAATAAAACCTTCCAAGGTTCTGCAAACCTAGTACCTCTGTCTCCTTGACATTCTCCTGTTATGCTTAAGACAGGCTGTTGAGATTGAGTGGGAGGCTAAATGGGCAGCTTGAAGAAAATTATAAATGTTTGTAAAATCTGCTGAGGGAATTTTGGAGAAGCAGATGGCCCAGAACAAATAGAGATTGCCAAGCTCTGTTGGAGTTTCACCTGAATTTAGAGGTCATGGATTTATTGTGGCTCTTACATGCCAGAACCATTAGGTTTGTTTTCACATTTAATGCTCGTGACATCCATGTATGTATATGTAATTTGTCTTGATTATACAGAATTTAAGGCACTAATATAAGCTTCTACCGCTAGCACATTAGGGTCTCATGGTTGCAAACAACAGAAAATTACTCTGGCTAATAGAAGATAAAAAGCAATTTCATTGAAAGGATATGTGCAAGCTATCAAAACAAAGGGGAGGCTAATGAACCAGTATGTAAAGGACAAAATGTTTTCACAGGTCTTGGTAGTAGAAACAAATAGCTGCCTATGTGAATCACTTAATGCTTTGGATCACTCCATTCCAGAGTCCAGTTCCAGAGAGAGAGAAACTGTTTGTCCTAGCAAGGCTCATATGCTTAGGGGAGCTGCCTCCAAGCCTAGAGGGTTGGACAGGTAATTCACTAAAGAATTGTGATGCTCTTGCCAAAAGAAAAGGGGTTGGATGATGGTGAGCAAAAATTAATAAATGTCTGCTGTAGATAAAAGAATAAAAGCTTCAGAATTAAGATCTGAATCTATATTTGTCACATGTAAAACCTAATATGGTATGTTCTTTGCCAAGTTGCCTCCTAATGGGAATGAAGAAGACAATTGTTTGGGGGTTACAGTACAGGTGGAACAGGAGAGTAAGAATGTGAGAGGGTCAGGAAGCCTGCAAATGATGATGGGTGGTAGGGCCTCCAAGCTAGGGATGAAAGTGAGGCCAGGGGTGCCTCAGTGGCTCAGTCAGTTAAGCATCTGACTTTTGATTTTGGCTCAGGTCATGATCTCACCATTCGTGGGTTCGAGCCACACATCGGACTCTCTGCTGGCAGCACGGAGCCTGCTTGGAATTTTCTCTCCCTCTCTCTCCCTTTCTCTCTGCCCCTCCCCTGCTCACATGCTCTCTCTCTCTCAAAATAAATAAATAAACTTAAAAAAAAAAAAAAAAAGAAACGTAAGGCCAGAAGGGGACTTCAAAACCAGGAGAACTGGAGGGACAGGGTGGTGAAACAGGTGAGGTGAGGGTATTTCTGGGAGTCTTCTGAGATGATTCCAGAAATTCTATGAAGTAAACCCAGTGAGAGACATGTCCTGAGAAACTGAGGTATGTCATGATGGGTCCACAAAGAAAAAATAAAGTTCTAATTGTGTTTTAGTTTCTGATACAATCAAAGAACACTATTTAGCTATTGAAGACTTAAGCAAGAGGGAGACAGTTCATTTTCACAACCATCTTAAAAATAAAATCTGCTCCAGAGATTGAACAAAGGAAAAATGAAATCTATATTGATCATGGTATTTACAAACTTAGTGAAGAATGTCTGAAGGATATTTTATGAATGAACTTATTTTCCTACCCACACCTTTCCCCAGAGAAATGTTTTATGACTGTAGGTAATATGACTAGGTAATATGACTCTCAAACAAAAAGAGTGTTAACACAAGCCTAGAGGCAAAACGTTTTTGGTGCCTAAAGATAGTCCTACTGATACAAAGAAATTGAAAGCAAGTGTCTTTATTTGCTGGGTATTAAAAGGAAGGAAAATACATCAGAGGAAATCTACCATTTATGAAAAGAGTAGAGCGCATTAAACCAACCCTTTCTGGAGTGTGGGGGACAAGAAATGAGCATGGTTATAAAAGGGCAAGATGAAGGGTCCTTGTGTCGATGGAAATAATCTGTACCTTGACTGTATCAATGTCAATATGTTGGTTGTGACATTGTACTATGGTTTTGCAAAATGTTACCACCGGAGAAAGCTGGATGGGATCTCTCTGCATTATTTCTTACAACTGTATGTGAATCTACCATTATCTCAAAAAAAAAGTTTAATTAAAAAGAAAAACAACAGGGGCACCTGGGTGGCTCAGTCAGTTGAGCATCTTAGCTCAGGTCATGATCTCACAGTTCATGAGTTTGAGCCCTAAATCTGGCTCTCTGCTGTCAGCGAGGAACCAGCTTCAGATCTCAGATCCTCTGTCCCTCTTCTCTGCCCCTCCCCCACTCATTCTAGCTCTCTCTCGCGCTCTCTCTCTCTCTCAGAAATAAACATTAGGAAAAAAGAAGAAAAACAACGCACACACAAACACAAAATGAGCTTTCCTAGATGTAGGGAAGAAGAGTTCTCTCCACCCCTTGTGTTTCCATACGCAGTAACTATTGAACTAGACCAAACTATTTGGTCTATTTGAACTAGACCAAAACGGTTTTCTAACCTGGCTGCTCATTTGTTCCCTGGTGACCTCAAACTTCCTGGAAAACTGAGAATTACTGAGCTTCTCTCCACCCCTCATTTACTCCTCCCTAGGGAAGCTGGGGAGAATAAACAGCTCAGCCCTTCCCCCACCCTCTCTAGTCCAGTGTTTTGCAGACAGCGTGTCAGCTTTCCTCTCCGGGGACTTTATTCCACTGGGAAGACTGTGTTGTTCCACTGTGCCAGTGACTACTGGATAACTCTGGGAAAAGTGTGAGAGTGCCTACTTGGCCGTGTCTTCCAGTCAGCTTTATGAAGCTGATAGTTTGACCTTCATTTGTCTGACTCTGTATCTCTTTCAACTGATTCTGAATTGGAGAGGAAGAAAGGGATGATTTTTTTTTTAGGTACTTGGTTCCTGCAAGAAAAGGGGTTTCAGCTGGTCTGAACTCCTACATCAGACCAAGGGACCCTGGGGATATGACCTTAGATTTGCCTTCTTGCCACTCAGCTCTCCAGAATGTAGCAAAGTAAGATAAACGTGGAATGTTAGCAGGTCAGATTGCACCTGGTTTACAGAAGCATTCATTGTGAAATCTCACTGATGGGTTGCAGCTGCACTGGGAGGCATGTGACTTGGCATTTGCTCCTGAAGAGACTATGTAACAAGCAGGGGATTACACACGGGTAACACGGGGAGGGAATAGACGGGGTGGCTGTCCTAAGGTGAAACTGTCTGCATCAGGTTTGCCCTCATCTCTTGTGACTCAGCCCTGATGAGTGGAGGAGAGTAGAAGCCACACCTAACCTGTCACCAGGTATTACATAACACATGTAGCAAGTCGTCCACTAAAATTCTAGCACCTGGTCCCTGCTCTTCAGTAACCGGACAAAGTTCTTTGTTAAGTTCATCTAGTTCTTGCAGTCATTCTGGTAGGTTAGCGCATCTATCCCTTGTTCCAACACGGATCTCCATTTTCCTTCCCTTTTTAGAGATGTAAGAAAGCTAACTTACCTTCTCAGATGTCCTTGCCATTAGAGGTGGTCCTATAACTCAGTTCTGGCAAATGAAATGTAAGCTGAATACTATTTCTGGTACCGCCTCTTCCATTTCATGCTTCTTGCCTGGAACACATGCATGATTCTGGAGTCTGACCGGTCATTGCCAAGTATGGTATACAGCAAGACAGAAGGGTCAGTTGGTGGTGGTGTTGAGCTTCCATACCAGTCTTGGACCTCCCTTCAACCAGATTTGGGGAGAATGTCCTGGATTGTCCAGTTGGACCCAATGTGATCATAAAAGTCCCTATAAGGGAAAGAGAGAGGTAGAAGGAAGGATCAGAGAAATATGTGACAACGGAAGCAGAGTCAAAGGAATGCTATGTTGCTGGCTTTGGAGGAGGAGGAAGGGGGCGGTGAGGCAAGGAATGTAGGCAACCCCTAGAAGCTGGAAAACGAAACAGCATCTTCCCCTGAGACCAGAAGGAATGCAGCCTTTCCGACACCTTAGTTTTAGCCTAGTGAGGCCTGTGTCAGATTTCTAACCTACCGAACTATAAAACAGTAAATTCTTGTTGTTCAAACCACTAAATATGCAGTAATCTGTTACACTGGCAATAGGAAATGAATACACTATATTAAGACCTTTTAATAACAAATTATGGTTAGACTAAGGAAATTGTTTCCTTTTAGTGTAAGATAACCTCTAGTTTTTAAATCCAGGGCAGGCAAAAAGAGACATAACTTATTTTTTAAGAATAAAAAAATATCCCCAGTAACCTAGAAAAAGATGGATATTTTTATAGCCATGGTAACAAACACCAAAGCTGGTTTTAAAAACTATTTAACTGATAAGTGACAACTTCAGTAAACACACCTCAGGAACAGGAAACATGCTTCTATAACCCATGTCTCTAAGGCTGATTTTCAGCTACTCCTTCCTCAGTAACCAATACCTCCCCAAACAAAATTTCCCATAAAACCTGTATTTGCTTTGCTCAGTGAGACTGTGTCTGATCAGCATAGCCTTCCCTTACTTAAGTAAACAATAAATTCAGTGTCTAGGTTTCACATTTTGGTTGATGATCTCATCCTTTGAAATATTATACATTCTTCTTAAGACAAACTTATTCTTAATTTATCAAGGGTCAAGGAAAACACAAAGTGCCAAGTTTTGATACTGTTAAGTGAAGGTTGTTGGAAAAGCAGTATATAAGAATTTGTTTTCATTATGGGAAGAGATAATTTTATGTGTTTTTTTAATATTTATTTATTTTTGAGAGAGGGAGAGAGAGAGCGAGCACACGAATGGGGAAGGGGCAGAGAGAGAGGAAGACAGAGGATCCAAAGTGGGCTTTGCAGAGAGCCCAATGTGGGACTTGAACCCACAAACCGCGAGATCATAACCTGAGCCAGCATCAAGAGTTGGACTTTAAACTGACTGAGCCACCGAGGCACCCCTTCTATTTGTTTTTTTTAAAACTCTTGATTTGTTCCTATGTTTACATTTGAAAAACAAAAATCCTAAAACTAAATGAAATCACTCATGATCCCACCATCTTCATTTTCTTAATATTTAAAAACTTACAAGTCCTGATCTGCTTCCTACTAACCCCACCCAATAGAGGTAATTGCTAATAACAATTATATGTATATCTTCTCAGATGTAAACTTAGGCACAGAGGTGTTATAAGAAGGCTATTTTAGCCAGTTGCTATGGTGTTGCTAGGATCTTTGGAACGTATTTTATATGGCTAAGTATAGTTTGGTATTTTAGCACGGTTGTGGGCTTCTTAAGAATGGTAGCCATGGGGGTGCCTGGGTGGCGCAGTCGGTTAAGCGTCTGACTTCAGCCAGGTCACGATCTCGCGGTCCATGAGTTCGAGCCCCGCGTCGGGCTCTGGGCTGATGGCTCAGAGCCTGGAGCCTGTTTCCGATTCTGTGTCTCCCTCTCTCTCTGCCCCTCCCCCATTCATGCTCTGTCTCTCTCTGTCCCAAAAATAAATAAACGTTGAAAAAAAAAAAGAATGGTAGCCATGATACATTCATCTCTCCATAACAAGTTACATTACATAATGGGTTTTCAACAAATATTTATTGAATTGAATTAAGAACTAAATTTCTCTAAATAAGATCCCATTTAATTTCTGGTATAAGAATATAATACTTAGTCCTAAGGCAATATAGACAGATCCTGAGTCCATCTGTGGTGGACTCTTTGGGATCTTAATGTTTAATGTTCTAGGACAGAATTGCTCAAAGAGTCGTCAACTAGTGGTGGTTTATCAAATATTCAAAAAAAGTTGGCCATTTCAGGGAGAAAAAGCAAAGAGGTAATTTTGTTCACACATAGTTCATAAATGTGAGGTTAAGATTAATTACTCCTTGGGGGCACCTGGGTGGTTCAGTCAGTTAAGCATCTGAGTTTGGCTCAGGTCATGATCTCATAGTTCGTGGGTTCTAGCCCCAAGTCAGGCTCTGTGCTAACAGCTTAGAGCCTGGAGCCTGCCTGCTTCAGATTCTATGTCCCTCCCCACCCCCACCTCTCCCCCTCCCCCATTCATGCTCTATCACACTCTCAAAAATGAACATTAAAAAAATTTTTTTAAAGATTCATTACTTATTTTTACAGAAATCCTCTTATATTCTTAGTTCATTATCTTAAAAATAGATTATGATTTTCATGATTCAAAACTGAAAACAGTTGGGGCACCTGGCTGGCTCAGTCGGTAGAGCACATGACTCCTGATCTCAGGGATTGTGAGTTTGAGACCCACCTTGGGTGTAGAGATTACTTAAAACATAAAATTGAAAAAGGTCAAAGGATAAACAGTAAAAAGTCTCACCACAACCACATCCCCTAGCCAATATTGGTCAGTTTGTTATGTATCCTTCCAGAGATACTTTATTTAAAAAAAAAATTTTTTTAATGTTTATTTTTGAGACAGAGAGAGACAGAGCATGAACGGGGGAGGGGCAGAGAGAGAGGGAGACACAGAATCTGAAACAGGCTCCAGGCTCTGAGCTGTCAGCACAGAGCCCGACACGGGGCTCAAACTCACAGACCGCGAGACCATGACCTGAGCCAAAGTCAGAAGCCTAATTCACTGAGCCACTCAGGAGCCCCCAGAGATATTTTACAACATATAAGAAAACACACTCACACATACACACACCACTGATCATTTTAGACAAGTGGTTTAGGCTATAGTCTTCTGCACCTTACTTGTTACATACATGCAACAGTATGTCTATGGCAGCCTTCCATTTCAGTACACAGAATAGTCTCATTCTCTTATACAGCTCAGAGAATTCTTGAATGGACATAAAGAAGTTTTCTTTTTTAAACTACTAAGATCTTAATAAATAACTTTGTACAAATGTTAGTTCATACACATTTGAATCTATCTGTAGGACAAATTCCTAGAGACAGAACTGTTGGGTCAAAAGGTATGTGAATTTGTAACTTTTAAAGTTACTGCCAAAATCTCTCTTCATGGGGGCAATTCATCCTCTCATGGAAATTAGAGTGCCTAGTTCCCCATAGGCTCAGCCACACAATACATTATTATCAAATTATTTTCTCTGCTAATCAAACAGTTCAAAAATGATCACTTAGCAGGACATTAACTAGCATTCTATTGTGAAAGAAGTTTACTTTTTTTTTTATGTTTGAATCATTTGTATTACCTTTTCTGTGAATTATCTGGTCATATGATTTGTCCATTTTTTTATTGGGTTGTTTTTTCCTTTAGTTATTGTAGGTGCTCTTTTATATTAGGAAAATTATCCCTTTGTGATACAAATATAAAATGAATTTCCTCAAGTAGCCATTACCTTTCGACTTACTTTATGGTAACTCTTCCCCTGCAGAATTTTTTTTAAATGTGACTTGAAAACACTTTATCCCATTCTTTGGTTGTCTTTTCACTTTCTAGGTAATGTTCTGAAAGCACAAAAATTTCTAATTTTAATGAAGTCCAATTTATCTATTTTTTTTCTTTTGTTGCTTATGCTTTTGGTGCCATATCTAAGAAACCATTGACTAATGCAAGGTCACAAAGATCTATATCTATGTTTTCTGATAGCGTTAGCCCTTATATCTAGGTATTAATCCGGTTTCAGTTAATTTTTGTGTATAGTGGGTGGTACTTAAGTTCTAAATTCATTTGTTTGTAGATTCCAATTGTCACAGAATTATTCATTAAAGACTATTCTTTCCCCCCATTGAATTGTCTTGACACTCTTATTGAAAATCATTTTACCCTAAGTGTATGGGTTTTTTTCTGGACTCTCAGTTCATTCCATTCATCTCTATGTGTATCCTTATGCTAGTACCACATAGCTTTGAATACTGGAGCTTTAAAGTAAGTTTTCAAATGGAGAATTGTGTGTTCAAACTTTGAACTTTTTCTTTTGTTATACATCTGAAAGTCTTTTTTATTGAAAAAATAATTGACATACAATGTTGTATTAGTTTCAGGTGTATAACATGATTTGATATTTATATACAAAATAGTCACCATAATAAGTCGGTCATCATATAAAATTGTAACAGTGTTATTGACTATATTCCCTACGCTGTTCATTATATCCCTATATCTTATTTATTTATTTTTTTAATGTTTATTTTTGAGACAGACAGACAGACAGACAGACAGACAGAGTATGAGCGGGGAAGGGGGAGAGAGAGAGGGAGACACAGAATCTGAAGCAGGCTCCAGGCTCTGAGCTGTCAGCACAGAGCCCAATGTGGAGCTCGAACTCATGAGCCACAAGATCATGACTTCAGCTGAAGTCAGATACTTAAACAACTGAGCCACCCAGGTGCCCCTATCTTACTTATTTTTATAACTGGAATATTGTGCTTCTTTTTCAAGATGTTTTAGCTCTATAAGGCCCCTTGCCCCTTGAACTTGAGGACCAGCTTCTCCATTTCTGCAAAAAGGCGATTGGAATTTTGACAGGTATTGTATTGTAGGTTAATGTGGGGGAGTAGTGTCATCTTAACATTAGGTATTCCAATCTATAAACATGAGTGTTTGTTCAATTTCCAGTCTTCTTTAATTTCTTTCAATGATGTTTTATTTTTTAACTATGAGCCATTCACTTCTTTTGTTAAATTTATATTAACTTTCTTGTTCTTTTTAATACTATTGTAAATGGAAGTATTTTCTTCAACTTTGGATTGTTATTACTAATGCATAAAAATACAATTATTTTTGTATATTGATGCTGTATCTCTGAAACATTGCTATACTCATTTATTAGCCCCCACGGATTTGTAGATTCTCTAGGACTTTCTATATATATAAAACTATGTCATCTGCAGATAGAAATAGTTTTACTTCTTTTTTAATCTAGACACCTTTTATTTTATTTTCTTGCCTAATTGCCTTGGCTGAAACCTCTAGTACAATGTTGAATGGGAGCAGCATACTTATTTCCAATATTTTTTAACTTCTAATTTTTCCCCAAATTATAAAGATAATTGCATTAGCTAGGAAAACGCTGGTGAAAATAGTAGTCATTATTTTTTAAACTTTTTGTTAATGGGAGTGCTTCTAATATTTTTCTATCAAACAGAAGCTGTCTGGCCATTAAAATAGATTTATGTTAAGGTAGTATATTCTATTCTTATTCTTTTATAAACATTTTGATTCAAAAGTAGATTTTAAGTTTTGATCAAATCCTGTTTCAAAGTCTGTAGTTGATATTCTTTGTATCTATTCATAAAATGTATGTCCTAATATTTAATCACCTTTGTATTCCTGAAATAAACCCATTCTGTCATACTGTTCTTTTAAGATATTGCATGATTCCATGTCCTAATATTTTATTTAGTATTATTTCATCAATAAGTGAAATTAATGGGCATTTCCTTTCCTTATAGTCTTTATCAGATTTAGTATCTAAATTATTCTTGTTTCATATAAAGAACTTGGAAGGTTTCTTCTTTCTCTGTGTGCTGGAATACCTTAAATAATTTTGGAATTATCTATCCTTTAAGGTTGCAGTGTAATAGCCTATAAAAAGTGTTTTTTTGTGTGTGGGATAGCTCTTTATACTTTCTTTTAAGTCATTAATTTGTTTAGACCTTCAGTTTCTTTTCAGATCAGTTTGGCATATTACAGCTACTTTCTTTTTTTTAAGGTTTATTTATTTATTTTGAGAGCAAGTGAGTAAGAGCATGGGGAGGGACAGAGAGAGAGAGAGAGAGAGAGAGAGAGAGAGGACCCCAAGTAGGCTCCATGCTGTCAGCACAGAGTCCAATGTGGACTCAATCTCATAAACCATGAGATGATAACCTGAGTCAAAACCAAGAGTCAGATGCTTAATTGATTGAGCCACTCAGGCACCCTGGGTATATTATAGTTTCTTAAAACAAACCCATTTTACCTAGAATTTCCAAATTATTGCATCATGTATATTTGTGCTTTTTTTCTTAATTAACATACTTAAAAGTTTTTTTTTTCTTTTTTCAAGCAACCAGCTCTTGGGTTATTTAATTCTACCATTTTTATTTTATAATTAAATAGTTTCTACTTTTATCTTTTTAATCGTCTCTGTTTTCTTACATTTATTTTGCTGATCTTTAATTTCATTTGGATGCTTCATTCTTTCTTATTAGTTAATACGGTGAAATATTCTAGCTGCTTTGTAATTTAATGACCTGTGGATAAGACCTATTTTGGAACATTTATAGAGCTATAGTCTAGGATATGTTTGTATCAACATGACCTGATACATATGCGATTTATATCCACTTAAAAAACAAAATCATTTAAGCAGCCACTGATAGCCAGTGACAAAACTGGTCAAACTTAATGCTTGACATAACGTTAGTTTGCTAAAAGACAGTTAGACCCTGACCTTTATGCAAACTTTCTGCACTGTAATTGTTTGCTCCGTCTCAGATGCAAACTCCACCCCATGTGCCTAACCACCAACTAAAATTTCCTACCTTGATCTTTCTGCTTTTGCAATATTTGACACAGTTCATTAAGTTCAAGACCCACCCTCCTTGCAATTTTAGTGTCCCCCTTCCTCTTTCCACAGTCACCTGTCCCCTGGTCTGTGCATATAAAAATTTTGCTTGCCCACGCCTTCTCAGAGATGTTTCTCACTTAGGTTTTGAGTATCTCCCTATTGCAATAGTCCCCCTTAATAAATACTTGCCTTGCTAATATCCAGACTCATATTTTTGTTTTGACATCATAAGAGTTTGAAAGACACTTTGATTTCTAGAATTCCATTGAGTTTTGGATTATAATTTTGTTGCCAGTGATTTTTGCTTATTAAATAGGATATTTATGTATGTAGTAGGTTTTTGAAATCCCCTAGTACAATCCCTAGCTATTCTAACCAAATTGTGATATACTATAAAAATATTTAAAATATTTTCCTCTGAACACTCTTTTAGCAGTAACACATAAATTCTGATATGTAATGTTTTTATTACTGTTTTATCCAAATAGTCTGCAATTCCATTTTTCCCTTGGGCCCAAGAGCTGTTTAACCCAAGATATTTTATTTTCCAAGTGGGGCTTTTGTTTCCTTGTTATGCTATTGCCTTCTAGTTTTCTTGTATTGCTTCTAGAGAAAGTTGTCTGTACTGTTTGGTTTTTGTTTGTTTTTGGAATTTATTAAGGTTTCTTGTTTAATTGGGAAAATATGAGATATATTCTGTTTTCAGAATCACAAAATTGATTAATAACTCTACTATATTATTTAAGTCCATGATATCCTTATTTGTTTCTTTGTATATTTAATCTGTCATGGACTTGGGGGATGAATTGAAGTATCCTGCCATTAATGTGCTTCTGTCTACTTCTCTGTGTAGACCTTAACTTTTGCTTTAAAGACTATGCTTATATTGATGCTACGTCATATGTACATAGATATCCCTAACTCTTTTTTTTTTTTTAATTTTTTTAATCTTTATTTATTTTTGAGAGAGAGACAGAACATGAGCAGGAGAGGAGCAGAGAGAGAGAAGGAGACACAGAATCCAAAACAGGCTCCAGGCCCTGAGCTGTCAACACAGCCTGACGTGAGGCTCGAACTCACGAACCGTGAGATCATGACCTGAGCTGAAGTCGGACACCCAACTGACTGAGCCACCCAGGCACCCCTAGGTATCCCTAATTCTTATCTCTGTGAATTGCACCCTTTTGCATATGAAGTGTCTTATTTAATGCTTTTTTTCTTTCAGTTTTAAGTTTCTCTTTCTTTACAGTGTAGAATTACTTTTATTTTGTATACAATCTGACTCTTCTCTTTTACTGGATGAGTTTAACTCATTTATAATTATTACAATTATTTACAATTATATTATAATTATAATTATTACAATTATTTAGTCATAAGAATGCCATGACTGTTTAGTTGTTATACTGTGATATCATTCATGCTTTTAAGGTTAAAAAATTATTTCCTGTGTGGTATTTAGCTTGGTTATACATGCAATTCTTCTTTTTTTTTTTTTCAATATATGAAGTTTATTGTCAAATTGGTTTCCATACAACACCCAGTGCTCATCCCAAAAGGTGCCTTCCTCAATACCCATCACCCAACCTCCCGTCCCTCCCACCCCCCATCAACCCTCAGTTTGTTCTCAGTTTTTAACAGTCTCTTATGCTTTGGCTCTCTTCCACTCTAACCTCTTTTTTTTTTTCCTTCCCCTCCCCCATGGGTTTCTGTTAAGTTTCTCAGGATCCACATAAGAGTGAAACCATATGGTATCTGTCTTTCTCTGTATGGCTTATTTCACTTAGCATAACACTCTCCAGTTCCATCCATGTTGCTACAAAGGGCCATATTTCATTCTTTCTCATTGCCACGTAGTACTCCATTGTGTATATAAACCACAATTTCTTTATCCATTCATCAGTTGATGGACATTTAGGCTCTTTCCATAATTTGGCTATTGTTGAGAGTGCTGCTATAAACATTGGGGTACAAGTGCCCCTATGACATGCAATTCTTCTGATAATTATGACTTGGTATTTTTGTCAATGTCTAATCTTCTTTAGACAGGATTATAAATGCCCAATTTTAAGCAACAATTTATTAGTAGTTTGCCTCATCATTCCACCTCCCTTTCTTCTCCATAACTTCCCAATTTTAGTTAATTATATTATCTTTTTCTTTTTTTTAATTTTTTTTTCAACGTTTATTTATTTTTGGGACAGAGAGAGACAGAGCATGAACGGGGGAGGGGCAGAGAGAGAGGGAGACACAGAATCGGAAACAGGCTCCAGGCTCTGAGCCATCAGCCCAGAGCCCGACGCAGGGCTCGAACTCACGGACCGCGAGATTGTGACCTGGCTGAAGTCGGACGCTTAACCGACTGCGCCACCCAGGCGCCCCTTATCTTTCTTAATGTTTATCTTTGTTTAGTAAATATAACACCCATATTTGTTTTTTAGCTTTAATCCTATTTATCAGCAATCCTTAATGTTACCTACCTTATGCTTTCTAGTTATCTATTGTTTGATAAAAAATTGTTCACTGGCAGAATCTTCAAATGAGTCAACGTAAACATTATCCCTAGGATCTTGTGTTTTCAGAACTGTTTACCTTTATACTTCAGCAACAGTTTCACTGGATATATAATTCCTGGGTCACATCTCTTTCCTTGAGGATTTTATCTGTATTGCTCTATCTACAATGTCTTCTAGGAATGAATATTGTGGAAAAATGTGAAGTCAGCCTGTTTTCCTCATTATAAGTGATTTATTTTCTTTCACTTTCAAAGAATGCTAATTTTTGAAATCTAAGAATTTTATGAGGACATATGTTGGTATTGACCATGTGGGACTATTTTTGTAAAATAGTACTTGCCCTTTTATATTTTCAGACTCAAGTATCTTTTTATTTCTGTGATTTTTTTCTTGAATTAGATTTTTTAAATTTTTTCCCTTTGCTCTTAACATCTGTGGATTTATGGTTTTTCATCAGTTCTAGAAAAAAATTCACAGCCATTATCTCTATATATTGCTTCTCCTCCTTTCTCATTCTTTCTATGTGGAACTCTAAGTGTTAGATCTTATCATTCCATCTTCCATATCTTCTAACCTTTTTTTTTAATTCACATTTTCCATTTCCTTGTTTCTCTTTACTACATTCTGGATCAGATCTTCAGACAGATCTTCTGGTTCATAAACTCCCACTTGAGTTATCTAGTTAATCTCTTCACAGTTTATTATTTGTTTGCTTATTTGTTTTTGCTGCCAACAATTGTATTTTTTATTTCTGGTTTCTTTTGAATTGTTCCCAAAATGTTTCTGTTCATTCCTGGATGTTTTTAATTGAATGATCACTTTTTAAATTACATGCTTTATTTAAACAGTTCACACAGCTGCTTTTTTAAAAATGTTTTATTTTTGAGAGAGCACATGCACACAAGAACAGGGGAAGGGCAGAGAGAGGGGGACAGAGGATCTGAAGCAGGCTCTGTGCTGACAGCAGAGAGCCGATGCAGGGCTCAAACTCATGACCGTGAGATCATGACCTGAGCTGAAGTCAGATGCTTAAAGGACTGAGCCACCCAGGTGCCCCTCAAAAATATATAAATACATATATTTTATTTATACATATTTATATATGTTTTATTTATACATATGTTTTATTTATACATGTTACATATATATATATATATATATATATATATATATATATATATATATATATAATTCCAATACTTGAAATCTTTGGGGAATCTAAATTGATAGTTTGTTTCTGCTGACTCTTACTCATGGTTATTACCTTCTTGTGTATTTGGTAATCTTGTTTCTGAGTTCAGTGCTTAGTCATAATCTGTGGGAGTCCTCTGAACCGAACTTGGAGAGCTCTCCTCCAGATAATGGTTGTTTCTATTTCTGTCAGCAGCCAAGACCACTTCAGTCTTCCTTGGGTTTTGGCTTAAGAGTGTCCCAGGTTCAGCTTGTCCACATAGCTGCCATTCCAAGGGTTGGTACGCACAACAATTGTGTTGCTATAGGAACACTTCCTCAGGCCTACACGGTTCTTCCTGGCTTCCTGCGCATTCAGTCAGCTTCCTGTTACTCCGGCTATCTACTGTTTTCCAAACCAACAAGAATTTTGCTTATGACCCAGTATTTTGCTTGACCTTAACTTTTCCCCAGCAAATGGAGATAGGCCATATAGGGGTATTCAGAGTGCAATCTCTTCTCCCCAAGTGTCACAGACAAAGACTGTTTTCTGAAGGTACAACTTGTCTATGTGATACATATGTTGCTGCACTTTCTCTGATTCTTGAAGCCATGTGGATCCAGGGAAGCTCCTACAACCAACCTGTGAATTGCATTCCTACCTTTGAAATGAAAGATTTAGGCTCTATACAAGAGATTTAAGCTATGTCCTTAACTTTTAAGTAGTATATTTTGCTATTTAATCCTAACCCTGACCCCAATCCAATCTGAAACCCTAAATCTAATAAGAT
This sequence comes from Felis catus, assembly GCF_018350175.1. Classification (NCBI taxonomy): domain Eukaryota; kingdom Metazoa; phylum Chordata; class Mammalia; order Carnivora; family Felidae; genus Felis; species Felis catus. The sequence continues at coordinate 64,049,639 of NC_058374.1, read as the reverse complement.
CTTTCTAAAATCTGCACTCTTAACAACCTCCCATACTCTCACTCCCATCCACTTATTTTGTAATTTAAGGATTTGCCTCATAGTTTTTCTTATTCTGTTCTTTACTTTTGAGTGATTTACCCCCCAAAAGGAAAAATACTAACTTTATACTACTGTCTTCAAATAATAATAAGTCCTGCTACATTCTTTGTGATTATACCATTTTTGGCATACCACATGAACTATAAGAACTGTGTTTGGCAATTTGTCTCCACTAATATTCAGTTATCAGGTGCAGTTCATTTCAATTTAAAATATTTTCACACTTTAAGTTTTGTGTGGTTACTACTGTGTGGTCTTATATCTCCAATGCTTAAATAAATGTTATCAAGAACTCGGGAAGCACTAAAGCAAAACTTTAATGATGAAAATAGCAACGTAAATATTAAAGTTCATAATGGCATAAATATAAAAAATGAACAGGATGCCCATTTTTAGAAGGAGACCAATGTGGTAATTTCACAGAAACAAGTAAAAAAATATATGGATAGAAGTGTAAGGGTGGATATATGAAAATCAGCAATGCAGTTATTTTTTTTGACACTGTGCTATCTATCTTCTAAGAAACTTTGTCAGGTTTTGGCATGAAGTTAATGATGCCTTCATTTCAATTTCTAGCATAACATTGTGACCTCCGGTAAACCAATTAAATTTTTTACTACTACAACAAAACAATTTAGTACAGAATTTAATAATTATTTTTGCTAAAGTCAGAAACAGAACAAAACTACCAATATTTCATTCAGAGCTGCATTCCTTATTTACTAAACCAGGTGGTTCTCACTGTTGTCAAAAGGTTTGTAAAAGCCAGCTAGAAAGTTCTTGAAAAATATGCTCAGAGAAAGCAAAACAAGCTGCTGGCAAAATTCCATGTCAGTGCATTTGGCATCATATAATGTCAATGGCATTTAATGTGAAAGAGGAATTACTGCTCTGTGTTCATGCTAGCAAATATTCTATTTAGAGTTGTATGATGCCACTAATCACAACTGTCTAGAAAATGAGTCAGTTCTAGGCATATATGTGGTATAAGGAGAAGTACTAGAGGACTTTTTGTTCTGCTCATTATTAAAATCCAGTGCTTAAGGAGAGCTCTTTTTTTTTTTTTTTTAAGATTATCACTATTTTGTAACTTGGACTGGAAAGGGCATGATGGATTTAGTTCTGATACCAGCTAGCTACATGTAAGAAGGCATACGTGCACTGCTTTATAAAGAATTGGTGGTCAACAATATGTCTCTTGATATTTTTTGAGACAAACCGTAAAAAAGAAGAAAGTGAACAAACTAAATGGTGGCCCCTGAGCATTCAACTCCCCAGTGTGGCTGGGTAAAGTCAATCAGGCTTTTGCCTGCTTCCTCCACAAAATATCCCTTATCAAACCTGCCAAATCTTCACCTTGCCAAAACCCATCTTCACCTTGCCAAATCTAATGATTTGTTCTCCATCTAAACCATAATTGATCTCTGAGCAGTATCTCTTTGAAACACTTTCCTCTCTAAGATTTCCTAAAGCCACACTCTTCTGTTCCCCTCCCTTCTCACTGGCTGCTCCTTCTCAATCTCCTTTTGAGGACCCACCCCTTCCTCTGTCTGGCTTTTAATTATGAACACTCTATCCCGAGTCCCTGGTGCTCTCCACTGTCTCCCTACATAATGTTTGCATTACTACTGTCAAAGCTCTTTGATAATATCAGATTCTTTTTTTCTACTTTTAACAATCTGGTGGCTTATATGGGTATTTGTGTGTGTGTGTGGTTTTAGCATATTTTCCTGGTTGATTAATGAGACTGAACATTTTTTACATGTTTATTGACCATCTGGATTTCCTCTTTGGGGAAACTGGTGACTCAGGTATTTTGCTGATTTTCCAATTGCATTTTTTGGCTTTTATCATATTTATCTTGTGGGAGTACTTTTTATACTCTAGATACTAGTCTTCTTCAGTTACTCGTGTTGCAGGTATTTTACCCAAATTTATGGCTCTAAATTGATCTGTTTAAAATGCCTTCCAGGTCTTGTCATGTCCTTGTTTCAAGACTTCCAGTGGCTCCCAACTGCAGTTAGCTGTCAAGGCCCTAAATGATCCAGTCCCGCCTATCTCTCTGTCCCTGAACTCCAGCAACACTGGCCTTCTTTTCATTCCTCAGTTATGTTTAGGAGATAGACTTGAGCTCCCTCTCTTGCACAGCTTTGGACAAATGCCAGTTCTTAGTAAATGCTCATTTGCACCTCTGCAGAGTGTTAGAAAAGGCCCAGCTGCAAGGTACAAAGCACTGGCTCTGATAAAAATGCTTTCTTTTTTTATAGAATTGTTGAATCAGTGCGTTTTACACCTGAAACTAATACAACATTGTATGTCAACTATATTTCAATAATTTAAAAAATTTTTTTTCAGATTCTCATGCTGCCATTTATTAAACACAAAGAACAGTTACATAACACTTGTATCAGCTTCCTCATCTGTACAAGGCACTGTACTCCTATCAATGGTGAGCACAGTGTTTTCAAAAAAAGTTTTTTTTAACTTCTTTTATTTTTTTTAATTTACATCCAAATTAGTTAGCATATAGTGCAACAATGATTTCAGGAGTAGATTCCTTAGTGCCCCTTACCCATTTAGCCCATCCCCCCTCCCACAACCCCTCCCGTAACCCTCAGTTTGTTCTCCATATTTATGAGTCTCTTCTGTTTTGTCCCCCTCCCTGTTTTTATATTATTTTTGTTTCCCTTCCCTTTTATGTTCATCTGTTTTGTCTCTTAAAGTCCTCATATGAGTGAAGTCAAACGATTTTTGTCTTTCTCTGATGGACTCATTTCACTTAGCATAATACCTTCCAGTTCCATCCACGTAGTTGCAAATGGCAAGACTTCATTCTTTTTGATTGCCAAGTAATACTCCATTGTGTACATATATATACCACGTCTTCTTTATCCATTCATCCATCAGTGGACATTTGGGCTCTTTCCATACTTTGGCTATTGTCGATAGTGCTGCTATAAACATTGGGGTGCATGTGTCCCTTCGAAACAGCACACCTGTACCCCTTGGATAAATGCTTAGTAGTGCAATTGCTGGGTTGTAGGGTAGTTCTCTTTTTAACTTTTTGAGGAACCTCCATACTGTTTTCCAGAGTGGCTGTACCAGCTTGCATTCCCATTTAAAACTTTTTTTTAATGTTTATTTATTGTTGAGAGAAACAGAGCAGGAGTTGGGGAGGGGCAGAGAAAGAGAAGAAGACACAGAATCAGAAGCAGGCTCCAGACTCTAAGCTGTCAGCACAGAGTCCAATGCGGGGCTCGAACTCACAAACCATGAGATCATGACCCAAGCCGAAGTCGGACACTCAACCAACTGAGCCACCCAGGCGTCCCTATATTTCAATAATGTTAAAGTGATTTTTTAAACATGTTTTCTTATAATTGTGTTAGGACCAAAAAAAACAAAAACAAACAAACAAAAACTAATCCCTGAATAGCAAAAATAATCTCAGCCACAAAAGAGAAAGACAGAAACTAAGCTGGGTAATATCTATCATTGAAGCTTGTATCCAATGGAAAATGATCATCTGAATTAGTAGACCAGATGTTACATGTAAGGAGAATGTAACATCTCCCTCTATAAGCCACAGAAGAAGCCCTTTGGATGAGACAAGATCCCACCTACTAGTGGCTGCAGGTCTGTTGGAGGCCATCCATGCTGAGTGGTTTGAAGCCTAGGAAAACTGCATTCTTGGGGGAAAAAAAAAAAAACAAACAAACACCAACAGGGAATATCACATCTGAAAATACAGGGTATTTCTCTACCTTTTATTAAAAGTTCTGACGCAGCTCTTCCAGCCCATGGGTCCTGTCCCCACGCTTTAATAAAATCACCTTTTTGCACCAAAAAACATAATAATAATAAAATAAAAGTTCTGAAATTGAGTTTCATACCCTTTGTTAATGAATGAATTATAACTAAAGTTTGCTATGAGAATTCTCCACTGAATCTGGCCCAGTGAATCAAACAATTTTTGTGATTCATACCAAGTTTGTCTAGTCTCAAGGCATTGCATTTATTGTTCTTTTAGAAAATAACATCTTTGAGATATCATTCATAGGCCATATAATTCACCCACTTGAGGCATATAATTTAACACATTTTAGTATATTCACAGAATTGTACAAAAATCACCACAATCAATTTCAGAACATTTTCATCACCCCAAAAAGAAACCCTATACTCAGTGCTAGTCCCCAGATTCCCTAAGACTAACAACTACTTCTTGACAAGACTCAAACAAGCATTACCATCTCTAGGGAGGTCACATTACCCTTTCTAATTATTCCCTGCCTCTTTGGATGACAGTTTGTTGCTTATGGCCATTCCCTCTCTCTTTAACAGAATCATCATTTTGTTCATGTATCCAAAACCTACATGCTACAAGGGTGGTCAGGCCCATGTCCAACCCCAAGGAATAAATCATGACTGATCTACATCAAAGATGATGTCTCGTTCCCCTTGGCAAGGATGGTTTAGTAAGGATAGAGCTGGAGGGTTCTTCTAGGCAAAGATTTCTATGCCCTTGAAAGAGAGATGTGAGAAAAAACAGATTTTCCCTGCCTACACCTTAGTGCGAGGAGGTATTGCTTAGTCCTGTAGAATCATCTTACAAGTGTGAGAAGAAAACTTGCGAGTCACAGAGATGCTGAGCTGGAGCCATGATGTCATCGAGCCACCGAATAACCAACTGTGGAACAATCCTACTCTGAGTTTTCCCATGACATAAAACTCTTAAAGTTCACGCCATTCTGAATTGGGTTTTCAGCCAAATATATCCTACCTAATAACCTGTTACATTGTCCTCTTTTGTCTTCTTCTTAGCACTTGACATTCTTTGCAATATCTTGCTTGTTTATTGCTTGCCTCCATCAATCAGAACATGAGCTCTTTAACATCTTGTTTGCTCTCCACCTAAAGCATCTTAAATAGTACCTAGTATCTAGTCAATAGCCAATAATTATCAGTTGAAAATGAATGAATGAACAATGCCTTGATTTCTCTCTTTCCCTCATTTCCAATACTTCAGCAAGTCTATTGGTTAAACCCTCAAAATATATCCAAATTTGACTATTCTGACCATACCTGGGACTATCAACAGTGAGTGTCCAGGTTGAAAGTGTTTTACCTTCCTGTTCACCTGGTAATCTCCTTACTCCTTTTCCTGTTTTCATTGATTCCATGTTTACTGAGGTGCATGCAGGGCACTGGACTGCCCTCATGAACCCATAGTCTAGTGGAGGAAGTAGAGAGAGATCCTGTACAGGTCATAACTGCATAAGAAATAGGGGATGCAGGGGTGCTGGGTGGCTCAGCCAGTTAAGCATCCGATTCTTGATTTCGGCTCAGACCACGGTCTCACCGTTCATGAGTTCAAGCTCTGCACTAACAGTGTGGAGCCTGCTTGGGATTCTCCCTCTCCCTCTCTCTCTGCCCTTCCCTCACTCGCATGTGCTCTCTCTAAATAAATAAATAAATAAACAAACTTAAAAAAATATAGGGGATGCAAAGGTAGGTATGGTGATCTGAGCAGGTAGAGACCTGTAGTCCCCATTCACATTGCACAGAAGACTAGGCAAAAAACAAGGAGCCACTCCTCTGTGCTCTGCACAGGGATGAAGGTGAGGTTTTGTATTGGGGTTGGGAGCATTTCCTTTGTGTATATAAGCAAAGGTCAGGCACAACTTACATATGTTCTTCCCCTTTCCAAATAACATTAAAAACAAAAATAATCCTTCAGTCTCAAGTACACTTCTCATACCTCTCCTCTCACATATTTAAGTGGGAGGGATCAGCTAGCCCCATCTGAGAGATCAAGAAATTGAGACTCGGGTGCCTGGTGGCTCAGTTGGTTAGGTGTCCAACTCTTGAGCTCAGTTCAGGTCTCCAAGTTCCTGAGATTGAGTCTGTATCAAGCTCTGTGCTGACAGTGGAGCCTACTTGGGGTTCTCTCTCTACCTCTCTCTTCCCCTCCCCAACTCATGCACTCATGCACCTGCACACTCTCTCACTCTCAAAATAAAAAACTTAAAAAATAATAATAAAATTTAAAAAAAAAGAAATTGAGACTCAGCAAGAAGCCATTTCCCTATGGTTGTGCACCTCTTCAGCAGTAAGGCCACAAGCAGACCCTATGTCTTTTCACTCACAAGCAATTCACATTATAGCTCACTGAACACCCAGCCCAAACCTCCCCAGAACAGGGGCTCAATAAACAGAAGTTATTCCCCCAACTCTCTTTCTGGTCTCCACTAAGAAGCCCTCCTGTTAGAAATGGGGAAACTTGAGAAGCAACTTACAAGGAATAACAGCAGAGAGGCTGACCTGTCCCAGGAGCTCCGATTCTAATCATAATAATAGTCAATCATAGTTTATGGAGTACTTCTTATGTGCTAAATCCTGTTCCAAAACCCTTAACACAGTATTTTTTTCCATTGCCCAGCAACCCTATAAGGTTATATGGTACAAGTCTAAGATCTCTTATCTTAATTTGGAAGCCCAAAAGACCCTGAAAACCAACAGACTTTTCCTATATTTGCTGCCCAAACTCTCCTGATAGCAAAATTTGTCCTGAACAGATGTGAGGCTATTTAGATTACTTATAATGTTTTTTATTTAAAAAATTAAAAATCAGGAAAAAAGTATGAATATCCATAACTTTATTAGTTTTCTATTGCTATGGAACAATATTACTACAAATTTAGTGACTTAGACCAACACATTTACTATCTCTAAGTTTTAAATTTTTTTTATTTTATTAAAAAAGTTTTTTTTTTTTTACATTTATTTGTTTTTTGAGAGACAGAGAGAGAGAGAGCACAAGTTGGGGAGGGGCAAAGAGAGAAGAGACACAGAATCCGAAGCAGGCTCCAGGCTGCGAGCTGTCAGCACAGAGCCTGATGCAGGGCTCGAACTCATAAACTGTGAGATCATGACCTGAGCTGAAGTCGGACGCTTAACTGACTGAGCGACCCAGGCGCCCCTAATTTTTTTTTTAATGTTTATTTATTTTTGAGAGATGGAGGAAGACAGAGTGTGAGTGGGGGAGGGTCAGAGAGAGAGGGAGTACCAGAATCTAAAGCAGGCTCCAGGCTCTGAGCTGTCAGCATAGAGGCCCACACGGGGCTTAAACTCACCAACCGCGAGATCACGACCTGAGCCCAAGTTAGACATTTAACCGACTAAACCACTCAGGTGCCCCTACTATCTCTAAGTTTCCATTGGTCAGGAGTCCAAGCTGGGTTCTCTGCTGAGGATCTCACAAGGCTTCTATCAAGGTCAGCTGGGGCTGCAGTCTCTACTGGGTTCAAACAGGGAAGGATCCACTTCCAAGTTTACTCATGTTATTGGCAGAATTCAGTTCCCTGAGGTGGTAGGACTGAGGGCTTCAGTTTGGTGTGTGTGTGTGTGTGTGTGTGTTGTGTTTTGTTTGCTGCCTGTAAGTCGGAGGCTGCCCTCAGCTTAGAAGTCATATTCATTGCTGTGTGGCATCCCCTACCATGGCCATTTGCTTCCTCAAAGCCAGCAAGGATGAGTGGTAGAGAGAAGAAAAGATGGAGACTGACACTCCAGCAAGACAGATACTACAATCCTATGTAATGTAATCACATAATCATGCACTTGCAATCATATACATCTTATCTTTGCCATATTCTTTCAGTTAGAAGCAAGTCATAGGTCCTACCCACACTTGAAGGGACAGGATCATATAGGGAGTAAACACCAGGAAGTGGAGAGTGTGGGGTCACTTTAAGAGTCTGTCCACCATAATACCTTTCAATGCAGAAATATTAATGTTTGATTTGCCCTAGAGCCCCGTGAGGGTGTCTCATAATATCTGGTATATGTACCATGACAGCATTCTAAAATCTTAAAATTTAGAAATTCTCAGATATATCTGTCCTCATGGATTTTGGATAAGATACTATATTACTATCCTCATTTTACAAGTGAAGAAACTGAATTACCAAGGAGTTAAGTGACTCAATTTAAGGAAAACTCACTTCCGTGTTTCTCCTCTAGTCTCAATATTCTGCTACTATGTATCTTCCTTAACTTATGATGGGGTTACACCTTGATAAAGCTACATGTGCTGAAAATACCATGTCAAAAATGAATTTAATACACCTAAACTACTGAGCATCATAGCTTAGCTTAGCCTACTTATTATTATTTTAATGTTTATTTATTTTGTGTGAGAGAGAGAATGCAGGGGAGGGGGAGAGAGGGAGAGGGAGAGGGAGAGGGAGAGGGAGAGAGAGAGAGAGAGAGAGAGAGAGAGAGAGAGAGAGAGAGAATCCCATGCAGGCTCTGTACTGACAGCACAGAGCCTAATACGGAGCTCAATCCTATGAACTTTGAGATCATGACCTGAGCTGAAATCAAGAGTCAAACGCTCAACTGACTGAGCCACCCAGGCGCCCCCTAGCCTAGCCTACCTTAAACATGGTCAGATCACTTATATTGGGCAAATCATCTAACACAAAGCCTGTTCTATAATGAAGTGTTGAATATCTATGTAATTTATTGAATACTGTACTGAAAGTGAAAAACAGAATGGTTATAAGTGTATTGGTTGTTTACCTTTGCAATCATGGCTGGCTAGAAGCTGTGGCTCATTGCCACTACCCACATCACAAAAGAGGATCCTGCCACATATCGCTAGCCTGGGAAAAGAACAAAATTCAAAATTTGAAGTACAGTTTATACTGAATGCATATTGCTCTCATACCACCATAAAGTCAAAAAATCATCAGTTAAACACTGTAAGTTGGGGACCATCTGCACACTACTTTACTTCTGACAGCAGATGTGTGAGTTTTCTTCACATCAAGCAATTCTGCAGCACCAGCTGGGTGTCCTACAATTTCACTCAGATCTGACACTATCTACCTGGGGATAGCACCGGATCTCACAAGTTAAAGGCTCACAAATCCCCTCCCACACTCACATATGATGCCAGTCACAAGTCCAGGTTGTCACCTGTGTTTCTGACCTACTGGCTATAAATTGGAAATTCCACGAACCCCTTCTCCAGTTCAATTACTTTGCTAAAGCAGCTCACAGAAGTCAGGAAAACATTTTACTTATTAAATTACCAATTTATTATTAAGAAATGTAACTCAGGAACAGCCATATGTAAGAAATGCATAGGGCAGGTTTGGGAGAAGGAGCATGGAGCTTCCATGTTCTCTCTGGGTGCAACACCCTCCCCAAATCTCCATGTGTTTGCCAACCCAGGAAGCTCTCCAAACCTGTTCTTTTGAGTTTTTATGGAGGCTTCATACACAGGCATGATAGACTTAATCATTGGCCACTGGTGACCTCCAGCCCTTCTCCCCTCCCCAGAGATGGGGGGTGGGACTAAAAATTCCAACCTTCTAATCCAGTAGCTTCCCCTGACAACCAGCCCCCATCCTTAGAGCCTTTTCAAAAGTTACCACATTAACATAAACTCAGGTGTGGTTGAAAGGGGCTTGTTATGAATAACAAGACACTCCTTTCACCTTTAAGGATCTGGAGCTATTTCAGGAACAAAGGACAAAAGACCAAATATTATAACAAAGGCTACTCCCATTGCTCTTAAGAAATTCCAAGGGTTAGGGCATCTGGGTGGCAGGTTAAGCACAGGACTCTTGATTTCTGCTCAGATCGTGATCTCACAGTTCCTGAGTTTCAGCCCCAAATCAGGCTCTTCAGAGACTGCTTGGGATTCTCTCTCTCCCTCTTTCTCTGCCCCTCCCACATGCACGCACATTCTCTTTCTCTAAATAAATAAATGTAAAAAAAAAAAAAAATTCCAAGGGTTTTAGGAGCTCTGCCAGAAACAAGATGAAGACCAAATATATGTGTCCTATTGATGAGGAAGCTTGCGGCAAACTGAGGGCAAAGCACAAGTTAGCCCACACCCCCTCCCGAGGTAGGAAATATATGATATTCCTTGGACACTCCCAGCCACACCAAAACAGGAAAGGACAAGAAAACAAAAACAAAAACAAAAACAAAAACAAAAACAAATGGTTAAACTGATAAGAGTCTCCACCAGTTTACCAGAAAAAGGCAACCTCATCACAGCCTAACATCCAGGAACTCCCTACCGTCTTAATGTTAATGACTTGAGAGAGAGAAGAGGGGGGGGCGGGGAACCTTACCTTGATAATAGCTAGGCCTCCAGTAAGTCTTTAGTATATGAAAGTCTCTTTGGAAACTCCCTCTTGACTTTATCTCCCCTCTTAACTTCATCTCCCCTAACTCCATAAAATGGTCACTCTCCACAACCCCAGTGCAGCTCTTCCTGCCCATGGGTCCTGTCCCCATGCTTTAATAATCACCTTTTTTGCCCCCTAAGATGTCTTCAAGAATTATTTCTGGGCCATCAGCTCCAGACCCCATGAACCGCCCATCACCCCAAAACTTCACCATTGTTACAAATCACATTACATTCACCGTGGAAAAAATAAGCGTTCCAACTCTGAGGTTACAGCCCAAGCTCTTCCCATGCAGGCTTCATGGCTCTGAGATTTAACAGTCTCAGATTCTAAATGCTCTCATCAACACCATGACCCCAACCCAGAATTGAAATCCCAGAAGTCCCAGGCATGAAGGTCCTATGGATGTTCATGCTCACTATCACCACAGTTCTTCTCTTTCCCTGGGGCACCTTCCACCTGGCTCCTTCAATCCTTCGAACTTTACCAAGCACATTTTTTGCTTCAGAGCCTTTCTTTTCCTTCTGTCCCCAGATCCCTTCATGGTTAGCTCCTTTCATCCTTCAAGTCTGTTAAACTAATTAAACAAGGAGGCCATTAAACTGAGGTGGCTCTAATGCCATGGTGGCCTACGTATGCAAGCCAAAATCTAAGCCTGTAAATGCCTCAAGGTTCCAATATCAAAACACTAAGGATAACCAATCACAAAAAGCCAACTAGACTTTAATATAGAGCCAATCAAATAATTTCCTTTCTTTGCTTCTGCACTTTCTCTATACAAGTCTTTCTTCTGAATTGTTGGCTCAGCACTCATAACTACTTTTGGTTTGGCACTGCCCAATTCCAATCCATCTTTGCTCAAATAAAAGTTTTAATACCCCTCAGTTTATCTTTTAACAAATCTCAGCAAAAATGTTACAGCCTTAAAGATGCCTTCCTTGACCACCAGAGTAAAACTAATCCCTCTCATTCTGTCTCTCCCCCTTCTCCCCCATCCCTCCCCCATTCTATCTTTATAGTTCTTTATAGCCCTTATCTCCATATATTGCTTTGTTTGTGTGCCTGTTTTGTAGCTCTCACACTAATGTGTTAACTCCAAGAGAGACATTTGTTTACTGATAAACTGCCTGGCAAATAATAGGTATTAAACAGTTATTTGAATAAATGTAATTAATGGGCTTTTAAACTCTATCTGACAGAAATAACAGGCACTAGATTCTATTGCAAATGACTAATAAATGTGGGTTACGAATTGTATAGTTTTATAAAAATAATGAAGCTAACTAGGAAAAGGCAACACTTGAGCTGCTGTTGCACTGGCTCTCAGCATCATGATTAAAGACCACGATTGCCATCCCTCTCACTGTTATAAAACTACAACTATTATTACTTCGGCTCAGACTAAGCTATTACTTATTAATTTTCAAAATGTTTGTGATATTTAATTATTTTATATAAAAATCAGTGGCTTATGAATCCGTTATTTTCCACTCTATCCTTCTCTACTTTGGGCTCTAAGAGGCTGACTTTTGTAGACTGCACCTCTAATTTCTGGGTGTGTTGAAACTATGCACAGAAGCACCAGGAGATCTAAAGGGGGATGAAGAATGGGGTTAGAGCATTTACTCTTCCAGGATCCCTGCCAGCTGTGTTGCCATAGGCTGACTACATCCCTTTACTGGCCCAAAAGCCATAGCTGCTTCTAGATGGCCTCACCGATGGCCACTCTCTCTGGTTTTGGTAACTGTTCCCTTCCTGGCTTTCAGGACTAGGAGAGGTAAGGGCTTCCTGCTATTGCTAGTCTAGGTATTGAACCACCCTTATCCCTGCTTTCCCTAAATTCTGCCCACATCTTTATAAACAGCCTCTTTATTAATATCTCCTTGCCTATCCTGTTTGAACTTCTGCAGCTGTTTCCTGCAAGAATCCTGAGTCATACATTTTATGCCTCAAACTCCTGAGAATTTGAAAGACCTGGGTCTATAGCCTGTATACAAATTAAATCAAGGGCTCAGTCAATGGAAAATTTTAACAATGCACAAGAATTCATGAGCGTGGGCACCGTTGTTTCCAATTTAGAGTAAGACACAGTATGAGATACAAAAAGAAATTAAATATTTTCACATTGGCACCAATTAAGGACATTCCTACCTGGAAATAACCTGCACATGGTAGGATAATAAAGTAGTCACTCATCTGGCTTCTCTTTATTCTGTTTGTTTTCAGCCCCCTTTAGAGTTACAACCTAAACAGCTGAGAAATAGAAAATGTCCTGGGCAAGGAATTAGCAAACATATTCTAGTTCCATCTTTGCTCAGAAATCTTGAGAAATCAGTCAACTTTCCTGAAACTACAAAATTAAGATGATGGAATGAGTTATAGCTAAGATACCTTTTAGTTCTAAATCTCTGATAACTATATTTTATAATTATGAAGAACTATCAAGAGTTTTTATTTTAAAGAGGTAGAGGCAACAATATAGTATTGTTTAAGAACCCAGCTCTGCAGCCTAATTGTTTGGCTTCAAACCCCAGCTCTACCACTGACTAGCCACATGGACTTGGGCATGTTTCTTAATCTCTTTGGGCCTCAGTTTCCTCAACTGGAAAATCGGTATGATAACAGTAAAAATACCTGCCAATGAGGATTTCTTTGAGGGTGAAATGAGTTTGACCCTGTAAAATACTCACTGTGTGCAAGGCACTATTCTAGCCACCCAGCAAGTATTCACAATTATCACTGATACTGTTAACGGAGTTTTTTCCATAATTTAATGATCTAGTAGGCTTTTATTCAGCAACTCATACATGGGGCAACATCCAGTCTAGCAGATAGAAAGGAGCTCTAAAGAGCTGTACAAGGCAAGAAATATTTGCAGACCAAAGTGAGAAGGAACAAGGAAGTTGTACTAGGCATTTGCTGATTGGTTAAAGCAGGATTACTTCCCTTATATGGAGCAAAGGAGAGTCTTGGAGCCAGGTTAGATAACTTGTGCGGACAGGCAAGCACTGATTGGTTGGCCTAGGCCCACTTTTTCTGGGAGAGCCAAGCATAGAAACTTAGTTAAATTCCAGTTTGCTGATGTGGGCTTAGCATAAGTGGTTCCATCTTGCACCTGGTCTGGACACTAACACCCAACTGAAGATTTGGAGTTAACAGTGGATGATGAAGTATAGGTTATACTGAGCTGAAAATTAACTTTAGAAGAGCAATTGCTATTTTGAATCTATATATAAGCAATATGGGGCACCCGGGTGGTTCAGTCAGTTGAGCATCTGACTTCAGCTCAGGTCACGATCTCACCATTCGTGGGTTCGAGCCCCGCATTAAACTTTGTGCTAACAGCTCAGAGCCTGGAGCCTGCTTTGGATTTTGTGTCTCCCTCTCTCTCTGCCCCTCACCTGCTCACACTGTGTGTGTCTCTCTCTCAAGGATGGATAAACATTTAAAAAAATTTTTATTTTATTTTATTTTTAACGTTTATTTATTTTTGAGACAGAGAGAGACAGAGCATGAATAGGGGAGAGGCACAGAGAGAGGGAGACACAGAATTGGAAGCAGGCTCCAGGCTCTGAGCCATCGGCCCAGGGCCCGACGCGGGGCTCGAACTCACGGACTGCGAGATCATGACCTAGCTGAAGTCGGACGCTTAACCAACTGAGCCACCCAGGCGCCCCCAAAAAAATTTTTAATTAAAAAAATAAATATAATATGGTTTAAGAGTGAAGACCCTAACTCATAGCCTGTTCTTATATTTTGATATGACATGTAAAGATGATTTGAACAACAATTTATTTCTATCTACTTGTATGCCTATACGTTCTTATAAATGACCCAAGATTTACTACATACATGCACACACATGCACACACACGAAAACACACATATACAGTTGACCCTTGAATAATGTGGGGGTTACATGCCCCTACCCACTATGCAGTCGAAAATTCACATATAACTTTTGACTCCCCCAAAACTCAATTACTAATAGTCTACTGTTGACCAGAAGGAAGGCTTACCAAAACATAAAGTTAATTAACACATATTTTATATGTTGTATGTATTATATACTGTATTCTTATAATAAAGTAAGCTAGAGAGAAGAAAATATTATAAGTGAAGAAAAACATAAAGAAAATACATTTGCAGTACTGGAAAAAATCCACATATAAGTAGACTTGCATAGTTCCAATCCATGTTGTTCAAGGGTCAACTGTGTGTGTACATATATACACATACATACATAGCATAAGGTATACTTAATCATTTTATCTGTATACATTTATTATATATTTTTCTTTACATACACAAACACACTAGGAATAAATAGCATAATTTAAGGAAAGTAATGTTGCTTATTATTCTTATATAACCTGCCCAGAGAAACATGTAACCTGCCCAGAGAAACATATAAAGTTTTCTTTATATGGTAGCTAGGGTAGGAAATGGAAGAGGTTTCGAGCTAGAGGAAACTAGAGCAAAGTGGGCACAGCAAGCAAAGAGGGGAGAATGGGAAAATGACATCCTGCCCTTAGCCTAGCACTGTCCACAAATCACTTACCATGCACCAGAAAAGACTTATTCCTAACAACCTTGCATTCCAAGATAAACCATGAATAACAGGAACCTCCCAAAAGCATTTACTAACAGGAAATCCTGAAATCTTTGCCTCTTGAGATAAGCCACAAAAATAAGAACATCCTGTTTTCCTTTCAAAAAGACAGGAACATCTTGTTCTTATCCAATCTGAACTGTCAGCTGCCATATCTGAGCTATAAATATCCGCCATATCATCAGAGCTATAAATTCCTCCTATTCTATGAGATGAGCCACTACTTCTGAAGGCCTGGTTCGCTTATTTATTAGCAAATAAAAGGCAAAATAGGTAAAGGGGATAAAGAGGTAGAAACCTGCAGTTATAAAAGATAAAATAAAATAAATCACAGGGATGAAAAGTACTGCATCGAGAATACAGTCAATATTATAATAACTTTGTATAATGACAACTTATGATGAGCATTGCATAATGTACATAACTGTCAACTCACCATGTTGTACACCTGAAACTAATATGTCAACTGTACTTCAACTTTTTAAAAAAGTTTCCCTGTGTTCACATTTCTTTCTGAATTTTATTCTGACAAAGAGTTACTGGATAGACAGTTGGAACTGATTTTCTTGGTAAGTACTGGATATACCAAGGCCAGCTTCATGGGCAAACTAATGATGCAGTCGTATAAGGCCCAGCCTTGGTTTAATGCTCTGCTATCACCATCTTGAAATTCCTAATAACCTTTTGAAAAGGAGTTTTGCAAGTTATATTGAGGGTATTGGATGCATCATAAACCTCTCTCCTGGGGTTCCTGGGTGGTTCAGTTGGTTAAGCGTCCGACTCAGGCTCAGGTCATGATCTCATGGTTTATACGTTTGAGCCCCGCATTGGGCTCTCCACTCTCAATGAAGAGCCTGCTTTAGATCCTCTGGCTCCCTCTCTCTCTGCCCCTCCCCAGCTTTCTCTCTCTGTCTCTCAAAAATAAAATAAACCTCTCCTGAGCACCCAAATAAAGTAGGAAGAGCATGGTTCTTTGGAGTCTGACACGGCTATTTATTTAGGTAAGGCTCACCTTCATCTATAAGATAGCATGATATCTCAAACTTGGTTGATGATTGACTACATAAGATCATGTAAGTATTTACCATGTTTGACACCTAGAAGGTCCATAAATCATCCTGAAATATCCCATTTTACCTTCTTTGAAAAAGAGGTCTATGGGGCACCTGGGTGGCTCAGTTGGTTAAGCGTCCAACTTCGGCTCAGGTCATGATCTCATGGTTCGTGGGTTCGAGCCCTGCATCAGGCTCTGTGCTGACAGCTCAGAGCCTGGAGCCTGTTTCAGATTCTGTGTCTCCCTCTCTCTCCGCCCTTCCCCCACTCACACTCTGTCTCTCTCTGTCTCAAAAATAAATATTAAAAAAAAAATTCAAAGAGCTCTACCTTTATACAATCTCCTTTTCTTCTCAGCATGAGTCTTAATAGAAGCAACAATTCATTTGAACAAGTATGTATTGTAAGTGAGAGCTGGGCTACTTGTGTGTTTATTTCTTCTCTTCCCCTTCATTCCTCCCATTACATCAGACTACATCCTTTACCATCACCTCAAGGACCCTCAATGACCTTCCTGTGGCTAAACTACCTTCAAGTGTTATTCCACTTGACATCTCTTCAGCATGTGACAATTTTGCTCATGTTTATCTTCTGTAGCACCCCACTGTTTTTTTCCCCTACCTTTTTGGCTGTTCCTTCTCAGTATCAATTGCCAGTCAATTGCTGTTCTCAGCTGCCTCTCCAAGGACTTGTTGTTCTCACTCTATATACATCTGATGGGTGAGCTCATCAATTCCCATACCTTCAATTTCCATTTATATGCTGGTGACTCCTGTTATGGATACATAATTGTTAGGATGTTTTGGCAGCAAGAAACAGAAAATTCAGCTCCACTAATTTTATCAACAACAAAGGGAATTAACTGAATTGTGTGACAGCACAAAATAAAGCCACCCCTGCCCAGGTTGCCACATCAGCAAAACAAAACTTGGATTCTAACTTTCATGTTTCTGTAAATGCTCTGCTTCACCAGAGTTTGGTATATCCAGTCAGCCAATCCCCAACTGCTAAGAATCTGCAATGATTTATTTGTTCTCAGATATGCAACTCCAGCCAATCAGCTTAAGCCAAATATTCTTTCTTTATTCCCTGATTAACATACTAGCCTTATAAGGAAATCCCTGACCCCCTAGCCAATCATTCCCTGTTTCCTTGTTGCTGCTTCAAACACTATAAACTCATTCCTGCCCAAACATCCCATGGGAAGAGTGCTCCACTGCTTGTGGGGCACTGATTCCCTCAATCTATGGATGTTTTTCCCTCGAGTAAAGAACATCAAGCTCGATGCTAAATTGTTTTATTTTTGTCATTTCATAATAGAGAGGAAGGGTGGTGTTCAGGCATGGTTCAATCAGGACCCTAGCTGCTCTCCCTTGATTCTCTTAATCTGTCTTCCTCTATATAACTTCATTCAACGTGACAATGCTGAGAATGTTGATTCATGAAGCATTATCATAAATTTGAGAAAACTTCTTTCTCAAAAATCTGCAGCAAAACTTTTCCTGCTTCTTATTGGTTCCAAATAGGTCACATGCCCCTGGGCCTATTTTTGAACCCAACTCTGTGGCTGAGGGAATATGGTGATTTCTTGATTAAGGTCTGCTTATCCCTGAATCAATTACTGCAGCAATCACTGATTAGCCTAATCTAGACCCACCTCTGAAGATGGGGTCAGTTCTCCAAACCACATGGCTGCCATGAAGAAGAAGAAGAAGAAGAAGAAGAAGAAGAAGAAGAAGAAGAAGAAGAAGAAAAGAAAAGAGGAAGGGATGAAATAAAACTGTCAAGGCAATCACAATGTATATGAGATCTATCTTATTCAGTGGAGACTCAAAATAATTCTTGATACAGTATGCTAAATACCAGAGAGGCTGGTTTGTAGACACCACAGGTCCTAAAAGCTGCAGGAAATCATAATCAAAATAGTTCTAATAATTTTCATATCATGAGGGCTTACACATCTTTGACCTTTAAAATAACTGGCTAGAAACAACTAGAACTTTGTCATCCTATCTCATTATATAATTATTTTCTTAAAAGAAAAAAACAAAAAAACAGCTGTGATGACTTCCTTTGACCACTGAGAACAATTCAGGCACCCAGGGCTGAACATCTCATAATGATGGGACGTGGCCTATATTTTCCTGGGCTTGAAGAATCAAGTAATCAGTGGGAAGACCTAGATGGACAGATGTGCAGCACTCAACAGACAGAAAAGACCATGAAGTCCTACCTTATCTGCTCTGTCAAGCTCTCTTATGGTCTTCCAAGGTGTAATTGGCTCCCAGAACAGCAGAGAATTCTTCCAAAAAATTACTGTATTAATAAGTAAATGGATGTATTGTCATTGCTATTCAATCTCATCTTTATTATGTTTTTAATTTTTTTCAACGTTTATTTATTTTTGACAGAGACAGAGCGTGAGTGGGGGAGGGGCAGAGAGAGAGAGGGAGACACAGAGTCCGAAGCAGGCTCCAGGCTGAGCTGTCAGCACTGAGCCCAACACAGGGCCCGAATCCACGGAACCATGAGATCATGATCTGAGCCGAAGTCAGAGGCTTAACCAACTGAGCCACCCAGGCACCCCTCAATCTTGTCTTTATAAGCAAACCAGCACAATTTGCAGATCTAAAGCTCCATGCCTACATTTTCCATAGATACTTCAAAATCCACATGTCCAACATTTAAATACCCTCCTCTCTTCAAAAAGCTCCTGTAATCCTCTCAGCTCAATAAATAGCACCACCATACACCACGTAATTCTCCAATCCCAAAGCCTAGAAATTAGCCTTGAGTCTTCACTTTCCCTCATCCCCACCAATCTCTGTATCCTATCAGTTCTACTTCTATTACCTCTCAAATCTGTCCATCCATTCCACTGTTACTACTTTAACTTAAGCTGTCATCAAAAGACTCCTATCTGGTCTCCACCTGTGACCTGTACAGTTTTTAATGCTTAACAGCTAGAGTTCTTTCTAAAACTCATTTTACCTATGCATGCCCTGTCCTTGCTTAAAACTTATCTATGACTCCACCCAAAGCCTAAATTGTTTAATACACAGATCATCAGGCCCCAGTTTAGCTTTCGGATCAGGAGAGGACATACTACCAGCCAGCCAAATCCAGCCCACTGCCCGTTTTTGTTTCCAATGTAAAGCCTTTACATTTTTTAACGGTTGGAAAAATCAAAATATGATGTGGCGGCTGAGTGGCTCAGTTGGTTAAGCGTCTGACCCTCAGTTCTGGCTCAGGTAATGATCTCAGTTTCTTGAGTTCCAAGCCCTGTGACCGGCTCCGCCCTGGCAGCGAGGAGCCGGTTTGGTATTATCTCTCTCTCCCCCTCTCTCTCTGCCTCTCCCCAACTCATGCTATCTCTGTCTCAAAATAAACAAAACTTTTATATATACATACATGTATGTATATATATGAAAATTCAAAATATTAATAATATTTCATGACAGTGAAAACTACATGAAATTCAAACTTCAGCATCCATAAAAAAAACTTTACTGGAACACAACTGTACCCATTCATACTGTCTATGGCTTCTTTTCAGCTACAAGTTGAGTAGCTGTGACCAAGGCAGTATGGCCCACAAAACCGTAAAATCTTTACTGTCTGGCCCTTAAAATTTGCCAACCCCTGCTCTACTCATTTTTCACCACTCCCCTTCGTAGCTGCCACCCTGAACTGTCTGCAGTCCCTAAGAGACCACCATTTTCCCTCCTACCTGCCTGTTCTCCCTACTCTTCCATGGGTGCTCACATAGAACCAACTTCGTATCAGCGTTTAACAGTTATTCTGATTGTGCTTCTACTTGTCTGGTGCATATGTTCACCACTGAATCCTCAGCACCAACACGATCTCTACTCTCCTTCAGTGCGTGATAAATGAAGGGTGTCCCTCTGGAATTCCTTCTGATTTGAACACAAGCGCCCCCCCCCCCAACCACCATAATGGAATTCTTACTGAGCTTTTTTGTTGGCCTGTAGTGTCATCTGTAAAATAAGACTAAATAATTCCGACTTCATAGGATTAAATGAATGTGGCTAATTATTGAGAGCACGTAGCGCAGTGCGTGCTTCAGAGAACGTGCTCGGTAAACAGTGGTCACTCTTGGTTGCTCTAAAACTCTCCGTTTGACGTTAATGGTGTCCGTATCCAAGAGTCTCCAGGGTGTGTCGCCAAATGCATGGACCAGCATCAAACACATCCCTACAGTAACAGCAGCAACCTCCAAGCAAAGCGCCGCCGGAGGCGTACTAGGCCAGGCTGCACGCACGGCTAAAACTACTGGGAAACCACCCGGAAACGGAGCCGCGAGGTGGAAGAACTACAACTCCCGTCGTGCCTCACCGAGTTTAGGGCTACTCTACATTTTATCACCTCCAGCCACTTCTCTTCTTTCCCTCTGTAGTCCCGAGGGTGGCTGCGTCCTGGTCACCGGAAGAAGCCGTGTGACGTCACGAGGGCCTACGCGTCGCGCGGGTGGCAGGAGTTGACGGACGGTCTCTGGCTGCGTTTGGGCGGCCCCGGGACCACGGAAGAGGCTTCCCTGGTCGGCCGCGATGCCTAGCTCGCGGCGGGTCAGTCAGCTCCTGGATCTGTGAGTTCACCCGGTCCCCGCCTCCCCTTCGCCCCGCCCTGTGCTCGCTCTCCCTCCCCGCCCGCTTTCCACCTCTGGACCTCTGAAGAGGGCTCGCTGGTGTTTCTGTTGCTGGGTTCCTGACTTGTCGTCTCCTCGTAGATGACAGTTGTGCCAAGTGTGCTGCTGGGGAGGCTTGCCCCTCTGTCCTCCGCCCCGGGCGCCGCCAGATGGGTGGTGGTCCGAACTCTGTCAGCCTTGACCCTCGATGCTCTGGTAGTTGCTGGCAGTGACCTGTTTCTGAGGAGAGCTGAAAGCCTTGGTAGAACAATAACAACAAAAACACTACATGTGGCTCTCAAAAGCCTTCAGCAGAGTTCCCCCAGGTCCTGTAACTGGGATAGATATTGATTCTTTGAGGCAGCACGGCTCCGTGATTGCCTGACCGCGATTGCTGGGTTCAGCTCCCAGTCTGCCGTTCACCAGCTGCGTGACCACGGAGAGTAACTTAACCTCTGTGCCTGAGTTCTTGATTTATCGAATTAGTGTAACAACAGTACGTATCTCATAGAATTGTAGTAAGGAATAAATTTAACGGATGTAAAGTCCTTTGAAGGATGCCTAGTGTCAAAAGAAATTTCAAAGAACTTTACTTGATAAAAATATTTTAGTGAGTGAGAAACAAGAATCTCAGAGGCATGTCGTTGCAGAATGACTTATACACTGAGAATGACTATATTGTTTATCCTTTGCAGTGATTGGTTATTACAATGGTTGGTTACTACAATTTAAAAAACCTCAAGGGATTGGTTAAAAGTGGTCGTCTTACACTATTTTAGGAAGATGATTTAAACTTTGTTTATGATTGGGGCGCCTGCGTGGCTCAATCGGTTGAGCCTCCCGACTTCGGCTCAGGTCGTGATCTCACAGTTGGTGGGTTCCAGCCCTGCATCTTGATCTGTGCTGACCGCTTGCTCAGAGCCTGGAGCCTGCTTCAGATTCTGGGTCTCCTTCTCTCTGCCCCTCCCCTGCTCACACTTTGTCTCACTCTGTTTCTCAAAAATAAATGTCAAAAAAAAATTTTTTTTAAATAAACTTTGTTTATGATTATCAGAGGGATTTACAAGAAATAACCTGCTAAATTTCACTTTGTTTGTGAAATAAACCAGATTTAGCTTCACTTATGTGACCTAACTGGTTTGGTCTGCTTAGGGGATTTTCAAGCATGGTCTCTATTTTATTTTATTTTATTTTATTTTATTTTATTTTATTTTATTTATTTTTTAATTTTTATTTATTTTATTTTATTTTATTTTAAAAATTACCCCCTTGGGGTCATTCCCTCAGAAAGCTGAAAATGTGAGCCGATATACTGTTACTGTATACCCATTGATGTATACCCAATATACTGTATACCCATTGATGTAGTCGTTGGGCTGTATGGTCATGTAGTTGCCATTACCAACAGTTGCATAGTCATTGAAGACATGGGCAGTGGGACCACTGAGTTCTTTGAGTTGTGTAATCCTGATGGCTATCATTTGGTGTGTGAGTGGCTGCCGAAAGGCATTTAAAACTCTTGAGAGGATACAGTGCACTAGTGTTAAAAGGTGGGGGAGGGACAGTAAAGTATCCTCCAGACTGAGTAGGCACTTGGAAGCAGAAAAATGAAGCCAGCCTCTCCATTACTGTTTACACAGACTTTTATTCAGGGTGACCTACTGACAAAGGGGAGCCAGTGGATAGATGATCCTGTGGTAGAGCCCCTCCCTAAGGAATGTGGTGAAAACCTGAAGGGAAGGCAACCTGGCTATGTGTGTGTACGTGACATTCCTCACGACTTTGTAACACAGACCGCCCAATCAGACTGTATGTCTATATGTCACCATTTATGGGAGACAAAGAAGTAGAAATTCCATAAAAGGCTACCCCCCGCTGTGCTGGGTGCTCAGTTTCTCAGGTACAAACCCATTGAGCCCATGCCGGCACAATGAATAAAGTTGCTTCCTGGAAAGAAAAGCCTGAGTGTCTTGACTCTCTGTGTGGACCTCGGTCCCATTACAATCCAGGTGCTATGCAGCTATTCTCCACCCAGTCCAAACCTTAACTTACAGCTTTTATAGAGCAAAGGGCATTATGGTGCAAAGTGTAGTTATCTAAAGTGGCGCCATCTATTCGCGGTCATCTCTCCTGGTTATCTAAAGTGGTGCCTTTTGTGCATCAGTCATCTCTACTAGTTATCTAAAGTGGTACCTTCTGTGCACCACTTGAGAGACGATCAGAGCAAGCCTTTCTGCATTCCAGTCAGGGCATACTTTAACCTCCAAGGGGCTTGGAACATACAGCTCCGAGGGAGGTCATTGCAAGAGCAGAAACAAGATGGAGGGCCAGAGATGGAGTTAGTGTTGTCAGCGCTGCTACAGCTAGGGATGTTAATATGATGACTATGAGATGGAAATTCAAAAATTCTGGGAGAGATTCCCAGGAGCCAAGGTTTAACCAACTAAGTAAATCAGTGGAAGAAGCATCACCTATCTGATGAAAGATTGACATCGGATCTTTAAGATCTTTTAAATTAGGGGTAATAATTCCTAATTTATTAACGTGGAAACGGGGCACCTGGATAGCTCAATCAGTTAAGTGTCCGACTCTTGATCTCAAGTCAGGTCTTGATCTTGGGGTTGTGAGTTGGAGTCCTGTGTTGGGCTCCACAGTAGGCACGAAGCCTACTTTAAATTTTTTTTTTTTTAAATCCATGGAACCTTTTTTTTTTTTTTTAACCAGTTACAGCATATGCATCTCCTTGTTAAGTGGTTAGGGTGTCTAAGGCTGTGCAAGAGTTTACAGATTCTTGCTGTAATGGTAGGGATTTTGCAGAAGATAAGATCTCTCCTGAAGAGGTTTAACTGTAGTCTTTTGTGAGTATCCTTTCCAATAAACTAAGTCTCTAGGAATATTTTCTTTTGGAATGGATCACATTTTTAAATCTGGTGGAAAGTACATTTCTTAATATTGCATTAGTGCCTTGCCCTATTGAATCATGTTATGATCACCGAAGATAAACATGAGGATGTCTTATTTCAGGAGTGTTATAGGTGCGCTTCCATCTAAGTTACGCCTCTGTATGGTATGAGCAATTAGGCATTTCTACTGAAACTAAAGAAAGATACAAATTAACACTTGGAGCAAATTACAAACTCAGTTTCTGAATCTGGAGAGCAACCAGTCAAGAAAATTTCTAGATTTGAGCTCAAAACATCTTTATTTTATTTTGTTTTATTTTCATTTTTTTCAAAACATCTTTAGATAATGGAGTGAGGAGGCAATTTCTATCTGTTGGATTTTCCTGGTTTACAGTTTGAATGATTTTGATGACATCATTGAGTATTTTGGTGAACTCTCATGAGTGGCCTGAAATAGAAGTAGGCACGAAGGTTGTCTGTACATGATCTGTTGTGATGATTTCTCTGAAGTTTATATCAATTTGTCTGACTTTAGGTTGTAGGACTTGAGGAAAAGGGTAGTTTTAGTTTTTATTCCAAGTCAGAAGGGTAAGAGAAAATTGGAAAAGTTAGGTTGGAAAGTTGTAGCCAGATGTTGGAAGAAACTAGAAGAATTCAGGATCCAGTCCAGTTTACAGAAAGATAACAAAGCCTCAAAGATAATGAACAGGACTAGAATATAATAACAGGTACACTATAGTTTTCTATTGAAACATAATTTTTCTCTCTATAACCACTTTGTTTTTACCAAAGATAATCATAATAAGACCAATTTATTTGTAAAATGAATCTGGTCCCATTAAATTCAGCTCATTATTTATATAAGCGCAGCAGAATAGTTGCTTTATGCACATTTTCAAAAATGATATTCAAATCCAAGCTTTGGTAATCCAAGGGTCTTTGTTTGCTCCAAAAATCCAATGTTAGTTTCTTAAAAACTGTCTGGTAATAAGAAATCTCAGATTAGATCTTTAAACACCCCTTTAGGCCAAGAAGTCAAGCTAATGGGTTGTCCAATTGTGTTCTGTTACAAAGAGAGCAAATTCTGATTGAATTTGTGCTAATACCTACACTGCCATGAAAATAAGAATACTCAATACTCAGTAAGAGTTCTTTTGTCTTAGCTCTGAAGGGATCAGGTAGAGAGAACAAGATAAATGTTTAATTTTTGTTCTCAAAAGTTTACCACATTGTTATGTTATATAGTTTTTACTTTATTTTATTTTACTTTATTTTATTTTATTTATTTTATTTTATTTTAGAGAGAGGTAGAGGAAAAGAGAGAGAGAGAATCTTAGTCAGGTTCCATGCTCAGCAAAGAGCCTGACACAGGGCTCCCTCCCAAGACCCTGGGATCATGACCTGAGCCAAAATCAGGAATCAGATGCTCAACCACCTGAGCCACCCAGGCTCCCCAGTTATATAGTAGTTTAAAAGAAAACAGAAAAGGGGTTCTTTAAATT
Organism: Felis catus; assembly: GCF_018350175.1. Classification (NCBI taxonomy): domain Eukaryota; kingdom Metazoa; phylum Chordata; class Mammalia; order Carnivora; family Felidae; genus Felis; species Felis catus. The sequence continues at coordinate 64,024,635 of NC_058374.1, read as the reverse complement.
TGGAAAGCAAAACATTAAAGAACCAGCAATGCTTCAAACAATGTCATAAAAATGATAATCATCTCTATTAGTTGGTTTAGTCCCATGTAATCAATTATTTTTTTCTTGCTCTTGGGTTAGCAGTTTTATGAATCAATCAGTTTCTCCATTAGCATGCTAGAAATTCTTACCCAGTTAAGTGGTATGATCTTAAAATTATCAGAAACTTGTATTCTAGAGTATTTGTCAGGGTCTTTTCCATGAATTTCCTTGAAGACAAAGCATTTTGGCCTGCAGTTGGTTATAAATGCTTTCATAGATGATTCAGTGTATAATAATAGCTGTTTGTAAATGACAAAAGATAAAAATAGCCTTTGTTACAGCTCACTACAAAAAAAAATGATACGATTGACTGCTAAGTTTGGCTATTTTTGTGGTATACAACATTTAAAAATGATTAGAACTATGACTGATAACATTATATCAGGGCATATCAGATTCCTAGGAATTTCATGCAATTTCTGGAACACTTATATTAATAACATGTATCCATACAAATACAACCTAAGAAGGTTAAGCATCCGCTTTACTTGATAATGTTTTCCATGCAATTTCACATTTAAAAAGCCTATAGTTTAATGTCTCCCTTTTTATAAGAAGAGAAAAAAAAACTTCAAGATCTTTAGGAACCCTGAAAGTTAGCTCAAAGTCAAAAAGACTTAATTTAGAATTTGATTTTGCGAAGTTTGTAAAAAATGCCAAAAGGTTTAAAACACTTGATTAAATAGGATCACAAGTCATTGTGAAATAATACTTAGTTATCTATTCAACCAAAGTGACAAAAAGATTTCAAAAGCAAATATAGAAAGTACATAGTTTTAAAAAAGTACCTTAGCTCTTTTAATATTGAAAAGACTGTTTTCCTAAGCAATCAAAAACCTGATAAAGACAAAATGAAACACAGGAAATTAATAAGACACAGAATCTTTGTTTCCTAGATAAAATACACAAAGGTAAAGAAAAACCTTTCATAATCCCTTATTAGGAGCAAACTAACAACCTAAGAAAATTTGTTCTTTTAACAGAGAAAATTAAACTGTGGTTTTGTGTCAGTATATTATTCAGCTCAGTTTTGGAAATCTTTGTAAATAAATCCATTGAATTTTAGCTAACTTTGACCATGCAACAAGAAATTTCTTCACAAGCTTTTTGCAACTTTCTGTATTCTTTTAGATTTTTGTTTTATTCCTTTTTTCTTTCTCATTTTACTTTAAGACAAAATTACTTTTTTCCTAATAAAAACACCTCCTATATTCTTTGCTTACTCTTACAAAAAACACATCCCATTCTCCTCTCATACTTTGTATACAAAGTTGTTTTCTTTCACTCTTGTTTTTAGGAGGCTTATTTTTATATATGGATTATAAGTTTTAACCATTATTAATCTTTATTTTCCGGTGAAAACTAGGACAGGAAGTTGTGAACTGCCTGGCATATATCAGCATCCTGTAGTAGATTAGCAAATTTATAAATATTTAATTATAAAAAAATATACTTTTTAGAGACATGTGCTTCTTCATAGTACATTTTTTTAATGCAGCAAAAGGCCACATTAAAATAGATCCAAATATCTTTTGTCTCGTAAAAATTAAGCAGCCAAAAGTAAATAAACTTAAACATATGTTTAGCAATTAATATTTCAGTATATTAGCTTGTTATTGAATGATCTACGTATTTAACAAATACCCATCATCTAATGTAATCTACTTAATTTGTTTTTAATAATCATATTTGTATTAAACATTAAACACTTAACTAGCATCTTAAGTTTTTCTTGCTTACAAATTTAAAACTATTTTAAAGTTTGTTTATTTATTTTGAGAGAGAGAGAGAGAGAGAGCAGGGAAGGGACAGAGAGAGAGGGAAAGAGAGACAATCCCAAGCAGGCTCCTCACTCTCAGCCCAGAGCCCAACGTGAGGCTTGAACCCACAAACCATGCAATCTTGACCTGAGCCGAAATCAAGAGTCAAACCCTTAACCAACTGAGCCACCCAGGCACTCCTTGCTTACAAACTTTATAACAGAGATAGCACCAGTGTATCTGACTAGTAAACTCAGGTAGAAAAGATTGTATATTTGCATTGTGTTTAATGTTGACTACTGTGAAGACATGCCTATTTTTATTAAACCAACACATTTAAATTATTTCTTTTTTTTTTAACTTTATTTTGAGAGAAAGAGAGGGGGGAGGGGCAGAGAGAGTAGGGAGGAGAGAATTCCAAGGAGGCTCTACGCTATCAGTGCAGACCCAATGTGGGGCTTGATCCTACAAACTGTGAGATCATAACCTGAGCTGAAACCGAGAGTCAGACGCCTAACCAACAGAGCCACCCAGGCACCCCTAAACTATTTCTGAAGCTTTTATAATTCAAGATTCTCCAGATCATATGAACTTGAAAAGCATTTCGGTTAGTTTATATTTCTGAGAGTTTTAAGAATCCTTAAACTTATATAAGTACTTATTTTTCTTTAAGCTAATTAAATAGAGCTCTTTTTGAAATCACATATACATAACATACATACATATATACATACATATACATTAGTATACAAACAGTTGTAAACAGATCTTGTAGCTTTCATTTAAAAATTTTAGCTGTACGTCAGGTACAACAATACAAAACTCAAAAGAATAGTTGGACCCAAATTGTGTTTCTGGCTGATGGGATAAGGTTATGTGCTGCAATGACTTAAGCTTTTACCACACATATTTCATTTGCTGTAAGAATTTTCTAGAGAAGCTATTTTTGGAATCATTTTGTCTTTTAGAAGCTTTGACATACCAACCAAGGAATGCATTTATTGCCTTTAAGAAATTTGGGATCCTCTTTTTTTAAAGATGCCCCTAACGTGGGCTATTTTATCTAAATTAAAGATTTTCCCAAAATGGTCACTGCAGTTCCAATTATTCTTCGTAAAGTTTACCCATTTTTCTAAAAAGGTGTCATGATCCTGATCTGAGCTTTGGACCAGATGGAACCCATCTTTGCCTTAGATTCCCTAAGAAAACTTAATTATCAGGGCTCCTGTTTTTCAACAGTTATTCCAAAGTAGAGGGAATCACACATTCCCCCCTCTTTTGAACAGAATATCATCACTTACTGAAAAGCTTCAACAAGTGTTGCTCGGTAAAATCAGAAGAGTCAACACAAAGGGAGTGGAGTTTAGATCTGAGGAAGATTTGCCCTGGGATCCCATGGTTGTTAAGAAAGCAGTGTGCATTGGGCTCCATGGATGCTGGCACCTAATTACTCACTGGCCTTGGAGCTCATCAGGAGTCATCTTTGGATCCCACTTTTGACACCAAAAACTTTCAAAAGAAAATTCAGAGATTTTTAGTTGATATGAATGTTTTACTGAGTGAGAAACAAACTGTTAGTGAACAGGGAGACTTAAAACCAAAAATGGTTAGAATCTCGAGATGTGGTCATAGGATGGCTCATAAAGTGAGAATGAGGAAGTTGTTTAATCTTTACAATGATTGGTTATTACAAGGGGAGTTTACACAGTATGGAGGTTTTTCAAAAAATTAAAAATAGGATTGCTGGATGATCCAATAATTTCACTACTGGGTATTTCCCCGAAGAATATGAAAACGCTAATTCAAAAAGATATATACACCCCTATGTTTATTGCAGTACTATTTACAATAGCCAAATTATAGAAGCAACCCAAGTGTCTATTGAGAGGTGAATAGACAAAGAAGATGTGATACACACACACACACACACACACACACTGGAATATTATTCAGCCATAAAAATGAATGAAATCTTGCCATTTGCAACAACATGAGTGAAGCTAGAAAATGTAATACTAAGTGAAAGAAGTCAGAGAAAGACAAATACCATATCATTTCACTCATGTGTAATTTAATAAACAAAACAAGCAAAATAAGAGAGAGAGAGAGAAGGAGAGACAAACCAAGAATCAGACTCTTAACTATAGAGAACTGATGATTACCAGAGGGGAGGTGGGTGTAGAGATGGGTGAAATAGGTAATGGAGATTAAAGAGTGCACTTAACATGATGAGCACTGAGCAATGCATAGAATTATTGAATCATTATTTTATACACTTGAAGCTAATATTACACTGTATGTTATGTATACTGGAATTAAAATTTTTAAAAATGAGAGTTTACATATAGAAGGGGATTGGTTAAAAGTGATTCTTTATACCATTTTAGAAAGGTGGTTTATTTATGATTGTCAGAGACATGTACAAGAAATAACCTAGGTTAAGTTTCTCTTACATTCATGATATAAGCTGGATTAAATTTCACTTATATGACCTGACTGGTTTTGTCTGCTTGAATTTTTAAGCCTGGTCTGCATGTTATTTTAACCCTAGCAAGTAGTAAATACTACTAAGTGTTATTTATTGTTATTAATTATTTCACTGAAATATATGCTGGAAGTTGTAGTTACAATAGCAATTATTTCTCTCTGGGAGTTTTCAGTCTGTTAATATTACATAAAAAAATTGCCATGTAAAAATTAAGGCTGAGGAGAACAATTATCTTTATCTGCTGAATGCTTTTGAAATCAATGCTTTTGAATTGATATTTACATTACATCTCATAAACTTCTGTCCCTCAATCCACAGTCACTTGTTTTAAATGTTTTTTTACATGTTTATTTATTTTTGAGAGAGACAGAGCACGAGAGGGGGAGGGGCAGACAGAGAAGGAGACACAGAATCCAAAGCAGGCTCCAGGCTCTGAGCTGTCAGCACAGAGTCCAACACAGGACCCAAACTCATGAACCATGAGATCATGATTTCAGCTGAAGTTGGACGCTTAACCAGCTAAGCCACACAAGCACCCCTCACAGTCACTTTTTGTAAAAGAGAAATCTGTTGACTCTCCTTTGTATAACTCAGGCTTGTGTAGAGTCCTGAGAAAAGTATTTGCTTTCATTCTTGGCTTTAACTTTATACCTGATCCAAATAAGATTTTCTTTCTGTCAGTAAAGACAGAGAAATAGTTAAGAGTGCAAGTTACGAAGACAGATGAAAGCCTAGCTATCTTCCTGTCTTTTAATTCCTGCCTTTATATTGAAGATTCCCTGAGGCATCCATATAAATGATCCTCTGAACTTCTGTGGCCAGAATCAAGTCTTTTATCTCTTCACAGCCACAGTTCCTTATTTTTAGGAGTTGCTCAATATTCAGTTAAGCATGTATTTAGCATATGAAACACTATGCTGATGATTATGACAAATATCTAGCATAAAAGAGGTACAGTTTTATGGGGCAAGCATAAGGCAAGTATATAAATAACTATAATATTGGTAGAATAATAGCACAAAAGAGAGATTAACAAAGAATTTTGAAATTTCTGATGAGAAGAATATACAAGACTAGGAGAAGGCTTTGTAAAGAGGGTTGTATTTGAAGGTTGGTAGCATCTGACGTTTGCAAATGGGAGGAAAAACGTCTAAGAAGGAGTGGAATAATAAGGGCAAAGGCTTGAATGACAAGCAGGAGTTAGAAATATGTGAGAAGACCAGACAGTAGCATTTCAATTTGGCTAGAGAATACAATGTGAATAGCAGAGCAGTAAGACATAAAGCTGATAATTAGAAGTGGAACTTTGGGGATCAAAATGATATTAGACTGTTTAATTTCGTAGCAGTAGGGGTCTATAAAAGGTTTTGGAACTGTACTGGGTGTAGAGAGAGATTTGCATTAGGGAGAAGTTGGGAATAAAGAGACAATTAGGAAACTGTTGCAAAATCTTGGAAAGAGGTAAGGAGTGCCCAAACTAGGAGACATGTATGAAGATGTTCATTGCAGAATTCCATTGTGGAGAATTGGGATGTCCATTGCTGGGAGAGGTGCCTTCAAGTATTATGCAGCTGTTAGGAAAGTGAAGAGTAGATGAATATATATTCAAATGGATGGAGCTTTAAAATGTAGTGCTTAGTGAGCAAAGAGGAAACAGAATAAAACATGGTAAGAAAAACTATCTAGGGACACCTGGGTGGCTCAGTTGGTTGAGTGTCTGACTTCGCCTCAGGTCATGATTTCACAGTTTGTGAGTTCATGCCATGCATCAGACTCTCAGCTGTCAGCACAGAGCCAGCCTCAGATCCTCTGTCCCCACCTCTCTCTGCCCCTCCCCCACTTGCTCTCTTTCTCTCTAAATCAGTAGACCATTTTGCCAAAAATCATTTCTTTGTTACATTACTTCACCATATAACTGATGGTTATATTAATAAGTTTAAGTATAAAATGTAGAGCAATTCATATTGAATGAGAGATCTATCCACCACCACCACCCCCCCTTTTGTCTATAACTTTTAAAGATTTTGTTAAGTTCTAGCTGGCCAGTTTTCATTTTGTATTGAGAACTTAGACCACCTATGTCAACTGTTGGGACTGAGAACTGAGATCGCTTAACGTCAATATAACTTTTTGCTCCAGGAAATTTTTGCAATCAGTTTATCTAAACAAATGTTTGGTTATTAGGGCAAACATTTTGATTGTTAGAGCAAACATTATGTTTATCAGGATAGATTGTTTCATCAGGGCTTACTTTGAGAACCTGTGTCATGTCCATCAGTCTTATACTATTATGTTACAAATTTTGTCTCATCCTAACCCATTCCCCATCTTGGAGGGAGAATCCCAAATGTACTCTTACATAGCTTTCCCCTATTGAGACATTACCCAAACCCTGTTAAACCCTTGCTGCAGTAAATTTAATAAACTTTCTTTGACCAACAGACTTTTAGATAGTTTTTGTGAGCCATTTAGTAATTCTCATAGCAGCATTTTTCAAAATACTAAATTGTTTCTGTCCCAACTCCCTTATGTTGCTGCTGGAGGGAACTGGAGCAGAAAGAGGAAACCGTTTACTGTGGGGAATACGTGGCACAGGCTGCACAGCTAAGCTCAGAGAAGAGGACCCTAAAGGCCAAGATGACAAAGACTGAGGAAGAGACATGGGGGAGCAAAAAAGATGGCACCATGGAAAAAAGTAAACATTTAAAATATAGCTGAAATCTGCATAAAGGAAAATATAAGGGGAGTGACTGTCAGTGTAGAATTTGATTTTACCTGTCTTATATATAAACAAATACATTTTTAGCCTGGTCTTGTTTCATGAATACCGGTAGAAGAACAAAGTCTCCTGGGTCAAGGGCACAAAGGACTTTATTATTCATTGCACAGCAAGCAACATGAGCATTCGCATGTTTATGTCACTTCCTCTTGACCTCCAAGACGCACAGATGCAACACAAAGGGCTCAGATGGATGCCAACACAAACAATGGGTTGCATTCCAGGAGAGAAACACAGCCCAAATGAATGTCTACTCAAGCAACGAGTTGCATTACAGAAAAGAAACACTGAATTTAGGGACTCTGCCAATGTATAGTAAGCAGTAAGCAACCTATTTGTCCTGGAAGGAGATATTACTTTATGGCACAGGGCTGCTTGTTATAAACACAACTCGCACACACACACACCATTTCTTTCCAAGAATTGTTGTAGAATTAATGGAGATAGAAAGAACTTTTACTGAAAAGTAAGCAAACTTAAAGTGAACAGTTTATTTTAAAAGAACCCAAGTACATATTTAAAAGAAAAGGAGTCACCATATTTCTTATTAATGGCATACAGGTATTTGTTAAATGGATGTGAACATTGATGATATTTGGAAGACTTACAAAAGGCAGCATGAGAAGCTCCAAGAATATGTCCCCCAGTAAAATAAGCATAAAAGTTGAAAATTATAAAAACAACTGCCTCAAGTCTCCAGACAGCTTCCTAAGGGTATACAGCAAATGAAGAAACATTCATTCAAGATAATCTTTTAAAACTCAGTAAGAACAAGAGTCTGGCATTGGAACTATAACTCCACTCCAGGTGGGTATGGCCAAGGTGATGGGGTTACCTCTCCCCCCAGCTCCTACTCACAGGCCTCAGTGTTTTCCTGGAAAGGACAGGATGCCAGCATTTATCATCACAGTCCACCCCAGATACTTGTGCACAGGCTAAATTATGGGTGAGTATGGTCAGTGATTGGGGGATTGCTACCTCCATCTAGCCCCCACTTATCGGGCAGCTCATTTGTGGGTGGAGGTTCCATCCTAAACGAGACAAGCCAGGAAGACCAGAAGCTAATTCCCAGCACCCTGCTCCTAAAGTAGGGGTTTCACTCAGATGAAAGCATATCATCATCCTTGTTCCCAGTTCTGAAATTTTGGCTTAAAGATTTTTCCCAGGAAGAAAGACAGACTGCAAAACACAGAACTCCAAAGCTGTCAAGAAAATGACTTTATTTGAAACAGAGGGTGGGGGGAGTTTAAATAAAAGTAATTACAAAGAGCCTGAGAGCTTCATGTGAGATGCAAGCTAAACCATAGGCCAGGAAGTTTACCAGAGAGAACCGGGGAAAGGAACATATAACAAGAGCCTGCCTGGGGTCAGAACAAGCCTTAAACACTGACCTCTGAAACTAATCCTACAAAGGAGTCCAAAATGAATTGGATGACGTTATGGAGCAATTTATACCCCACGCATTGTTGAAAACATTAGAGCAATCGATCTGTAATGAGTGAAGGCTGACAGCGGGTGTGATACTAATACAGACTTAAAATAATCAGAGAGAGAGATAGTCAAAGAGACCCCTACTACAACCGCTGACATCCCAGGGTAACAATGCTTACGTCCAAGTCGTGCCCACTAAGGAGCAAATCAGAGGTTGCATACAGTCAGGAAAATAGCTTTAGTCCAGTCATGTCACTAAACAAACAAGTAAAAAATCACAAATCTGTGGCATCAATATCCAGAGTTACTGTATTATAGTATCTAGACTATGCTGTTTTTGAAAAAAAAAAAAATTGCAAGACAAAGAAACAGAAACTGTGACCCATACACAGAGAAAAAAAATAGGCAAAAGAAACTGCCTTTGAGAGGACCCAGGTGTTGGACTTAGCGAGGGCTTCAAAGAAAGTATTATAAATGTGTTCAAAGAACTAAGGGAAGTCATATTAAGAAGTAAAGGAGAAAACTACTTGGCAGTTCCTCAAGAAGTTAAACATAGAATTACCATATTACCCAGCTTCCACTCCTAGGTATGTACCTAATAGTACTGAAACTAGGTACTCAAACAAATACTTATACACATATATTCATAGTAGCAGTATTCACAATAGCCAAAAAGTGGAAACAACTAAATGTCCATCACCAATGAATCAATAAACAAAATGTGGGGATGCCTAGCTCATTCAGTAGGGCACAGGACTCTCAATCTCAGGACTGTAAATTCTCTACCCACGATGGTGTAGAGATTACTTAAAAATAAAATCTTAAAAAAAAAACAAAAACAAGCAATCCCTATCAAAATAACACCAGCATTCTTCACAGAGGTAGAACAAACAATCCTAAAGTTTGTATGGAACCAGAAAAGACCCCAAATAGCCAAAGCAATCTTGAAAAAGAAAACCAAAGCTGGAGGCATCAATCCCAGACTTCACACTGTATTACAAAGCTGTAATCAAGGCACAAAAATAGACACTCAGGTCAGTGGAACAGAATAGAGAACCCAGAAATGGACCCACAAACGTATGGCCAACTAATCTTTGACAAAGCAGGAAAGAATGTCCAATGGAATAAGACAGTCTCTTCAAGTGGTGCTGGGAAAACCAGACAGTGACATGCAGAAGAATGAACCTGGACTACTTTCTCACACCATACACAAAATAAACTCAAAATGGATGAAAGACCTAAATGTAAGACAGGAAGCCATCAAAATTCTCAAGGAGAAAGCAGGCAAAAACCTCTTTGATCTTGGCCAACTTCTTACTCAACATGTCTCCAGAAGCAAGGGAAACAAAAGCAAAAATGAACTATTGGGACCTCATCAAAATAAACTGACAGCAAAGGAAACAATAAGCAAAAACAACAAACTAAAAGGCAACCAACGGAATGGGAGAAGATATTTGCAAATGACATATCAGATAAAGGGTTAGTATCCAAAATCTATAAAGAACTTATCAAACTCAACACCCAAAAAACAAATAATCTGGTGAAGAAATGGGCAAAAGACATGAATAGACACTTCTCCAAAGAAGACATCCAGATGGCCAACCGACACATGAAAACATGCTCAACCTCACTCATCATTAGGGAAATACAAATCAAAACCACATGAGATACCACCTTACACCTGTCAAAATGGCTAACATTAACAACTCAGGCAACAACAGATATTGGTGAGGATGCAAAGAAAGAGGATCTCTTTTGCATTGCTGGTAGGAAGGCAAACTGGTGCAGCCACTCTGGAAAACAGTATGGAGGTTCCTCAAAAACTTAAAAATAGAACTACCCTACAACACAGCAATTTCACTGCTAGGCATTTATCCAAGGGATACAGGTGTGCTGTTTTGAAGGGGCACATGTGCCCCAATGTTTATAGCAGCTCTATCGACAATAGCCAAAATATGGAAAGAGCCCAAATGTCCATCGATGGATGAATGGGTAAAGAAGATGTGGGGCGCCTGGGTGGCGCAGTCGGTTAAGCGTCCGACCTCAGCCAGGTCACGATCTCGCGGTCCGTGAGTTCGAGCCCCGTGTCAGGCTCTGGGCTGATGGCTCGGAGCCTGGAGCCTGTTTCTGATTCTGTGTCTCCCTCTCTCTCTGCCCCTCCCCCGTTCATGCTCTGTCTCTCTCTGTCCCAAAAATAAATAAACGTTGAAAAAAAAAAAAAAGATGTGGTATATATATATATATATATATATATATATATATATATATATATACCATGGAGTATTACTCAGCAATCAAAAAGAATGAAATCTTGTCATTTGCAACTACGTGGATGGAACTAGAGGGTATCATGCTAAGCGAAATTAGTCAGTCTGAGAAAGACAAATATCATATGACTTCACTCATATGAGGACTTTAAGATACAAAACAGATGGACGTAAGGGAAGGGAAGCAAAAATAAAAAACAGGGAGGGGGACAAAACATAAGAGACTCTTAAATATAGAGAACAGAGGATTGCTGGAGGGGTCGTGGGAGGGGGGATGGGCTAAATGGGTAAAGGGCATTAAGGAATCCTCAGATTGAATAACAATCTAAATTCCTTTTCATGTTTCATAATAGCTGATATATTGGACTACATCCTGTCTGTCTAAATGAGACTGACTAGTCCTCCTCCCCCCCTCCATACTTATTCACAGTTAGCTGAGTCTGGGACTCTGGGGGGCACTGTTGAGGTCATTACTGCAGATTGGCCTTATCTTACTATTTAGAATACTATTGATAGTAGCCTTAATTAAATGCTTTAAGAGACAAATTGAACAGATTTGGTTTCTCCCTTTGTTGGTCAAATTAGAGTAGCTGACTGAGTGGTGTACTTATATAAATATTTGAGTTCAGCCAAGAACATGTTGGGTGGATGTTGGGAGAGGCAATCTGCCATGAACCTACTGGTTATGCCAAGAATGTAAGGCTTTGACTACTCTTTACCTAGGGCATTTCTCAAATGTGTTTTTGCAGCAAATACTGTCTCCTTCCAAAAAAAAAAAAAAAAGCAAACTTGCTTCAGTTTACCATAAAAGTTGTGAATCACCCAAGCTCGTTGTTTTTCTCAAGCATTCATCTGGGCCCTACCTATATTACACGGTAGGACTTAGAGGGCATGAAGAGCCAGCATAAATGTGAAGCTCTGACTACTGCTCTTGTCATGTGTAATAAAGTCCTTTTTCTTTGACTCAGGAATCTATTTCTGCTAGCATTCATGAAATGGTAGTAGGCTAACTTGCAAGCTTATAAGTGGGGGAAATTCTCAGACTCTGCATAGTTCTTGACAACTGCAAAATTCAATTCCAGGTAGTTTTTAAGTCAAAAAGTGAAAAGCTGGGGTGCCTAGCTGGCTCATTCAGCAGAGCATGATCTCAGGGTTGTGAGTTCAAGCCCCACATTGGGCACAGAGATTATTTAATTTAAAAAAAATTTTTTTAAGTGAAAGATAAAACAACACATTTAGTTAATTTTTCCTAGAAGAAAGCATAGCAGATTAGCTTCATGAACTTAGGACAGTGAAAGAGTTCATAAACAGAATGCAAAAGAAACTTGCCATAAAGAAAACATTAGACTATACTTCAACATAAGACATGGGAAAGAGAGTGAAGAGGCAGTCCACAGAATGGGAGAATATAATTGCCACATATATAACCAACAGAAAGCTCATGTCCAGAATGGAAGAGGAACTCCTACATGTCAGTAAGTAAAATGTAGACCCAAAAGAAAACTGGGCAGGCTACTTGAACAGATACTCCACAAGAGACTATCCAAATGAACAATAAAGAAATGAAAACATGCTCAAATTAATTCATAATAAGGGGTTGCAATTTTTTTAATGTTTTTTTTATTTATTTTTGACAGAGAGAGAGAGAGAGAGAGACAGAGAGAGAGAGAGCATGAGCAGGGGAGGGGCAGAGAGAGAGGGAGACACAGAATCCAAAGCAAACCCCAGGCTCTGAGCTGTCAGCACAGAGCCCAACGCCGGGCTCGAATTCAGACTGCGAGATCATGACTTGAGCCAAAGTTGGATGCTCAACCAACTGAGCCACCCAGGCGCCCCAATAAGGGGTTGCAATTTAAAGTGACATTGCATTGCTGCCATATATTCATAAATTGGCTACAATTAAAAAGACTGATAATGCCATGCTGACAAGGATATGGATTCCAGGAACTTTCACTAATTGAAGATAGGAATCAATACAATCACTTCTGAAGACTGTTTGGCATGAAGCTAAACATATGCATACCCTATGAGCCAACAGTTCCACTTGTAGACATATACTTGATTAAAACAGGCACACATGCACCAAAAGACCTGTCCAAGAGCATTCATATGAATATAATTTATAATAGTAAATTATAAACCACCCAAATGTTCGCTGACAATAGAAAAGACAAATTGTTCAAACAGTGGAATATTATACAGTATTAAAAATGGACTTGAACAAACTCAAAATTAAAATCAACTTGGGACACCTGGGTGGCTCAGTCAGTTGAGCATCCAACTTCAGCTGGGGTCATGATCTCACAGTCCATGTGTTCGAGCCCCACGTCGGGCTCTGTGCTGACAGCTCAGAGCCTGGAGCCTGTTTCAGATTCTGTGTCTCCCTCTCTCTGCCCCTTCCCCGCTCATGCTCTGTCTCTCTCTGTGTCTCAAAAATGAATAAACTTTAAGAAACAATTTTTTTACATCAACTATAGCTACCTGCAACAATGCAGATGAATCTTGTAAACATGTTAGCCAAAGAAGCCAAAGAAAAATGGTAGAACAACGTTAAAACCAGACTGAATACAATCTAATGTGAAAAACATTAATGTGGATAGAGAAATTACTTACTGAGGAAAGGAATATTCTACAAGAAGAAATAATGATCATGAATTTGCAACTAACACCAAAGTCTTATTAAAAGGAATGTCATCACATACAAAGACAATTGACACATTCAGCCATGGTAGGAAATTTAATATACTACATTTTACAATTATAGAAAACAATACTCTGTTATTTACACACATATACTTTAGTAGTAAAAATATAATAAAATCATGGACAGAAACTGTTTTAAAAGCTGTTTAAAAAAAAAAAAACTTCATGGTTGTGGTTGCCTCTACCAAGGGCAATAAAGAGTAAACCTATGTAGGTGTACAAAGGAGGCTTTACTTTTATCTGAAATGTTTTATGTCTTAAAGATATTTGACACAATATGATAAATAATAAATTTTAAAATTCTAGATTTATGATGCAAGGATTTTATATCATTCTATTTTATTTTTATGTATTTAAATTTTTTCATTATAAAACAGTAATGCACAAAAAGCAAAAACTAGTAGAAATGAAAGTAACTTCATAGGGGATTAATCACTGGATTCTACTCCTGAAATAGTTATTGTACTATATGCTAACTACCTTGGATGTAAATTACAAAATAAATAAATAAAATAAAATACCCCCCCCAAAAAAGAAATGAAAGTAACTTGATTTCAAAATACAAGCATTGTATTGTAAACTAAGAATTCTACAAATTTAGTAGAAAAAATAAGAACATAGATGAGTTGGGGCAGCTGGGTGGCTCAGTTGGTTAGGCGTCATGCTCGGCTCAGGTCATGATCTCATGGTTCGCGGGTTTCAGCCTCACATCGGGCTCCGTGCTGACAGCTCAGAGCCTGCAGCCTGCTTCAGATTTTGTGTCTGCCTGTCTCTCTGCTCCTCCCCCACTCATGCTCTGTTTCTCTCTGTCTTAAAAATAAAAATAAACATAAAAAAAAGAACATAGAAGAATTAATACTATCCATAAACAATCATATATGTCCACATAATATATTTGGGTGCATACACATATACATACATGGAGAGATATAGTTAGACAAACATGCATAATGGAGAGAACATTACATCTCTTAGAGAACATACATTCTCTAAATGTTTATAGAGCAAATACAAATTCAGTCATATATTTGGCCACAAAAACCACTCTTACAAATTTAAGTCAAAAAATAGTAAAATAGGCAAAGGATATGAATAGACAATTTAGAGAAATAGGCTATCCAGATAGCCAATAGGTTCATGAAAAGATGTCAAATTTATAGTAAATAGAGAAATGCAAATTAAAGTAATAATGTACCACTTTTCACACATAAGATTTTCCAACATTCAAGAGTAGGTAGACTTTTAAAGCAGTGGTGAGTGAAAAACTAGATAAATCTATGACAAATACCACATATATAAATTAGAAATACAAGCATGTTAAAAGGACACATACATCAAAAGGGTACATACTAGACATTAGATTCCTGGATGATGGAGGATGTGATTGGGAAATGGAGATAATGGAAATGAAAAATTAAGTAAAATAAACCTATTGCCTGAGGGATGTAGAGAAATAGGGTAGATATAATAAATATGAAGTGTTATAGACTTTCTAGAAAACAATCTGACAGCATATGTTAACATGTCCTAGAAGCAGTGGAATATCATATATAGGAGAATGACTAAATAAATCATCCACACTGAAATGTTATATAGCCATGAAAGGAGCATTAGAACTATACTTGATGCTTTGAAGAATTTTGTAAGATATTATTGAGTTAAAGAGGGTATAGAAAAGAGTACACAGTGATGCCATTTTAGGAAACAATGATCACCCACCCCCCACAACCCTTTAAATGTGTAAGTGTGTATGTTTGTGTGTGTGTATGTGTGTGTGTAAAAGCATAGAAAAAAATAAGAAAGAACATACACTAGATATTAGTGGGAGGAAGGAAGGGGAAAGGATCAGAGAGGGAAATTCATGAATGTAAAATTATATATATGTGGGGATATTTGTAGTCAGAAATGTAAGTAAGGTTTATATTTATTTGTTTGTTTAAAGTACGAGGTTCTCAGATAGTTGGAATTTCAGGCCACATATGAGATATGTTGGTCATATGGGTCTTGGTTATTGCCTGCTCTGATAACCCTACTCTAGGCATATACAACCCTGGTTGTTATCTCCATGATTTGTACTATTTGTGCAGTCTTCATGGTCATAGTTCTTTCATGATTTCATTACACAAATAATTTTTAAGAAAAATCATGAAAAGTTTGCTGCATGAATAGATAAAACTTGTCAATTAACAGGCCCTAGCTCACTGTTTATTTAGGAATATGTAACAGAAATGTTAGTAGTATGTCTTAGGAATTAGAGAAAAACTTAGGACTTAGGAAAAACTTTTTTTGACATTTAGAATGCATTTTAGTAAATGAGGTATGCTGAGAAAAAAAATGTGAGGGAAGAGCCTCTGGTCCACAACTGAGTACACGCTAGGCTTTTAAATCTTACCAAGCTTATGTTGCAAATATTTATATTAAATGTACACCCTATTTATGAAAGGACTAAGTGCTAACAAACAGCATCAAATATTAGGAATCAGTATAGGTACCATGTAATTTACTATATTGTTTTGTATTTCAGATGCCTTTGGTGCTTCATGAAGAATATTTCCAGATATATCACAGACATTAAGCCTTTGCCTCCAAACATAAAAGACAGACTGATTAAAATAATGAGTACCCAGGGGCAGATAACAGATTCAAATATAAGTGAGGTAAGAGTATGTATATTTGTAAAGCAAGCATATTATATTTTACTATTTAGATATGGTTTCAGATTTTTAGAGCAATGGCATATAGTAGGTTAGTAATAATGGGTTTTTTTTAGGTTTAGTAATAATTTCAAAATATAATAAAACATTGGGGTTCTTTTTTTCTCTGCATATAACCAAATGTTTATGTGTAATAGTTACTTAAAAATCTTCTCCCACCATTCTTTCATCTGCTTCCCTTGTCTTCATCATACCAGCACCCTTGATCTCTACATTTTTTAAAAGTTTTAAGCTTTTTGAACTATTATAGCTCAATAAGGCTGGAAAAAATTAAAATGCAGGGTGAATACACAAATGGCAAAAAAAAAAAAACCCACAGTAAGAAATATATGTTCTATTATGCCTCTGGTACACAAACCACATTTACATGTAACATACTGTGTGCAGTACACTTGAATATTTTCTATTTTGTTCTATTATGTCTTATTTCAGTTTACAAAAATGTTGATCAGAGTCCACTACGTTGGTTTTATCCACTCATGGCTAACAATCAGCAGTTAAAAGCCACTCCTCTAAACTCATTCTTCTGGATACCTCCCTCCTGCTAACTAATGCTCACTCTCCCTCCTTACAGCTAAGCTAAAATTGGCTATTCTATAAGGCAATAAGTATAGTAAAGGCCTCCAACCCGATTTGAAATCCTAGCTTTGCCACTCTCTAACATTGAGCGTCAGTGCCCTTAACTATAAAATGGGTTTGCAGCCATCATCACTGTCTTCGGAGACTCTAGTCTAGACTAGACTAGTCTACTATAGAAACTCTGCTTCTAACTACCAACTGCTGACTTTAGTACACATTCTGCCCAAAGCCCGGAATCAAAAGGGAACAAACTGTGGTGATAGCACTCCAGCACATGACTGTCCCTGTGACCTCTCTTTGTAATTGCACTTACATGTGCCATTAGTGTTTCTTTTAACAGCCTGAGGTACCTGTAATGCTTTGATTTCTTCATGTTAGCTTGCACTGGAACATAGACATTTTAGTGTTGCAGTCTGCTTGACTCAATGGAGGTAGAATAATATCCCCAGGTTCTTACTGCCAGTGGTTCTGTGGATAGTTTGTGTATGGCTCACAGAAGAAACATTATGAAACTACAGAAAATTGATGCTTTTCCTCATTTCCCCACTATCCCCATTTTGTTCTAACCCTTTAGCTTATATTGGAGTGGCTTAAATGTTCATTTTATGACCATCCTTAATATTCATTTAAACTTCATTTTACCTGAATAGGAAAGGGCTAAGGGGTGAATGAGATAGAGAAAAAACAGAAGTATGCTTTCTTTAGTGCTCTCTCTCAAATCCCTGCCTGTCCTATAAAATGGAGTCCTGCTTATGAAATTATTCAAAAAGCCAGATCTAACATCTGTTGCAAAGTTGAATGCATCATTGGATGGCTCTTTTTGAAATATTTCCTAAATCTTTTTATAGTTAGATGGAGGAGGCCTTTCTAAACATGACACCAAAGTTAGAAACCAAGAAGAAAACTATTGATGGATTTGGTTACATAATAATATGAAATTTCTTACTGCAAGAAGAAAAAAAAAACAAAGTCAAGTAACAAACTAGGAAAAATATTTGCAATACACATGTAATTCTATAGGTTTGTAACAAACCAATAAGAAAAATCAAAACAAATACTAAAACAGAAGAATCAGGAAATACTCAAAGGAAAAAATATAAATCACTATCAGTGTATAAAAGTATATTTAACCTCATTA
Organism: Felis catus; assembly: GCF_018350175.1. Taxonomy (NCBI): domain Eukaryota; kingdom Metazoa; phylum Chordata; class Mammalia; order Carnivora; family Felidae; genus Felis; species Felis catus. The sequence goes on along the minus strand of NC_058374.1, from coordinate 64,006,695 downwards.
GTAATAAAAGTCACAGTTTGTCTTTCAGTTTGGCATTGCCAGACACTTAAAAAATAATAATACCCAGTGTTGACAATAGTGTGGGCAACAGTCACTTTGTCTCCTGTTGGTGGGAGTGTAAATTTATAAAAACCTTTTAGGAGGACAGTGTGGCATTAACTATCAAAAGTCCTAAAAATGTACTTACTGTGGACTCAAAAATTTTAGTCCTAGTATTTTTTCCAGTTTTATTGAGATATGATTGACATGTAACATTGTGTAGGTTTACAGCCTACAACATAATGTGATGATTTGATACATTTACATATTGCAAAATGATTACCACAATAGGGTTATTTAGCATCTGCATTTACCGTTTACTTCTGACATGAATCCCAAGAAATAATAATCAGGAAAGTACACAGGTATGCTCATCATAATACCATTTATCATAATAGTTGACAGTTACATATAACACATAAGCGAGACACCTTTATTTGTCACAAAATATTCTACCAATTTTAATAAAGAGGGTATTGAGGCGCATACACACACACTCACACACACACACACACACACACACACACACACACAAACCAGAATTGGATCACACTCAAAGGGTTCAAACTCAGGCAGTCTGCCTCCAGAGGACATGTTCTTAATTACTATACTATATTGCCTCCTAACTCAGCCTAAATGTTCAACTGAAGTGTTTGTCAGTGTAGGATGCATTTAATACATTATGGTGCATTCATAAAATGGAATCATATGCAACCACAATAAGTTGTTTTTGTAAAAAGTGCTCATCTTATATATAATCTGATCCCATTTTTCTTCAAAGTTGTTTTTTTTTTTTTTAAAGTCAAAAACCACCAAAACTAAAATGCTTTTCTCTGGGCATTGGTATGATGGGTAATTTTAGTTATAGTGGATAAAATCATAGCCTTTGGATTTGGAAAGACCTGGTTTTCAATCTTAGCTCTGCTTCTTTTTTGCTGTGTACTTTGTGTTACTATTTAAGCTCTGGATGCCTCAGTTCCCTCCTTTATAATATGGTAATGACGAATCTCTCAGGAGTGTTTATGTGTTTGAGAAAGAGAGAATACTAAATGGCATCATGTATATAATGTACTTAGTACTCTTCTTATTTTTATAATTTGTCTATATTGTCTAAATCTTTTCAGTAATAATACATTACTTTTGCATTCAGAAAAGTAAAGTTAGTTCTACTTTGGAAAAAATAAAGTAAAAAGAACGCCCAAGAAAAGAGCTCAAAACCCTTTGAAATTGATTTGCTATATTTGTTGCTTTCAAGTAAACATTCAGAAATACTGGGTCTGCTTGTACTAGCTCCCAATAAGAATGAAGGAGGTAAATGTTGTAGATAAGTAATATTCATATCCTATAACCATTCAGTGTCTAAGTGATTAAAGACTCATACCTGCTGAGCAGAGGCATGTAGCCAGGATCTCTAATAATAGTCAAGATCTACTGAAAAAAGATAAGCACGTGCCACCACCTCGATCCTGCTTCTCAGGTCCCAGCAAAGACTTTGGGGATGCTAGAAGCTGCACCTCCAGTTAGAAGTGGGCTTGTATTTTTCCTGCCTTACATATGTGTCTCCACACAGATATGTCTTTGTATTCTCTGCTACATTTTCCATCCACCATTTATCTGATGGGACCACCAAAACACTGAATATGGAATAAACATTTATATTCATAGGAAAAATTAATTTTTAAATCATGTATTTTTTATAGATTTTACATCCTGAAGTCCAAACTCTAGATCTACGGAGCTGTGATATTTCAGATACTGCTCTCCTGCACCTGTGCAACTGCAGAAAGCTGAAGAAATTAAATTTAAGTTCCTCAAAAGAAAACAGAGTTTCCATAACTTCAAAAGGTATGTTTGTTAACACTGAATACATTGGTAGACTACTATTCCTCATCTAGTATAATTTTGGAACAAAGAACGGGAAGGAGGGGTAATAAATATGTCAAAAGTGAGTATGAAGATATCAAACAGAAACTGTATTTATCAATAAAAATATTCAAACTAAGGGGTGCCTGGGTGGCTCAGTCAGTTATATGTCTGACTTCAGCTCGGGTCATGATCTCACGGCTCATGGATTCGAGCCCCATGTCAGGCTCTGTGTTGGCAGCTCGGGGCCTGGACCTTGCTTCAGATTCTGTGTCTCCCTTGCTCTCTGCCCCTCCCCAACTCATATATATATATATATATATATATATATATATATATATACACACACACACACACTCTCTCTCTCAAAAATAAATAAACATTAAAAAAATGTTTAATATTCAAACCAAGCTAAAGAATCCAAATTAGAGTTCCTGCTTATAACCTTTGCTGAAAGTTAAGAATACACTAAGTCACTACTTGCAATTTAAACATATTTAAAATAAACATGGATGTTTGTTTGGATGTCTGTATTTTAAATATTTTTCCTGGTATAATAGAATAAGAAACGACCAGTTCATACTTTAAGGCTTTCTTGATGCAAAATTACAACAGAAAGTTAAATCATCATCAGAGTAAGCTTACTAAGTACTCTGCTATCAGTCTGTACAATGCATACTTTATTTTTTGTTTTTATGTCTTTTGATTAAAAAAATTTTTTATTGGAGTAGGATTGACATACAATGTTACAATAGTTTCAGTAGTACAAACTTTGTGATTAGACAAGCCTGTACATTATGCAAAGCTCACCACAAGTGTTGCTTCCCTCTGTCACCATGCAAGACCATTACAATACCATCAACTATATTCCCTATGCTGTACTTTTCATCCCCTACAATGCATAGTTTTTAATAGCCAGTCAGACTGCATTTTTCAGTGTCACTATTGCATGAATTACAGAGTTTTTGCCCTTTTTTTCTATCAATATAGAATTTTAACCTTTCCCTTCAATATAAGAAAGAGAGACTATCAATGGATGAATGGATAAAGAAGATGTGGTAGGGGGAAGGGGCATTAAGGAATCTATTCCTGAAATCATTGTTGCACTATATGCTAACTAACTTGGATGTAAATTTTAAGAATAAATTAAATTTAAAAAAAAAGAGGGACTAATTTGTCTAGCTAGGTTTCTAGAAAGTTTTGTGAGTAGTTGGCTATATTTTGCAGTCATCTTGGTTAGCAAGTTAGGCTACCTATAATATTACAAAGAAGCTTAAGTTTTTTAAATGTTTACACAAATAGTAACTCACTAAAAAGAACTTTCATGCTGGACACTGATAAATAAAATAAAAGTTCTTTTGGGGGGTAAAAAAAATAAAAAATCTAAGTTCTTAAGATACAGAGAACAGTAAAAATGACCTACATATGAATTTACCATCTTCCCTTTTGTGTATTTTGCTTATTACTTTAAAACTTTTGTTTTAACAAAAAGACTTATCTACTATTCAATTGCCTAATTTGGTTCTGAATAACTTTTGGCTGTTTCCTAAAGGCAAATCTACTTGTCAACAATAAAGCCTTGCCATTCATTACAGATATTCTGAATGATATACTACAGACTATGTAGAGAATTCCTGAAACTTTCCAAAAGAGTTTTAATAATGGCAGCATCACTGGAAAATAAGTATATCCTCACAGACGGACTACTTTGCAAAAGGCTAACATACAGTTGGATACATCAATACTGGTGACTGCTAAAATGAAAATCAGTCACATTTCTCATATATATGCATATATAGCTCATTGATACATAATTATGTTTCCCCTCAGGAATAAAAGCAGTGGCTTCCTCCTGTTCATACCTGCATGAAGCTTCTTTGAAAAGATGCTGCAATCTCACTGATGAAGGAGTCCTTGCTCTTGCACGTAACTGCCGGCTACTAAAGATAATTGATTTAGGTGGCTGTTTAGGTATTACTGATGTGTCCTTACATGCATTAGGAGAAAACTGCCCATTTTTGCAGTGTGTTGATTTCTCAGCTACGCAGGTAAATGAAATACAGACTTACTATATAGAGACTGTATGTGTTTGCCCAGTGAACTTCCATGACTCATCAGAAAAGCATAATTAATTCTTTTGGTTGTTGTTGAATTTGTTGACTACCTCATGCTTCACTGTTTATATAATTGCAATATAATTTGGCACATTTCCCTCAATTATTTTAAGTAAGGGTGAAAAAGATAAGTGTGGCTAAAACACATGTTTGCTAAATGGGAGGCGATAAAACTATACATAAATGATTAATAATATTTAGAAAATTTTAGTTCCATCTTTCCCATTTGTGTGCTGTGTTGCTTTTTCTCTTTGCTTAGGTGTCAGATGATGGGGTGGTTGCACTTGTTAATGGACCTTGTGCCAAGAAATTAGAGGTAATTTTTAAATATCTATGAAGTTGGTGCTGACTAAATTCTTTATATTATCGTCAGAAATTATTTTTTGAATGTAGCAAACAACCAATGCCTTATAAATTAGGTGTTTCCATGGCATTATTTTGATTGGGTTTGCTTTGGGTTTTTGCCTCCACCTCTTTATTTCCAGAGTGAAGAAAAACAGTAAAGTTAGATAAAGCATGCTTCAAATAAAAACCCATTCTGCTTCTAACAAAAGGTCTCATTTTCCATAAGTTTTAGTTTCTAACACATTTAAGGATAATCTTATTATGGGTAAAGATTATGAAAGTTTATCAGTGTAAAAATTACATTCTTTAGAATCTTCATTGCCAGGACTACTTAGTCCCTTACTATTCTATTTTCTTAATATACATGAAGGGATTCAGAATATGCCAGTCACATAAAACTTATTTTGAGCTAAAGATGTTTAAAAATCAACAGATGCAGGCGCCTGGGTGGCTTAGTCAGTTAAGCATCCGGCTCTAGATTTCGGTTCAGGTTGTGATCTCATGGTTAGTGAGTTCGAGCCTCACATCAGGCTCTGTGCTCGCGGTGTGGAGCCTGCTTGTGATTCTCTCTCTCTCTCTCTCTCTCTCTCTCTCTCTCTCTCTCTCTCTCTAACCCTCCCCAGCTTGCTCTCTCACTTTCTCTCAAAGTAAATAAACTTTTAAAAAATCTACAAATGCAAAAAGAGACTTTGTCTGAAACACACACACACACACACACACACACACACACACACACACACACCCCATCTGCCTAAAAACAGAGACTTCCAAAAGCACTCAACTGCCTCGAACCCCTTTCAAGGAAGACTACCCAATACCAGGAAGATTGCTTCCATCACTGGAGGAATCAAATGAGAAATTACATAAACAAACATTATCACAAGACTGTCATACCTCCTTTACTCTCTAAAGGCCCATTTTGTTTTCCCTAAAAGTCATCTGTTTTTCTCTAAGTGTCCTATCTCCCCCTCCCTTTCTCCTGTTAAGATGATATATAAACTCAAAATCATAGCCATTTCTTTGAACCACTTTCTTTGTGAGCTAGTGTGTGAATAAACTTTGTCTTTTCTCTTGCTAGTCTGTCTTTGTCAGTTTAATTCACAAGCTCCCAAAGATAGAACATAATAGAGTAGAGAAAAAGCTTTCCTCCCCAACAGCTGCATTGTACAGCTATTTAAAAAGATCCTAAATTAGTGTGCAGCCCTTCCATTCAGTGACTGATGTGGCACCTATAACCTGTTTCTAAATATATTAAGAAGCCTTTTATCCCAGGATTTTGATTTCCGCCTTTCCCAGTTTATATTGGGGTTTTTTAAGTCTTATTTAATATAGATGTGCTTTATATTAATAAGCCACAACAAATGTTTTTTGGAAGTAAACAGGCTGTAAATGAATTATAAATGTTAATACTATCATAATAGAATAGCAGTGCCATGTTTTTGCCCAAATATTTCTCCTTGAGTTATTGCCCTGAGATAATTTTTTTGTTTTTATATCTGCATGCTGCTTGTATGTATGTGTGTTTGCATGTGTATGTGTATATATACATACATATAGCATATATATTTTTACAAATCCTTTGATTAACAAATTACCGTATTTCTTATACCAAGTTCCAATATTCCAAATTGCATCCTAACTGTAGGGGTAATAAACTCTGCCATAACGTTTACTGTTTGAAATACTAACATTTGTTGAGCACTTACTGTATATTACATACTGTTGCCTTATATTCATTAGGTTATCTAATTCTTACAACAACATTATCCTATACTCATCATAATTTTTTTTAAGTTGAGAGAGAGAGAGCATGAGCAGGGGAGGGGATAGAGGGGGGCGGGGAGGGAGAGAGAGAGGGAGAGAGAGAGAATCTCAGTCAGGCTCTACACTCAGCACAGAGCCTGATGCAGGGCTTGATCCCATGACCCTGGGATCATGACCTGAGCCACAATCAAGAGTCAACACTCAACCAACTGAGCTACCCAGGAGCCCCCATCATCATTTTTGATAAAGTTCCCAAACAGTTAACACAGTTTACCATTCCCAAATAAAACTACCAGGAAATTAGATGTTATGCAGTGATAGGAAACATACCGGCATATTTACTTCAGTGTTACAAAACTAGGAGCACCAACCTAAGCAGACTTAGGAAGAGATTCAGGAACCAATAAGTGTTGGCAATTATACTGCCATATCATTCAATTTTTCATATTTTCAATCTTACAAATCTTATTTCTTTAAGTGCCAAAATATTTCAATGGAAATATTTCTAAACTTTATTAGAAGTTGGGTCATCTGGGTGGCTCAGTCGGTTAAGCCTCTGACTTCAGCTCAGGTCATAATCTCACGGTTCAAGCCTCACATTGGGCTCTGTGCTGACAGCTCAGAGCCTCGAACCCACTTCAGATTCTGGGTCTCCCTCTCTCTCTGCCTCACCCCAACTCACACTCTGTCTCTATCTCTTAAGAATGAATAAACATTAAAAAAAAATTTTTAAAGAAGGGGCACCTGGGTGCCTTAGTCGGTTAAGCATCCAACTTTGGCTCAGGTCATGATCTTGCAGTTCATGAGTTTGAGCTCTGAGTCGGGCTCTGTGCTGACAGCTCAGAGCCTGGAGCCTGCTTCGGATTCTGTGTCTCCCTCTCTCTCTGTTCCTCCCCTGCTCATGCTCTGTCTCTCTCTCTCTCTCTCTCTCTCTCTCTCTCTCTCTCTCAAAAATAAACATTAAAAGAAATTTTTTTTTTAATTTTTAAAGAAGAACTTAAGTCCTTCCTTAAAGTAAATATACTTTGACTTTTTTCTGATAGCATCTAGTATTTTTGTGACCACAATTTCTGGCTCATTGAAACACAAACTTTTTCATCTTTTTTACTGATTTTTCTCTTGTGGGCAATATGTATTCCTACCTTTTATCACATGCTCTGTTTTAATCTCTTGCTTTTTATATGTTCTCTTCCTGGAAATTATATTATCAATGTTACTGAATTGTTTATAACTTGAAAATAAATTTGGGGATGCCTGGGTTGCTCAGTCAGTTGGGCATCCATCCTGCCCTTGATTTCAGCTCAGGTCATGATCTCATGGTTTGTGGGATTGAGCCCAGCATTGGGCTGTGGGCTGATAGCATGGCGCCTTCTTGGGATTCTCTTTCTCCCTCTCTCTCTGCCTCTCTCCTGCCCATGCTTACTCTCTCTCGCTCTCTTAAAATAAATAAATAAGCTTTAAAAAAGAAAGAAAGACAAGAAATTTGATTAAAACTCTAAGGACTTCAGGTACCTGGCTGGCTCAGTCAGTAGAGTATGCAACTCTTGATCTTAGTGTTATGAGTTCAAGCCCCACATTGGGAATAGAGCTTACTTAATAAGAAAGAAAGAAAAAGAAAGAAAGAAAGAAAGAAAGAAAGAAAGAAAGAAAGAAAGAAAGAAAGAAAGAGAGAGAAAGAGAGAGAAAGAAAGAAAGAAAGAAAGAAAGAAAGAAAGAAAGAAAGTCTAACAACCTTTCCTAAAGATGGAGAAACAGTTATACAAACTTATGTGACAACATTTATTGAATGTCATGATTGTTTTTGAAATTTCTGTTGATTTAAGTTCCCAGTGGGCAGAGACCATTTTGTTCATCATTTTATCATCATTTTATCCCTATGTATTACTGCAGTTCCAGGCACATGATAGTACTTCAATAAATGTTATCATATTAACTTTATATTACAGTCATTTTGTAAGTTTCTACAGTCTTCATCGTTAAAAGTTTTTTTCCTGTAAAATTTCATTTATTCAACAATTATTTATTAAGCACTTGCTATGTTCTAGGCATTGGTATATCAGAGAACAAAATCTGTTCATACAATGTATCATTCCTTACTTTAATCATTTTTTCTGTTATTGGTAATCCAGATTATTTCCAGTTTTTAACTGTTAGAAATAGTCATATGTTGGGGCTTACAAATTTTTTCTTCCATTGCTGTAACAAACTCCAAAAAATGGAATCAGTGGGTCAATAGGTATGGATATTTTAATGCTCCTAAATTCATATTGTAAGATTGTTTCCTATAAAGGTTATGTTGTGAATTCACAATTTTGCCAAGACCCCAGTTTGCACATTGAATCTTTTTTTTTTTTTAAATGCCTTAATATATTTAAATGGTACCTGGGTGGAGCGCTATTCCTTCCATCTGTTCTCAAATTGTATTTCTTTGTCCGTATCCTTTGCCAATTTATATCATAGGCTACCTTTGCCAGTTTATAACAGAAAATGCTTTTTTCCTCAATTTTATGAGTTTTCGGTATATGCAGGTTTCCTTTACTTACAAGATATGATTGATTATAATATGCACACCAACTTAATATCAACTTTTTGGAAGGAAAAAATATTAATGCCATAAATAAATGTGTCAACCATTATATAACCTTACTTCCAAAATTCTTTTTTTTAAGTTTGTTTGTTTGTTTAGAAAGAGAGACAGCATGAGTGAGGGAGGGGCAGAGAGAGACAGAGAGAGAGAGAATACCAAGCAGGCTCTGCACTGTCAGCGCAGAGCCCAATACAGGGCTCAAACTCACAAACTGTGAGATCATGACCTGAGCAGAAATCCAGAGTCAGGCAGTCATCCGACTGAGCCACCAGGGTGCCCCCTTACTTCCAAAATTCTTAAAATATTTTTTGCTGTGGTCAAATATACACAATGCAAACTTTACCACTTTAACCATTTTTAGTGTACAATTCAGTGGAATTAAGCACTTTCACATTATTGTGCTGCCAACACCACTATCCATTCCCAGATATTTTTCTTCATCCTACACTGAAACTCATTACCCATTAAAACAGTAATTCCGGGGGCGCCTGGGTGGCTCAGTCAGTTAAGCATCCGACTTCAGCTCAGGTCACAATCTCACAGTCAGTGAGTTCGAGCCCCGCATCAGGCTCTAGGCTGACGGCTCGGAGTCTGGAGCCTGCTTCCGATTCTGTGTCTCCCTCTCTCTCTGACCCTCCCCCGTTCATGCTCTGTCTCTCTCTTCCCAAAAATAAATAAATGTTAAAAAAAACAATTTTTTTAAATAAAAAAAATAAAATAAATAAAATAAAACAGTAATTCCCCATTACCCCTTACGCCCAGCCTCTATCTCTATTCTACTTTCTGTCTCGATGAATTGCCTATTCCAGATAACTCATATATAAGTGGATCATACAATATGTGTCCTTTTGTGTCTGACTTATTTCATTTAGCACAATGTTTGCAAGGTTTATCTCTGTTGTTGCACATATCAGAATTTCGTTCCTTTTAAGACTGAATAATATTTCATTGTAGATATATGGTATATTCATATATATATGCAGAAACATGTGCATGCTTATATATGATATGTTTTATATATGTATGCTTATGGGTGTGTATATATAAGTACATAAACATTTCGTTTATCCATTCACCTATCAATATTCGTTTCTACCTTTTCACTATTGTGAATACTGCTGCTATGAGCATAGGTATAGAAAAATATGTTCGAGTCTTTGCTTTCAATTCTTTGGGCATTTACCTAGAAGTGAAATAGCTGGATTATATGGTAATGCTATGTTTAATTTTTTTAAGGAACTGTCATACTATTTTCATAGTGGCTGTACTATTTTATATTCCCACCACCAATGCAGAAGGATTCCAAATTAAAACATCAAACAAGGGGTATATAATATTTCAAACATATGAAAAAGTATAGAAAGTAATATAACATAAACCTGTGGACCAAACACTTGAATTTTAACATTTTCTTTTTTTTTAATTTATTTATTTATTTTGAAAGAGAGAGCATGAGCAGGGGAGGGGCAGAGAGAGAGGGAGAGGTGAATCCCAAGCAGGCTTCATGCTGTCAGCACAGAGCCCGACGTGGGGATCGATCCCATGAACCATGAGATCATGACCTGGGCTAAAATCAAGAGCTGGATGCTTAACCAACTGAGCCACCCAGACACTCCTTGAATTTTAACATTTTCTGCACTTACTTCAGTTCCTTGTTAAAAATTATATGTTACCTGTAAAGTTCCCATGACATTCATTCTCCCTTTCTTCCTGCAGAAGTAACCACTATTCTAAAGATGCCTGTGTATTTATCCTTGTGTGTTTGCATACTTTATCTATATATGGATAGAAACATATAGATACAGATCTATAAACAAGATAGAGTATTGTCTTATGTTATAAATTTTCAAATGATAGCTTCATAATATATGTGTTCTATTACAATTTGCTTTTTTATTCAAAATTGTTTAATTTTCCAAGCTTTATTAAAGTATAATTTGCATACAATAAAATTTACCCATTTTAAGTGTAATGAAGTTTGATGAATTTTGGTAATTGTTATACAGCCTTGTAACCACCACAATTATATATAAAACATTCCATCATCCTAAAAAAGTTTTCTCCCATCCCTTTGCAATCGTTCCTTGCCATGCCTCCATCCCCAGGTAACCAGTGATTTACTTTGTCATTATAGTTTTGCCTTTTCTAGAATTTTATATAAATGGAGTCATGAAATACTGTTCTTTTTTACCTTTTTATTTTACTTCTTTCACTTAGCATAATGTTTTTGAGATTCATCCATGTTGTTGCATGTATTAATATTTCATTCCTTTTATTTATTCATTTTGCTGAGTAGTATTCCATAGTGTGGATATGACACAGTTTGTTCGGGTATTCACCATTTGAGGGATATTTGGGTTGTTCTAATTTTGGACTGTTATGAATACTGCTATGAAGATTTGTGTACAAATCTTTGTGTAGACATACATTTTCATTTTTCTTGGGTAAACACCTAGGAGTGGAATTGCTAGATATAGAAAGTCCACATTTGGCTTTAAAAAACACAACCATACAGGTTTCCAAAGTTTCTGAACTAATGTTCTGTTTGAGATTTATGCCTATTAATACAAGGAGATATTTTTCATTTTAACTCTTTTTTCTGTTCCATTAATAAACCACCATTTGTTTATTCATTACTCACTTCTTTACTATTACAAATAATATTAAAATGAGCACATTTATAAGTTATTTCCTTGGGCACATATACAAGAGTAACTCTATGTATAATGGACACTTGCAGTTGGTACTGCTGGGTTCTGGGGTATACTTGTCTTCAGCCTTAACAGATTTTGCCATATTGATTTATAAAATGGTTGGGCACTTAACTTTTAAGTCATCTATACTTTCCAAATTACTACATACTTACATTAGTCCTTTCTATAGGATTTTTCTTGCAAGTAGATATTTCGTTCTTTTTGTTTGTTTCCTGTTTAAGTTTTATTTATTTGAGTGATCTCTACACCCAACATGGGGCTCAAACTCATGACCAAGAGATCAAGATGTGCATGCTCCTCCAACTGAGCCAGCCAGGCGCCCCTGGTTCTTTTTGTATCAGAGTATTTCCCACGCTTTTTCATACTGTCATCATAAATTTGTTTTTTTTTTAACTGTCCTTTCTTTATTTTTAAATAGGAGATTCATATGGGACATTGTGTGAATCTGACTGATGAAGCTGTAGAAGCTGTCCTCACTTGCTGTCCTCAGATACGTATATTACTCTTCCATGGATGCCCCCTAATAACAGGTTAGTATGATAGACTGCTTGGGTTCAAATCCTGGCTTCATCTTTTAATAACTGTGACCTTGAATAAATTACTCAACTCATTCCATTATTCACTTTCCTCATCTGTAAATGGACATGATAGTAGTAACTTGATCGTGAAAATTATCTGACAGCACTTTATATGGTGGCTAGCACATAGTAAAGGCTCAGTAAATGTTAGTCACGATGTTGGTGGTGCTGGTAATGCTAAGTGTTCAATAAACGTTAACTATGGGGGCGCCTGGGTGGCTCAGTCAGTTGAGCATCTGACTTCAGCTCAGGTCATGATCTCGCAGTGCGTGGGATCGAGCCCCACATTGGGCTTTGTGATGACCATGCTTTAGATTCTCTATCCCCCTCTCTATCTGTCCCTCTACTGCTCACACTCTCTTTCTAAAATAAATAAACATTTTTAAAAATTAAAAAAATGTTAACTATGATGAGTATGATAGTGGTGGTAGTAGTGTTGACATTAAACATGATGTTTTATGTAGACACAAAAAATTCAAGCTTGTAATATTACGTCTATTAAATATGCTAAATGACCTGTTGACTATAATCTCATCAAACTATAGCCAATGAGATTCAGAGCAATTTGGACTCAGGCTAATGTGATAGATACTTCGCTGAAGGAGAACAAAGTAGTCACAGGCCATTTGGCCTGTGGCTGGAAGCCATGACACTGGAAATAAAAGGTACAGCATAGGGAATATAGCCAATGATGTTGTATGATGACAGATGGTGGCTGCACTTGTGGTGAGCAGAGCAGAGCATAACATATTCAGAACAATTTGGATTCTTAGGCTAATGTGATACATCACTGAAGGAGAACAAAGTAGTCACAGCCCATTTGGCCTGTATAAGAGCCATGATACTGGAAATAAAAGGTATAGCATAGGGAATATAACCAATGATATTGTTGTGTGGTGACAGATGGTAGCCACATTTGTGGTGAGGATAGTATAACATGCAGAGATGTTGAATCACTATGTTGTACACCTGAAACTAATGTCACATTGTGTGTCAACTCTATTCAAATAAAAAAAAGATTTTTTAAGAAAAAATTTTACTAAAGATAGTAAAATATAAAGATTTTACCTTTAAGAATATTTTATCGTTTATAAAATATAATCGCAATAATAGTAATATATAAGAACATACATTTTTAAATGGCAAAATGTCATTTTGGTATCACAATTTATATAAAATAATGAATAAAATATTTTGTTATTGTGAGAAAAAAAAAAGAGCCATGATAATATACATGACCATGTCTTGAAACCTTAGCACCTCAGCCATTTTGCATCACCTCTGCAATGGCCCACATACTACAATATAACCTGGACTTCACTTGTAAGTCAGCATTGATGCCCAGTCCTTCCATGTCATTTCTCTAGTTACAGTCTAAACAGTTATTCTCTGGGTTGAGTTATGATCCTAGAAGTCCTTTTAGCAACTTCTGTTCTTATGTTTGGACTGTGAATGTAAACCTAGCCGACAACAGGTTGTATGTGGTATCAGTGACATCTACAATGAAGACTAAATCTTATTTTTGGCCAAGACATTTCTCAAAAAACTAAGGCCAAAAAGGACATCAGGAACTGTTAACGGGCACCTGGGTGACTGAATTGGTTCAGCATCTGACTCGGTTTCAGCTCAGGTCATGATCCCAGGGTTGTGGGATCGAGTCCCACATTAGGCTCTGTGCTGGCAGCATGGAGCCTGCTTGGGATTCTCTCTCCCTCTGCCCCACTTCCCTGCTCACACTTGCACTCTCTCTCTCTCTCTCTCTCTCTCTCTCTCTCTCTCTCTCTCTCTCTCTCCCAAATTAAAAAAAAGAAAGGAAGGAAGTGTTAACAGTGCTTACCTCCAGGGAAAGTTGTGGAGGGACAAGAGCAAGAAAAAGCCTATACTATATACCCTTTGTACCTTTTGAATTTTGTATCATGTGGATGGTTATATCTATTAAAATTAGTAATAATAATTTTTAAAAAATCACTTAGAGCAAGAAAAACTCATGGGACTGAGTGCAGGGGATTGGTACCTGCGTACATTATCCTGGGGGTTGTGAGAAGGCAAACAGAGGTTCTCTGGTTATCAAATAAGGCAAAAAAAAATGTATTCTAACAAGTAGGCTCTTATTTTAAGGTAGAGAAGACCACAGAATATGGAATGAAATAACAGCAATCTTTGATAATCTTTCCAGAATAACAATCTAAGTGTGTAAATCTACCCCCTGAGCTATGTGTGCATTTGATCAATAGATTGAATAAGCAAGGGGTACTCATAGTCACTCTGTTTTCCTCACACTACTTAATTACAAATCTGCTCTAAAGAGCAGATTTTCCCTACTGCCAGATGAAATCCCAGGTGCCATTGGCTTTTCTTATCATTCTCAGAGAGTTAAAATGCCTTGTCATTTCTTATCACTGAAACCTCTCATTTCGGTAACTAAAACGTCTTCAATCCATGCAGTACTCTAAACAAGTTCAAGTGAAAGCTTTTGCTCCTCTGGTCAGCTCAGATTTGGCCTGCAGTGGGTAAGCAGACATTGTTAGTTCCTCTCTTTTACCAGCCCTCAGTTTTCTTCCTACCCCCAGCTTGCCCACTGCAGTTTCTGATCCCACCAATGTTAGTACAGGGTGGGCCTGGGATAAGCAGGAACAGAGGGAAGGGAAAGAAAAGGCTTACTTATCAGTGCTACTGTGACTGAATATCAGCACTCCAGGCCTGTGGAGAGCTGATCTGTACTCTGTCAACAGTGGGGCACTTTTGAGGTTCTTCAGGGCCCACTTCCTACTACCCACCCCCATCACTGCATATATCTCCTATCTGCAGTTCTCTTGATTTAAGCCATGGTGCCTCTTCTGGCTAGTAGCTACTGTTTTCTTTCTCTATCCCCAGGAATCCAGCATATATCTTCAGTCTTTCTCTGTTTCAGGTTTCCTAACTTATCTCAGTTGCTTTCATGAGCAGAATATAAGGCAAACCCATGGCAGCCCACCTCTGTCCACAGGAAACATACTTTCAGCAATGAGAGTGTGGGTACTTCCCAACCCAGTCTTCTCTTTAGCTGTATAGACTCTCACCATAGCTTTTTGTCCTTTATTTTTCTCAGATATGGGTCTGATATTGGTGTCCTGTGTCCCCCAAGCTCCAAGGGACATATCAGACTCACCGACTGATCTCCTTAGAATTTCCTCTCACTAGGCTTGAAGGGAAAAGCAAGCACCTCCAGGCTTCTTTCTAGAACTCCAGTCACAGCTGTCTTCAAAGAAATCCTTTCTTCAACTTCCTACTCTCCATCCCTTCTAACTTTAACACTTTCGTATCTTTGAATGGATGAAGTGCCATGAATTCCAAAATCAGATTTTAGCCAAGCATTTTCAAGTCATGTATACGTGGTCTGGAATCTCACTAGAATCAGAGAGTAGCTGGTAACTATAGTCCTGGAACATTAGCTGAAATAGTTCTATTTTAATGTTCTGTTATATTTGTCTCAGGATAACTTGGCTAGACAACATGTCATAAAATCAACTGTTGCTCATTTTACCGTCATTATCTTTCTGGTTACCCTGTGGATGCTCTTCTTTGATATTACCCCAAAACTCAGTAACTGGTAGTTTCTTAAAGGTTAATTGCAGTGTAGGAAATGAAAACATATTAATGAAATTTTTATATACTTACATTACAATCCATTGGTCTGTCTTGCATTTGATTAGATCTTTGATCTTTTACCCATACATGATTTTGTAATGTCATGCATTGGCAGTGTAGACAATATTGGTTCTGTTAGTAATACAGATCTTCCAATGTTGACACATTTCATCAGACAAAAAAAGTCACATTTGTTAATATCACCATTGGGTGGTTGTCAAGATCATAGTGGCAGCTACAAATTTTCCAAAATTCACTTGGATGCTAAAATTTTTCATTGCCAACAAATTCTGTCACTTGTTTTCTTTGAAGTGATAGGTTCATTTCGCTCTTTTTCAAGAAATCGTCTGAGAAGCGCCCAAGTCTGAATAACCTTAGGCTAACAGTTATTCTTTCAAATAAAAATGGTGTGCCATGAATAAAATGACTAGTTTAGCTCACAATCCTAAAAAGGTCTGACTGGAGGATCTGCAGACCACACTTTGAGAACCATTGCTTTACAGTAAAAAAAAAACAGTTATCAGTTAACTTCAGCATTTGGAGCAGGAACAAATATCCCTTTCAAATCACTTCTTATATTTTCATGTGACTACTGGAAGTGAAAGTAGACATTAAAATGACAGAAGTTCAAAATACTTGGGATAAAATAACTATAGTTTGACCTGGAAGATTATCTAGGCCAGCATTTACCAACTATGTTACTGTTATGTAAATGAACCAAAGATGACTTCTATGTTGTTTACTTCTTCACATCAAATTGGGACTGTTAGTTCAAAAGCCCACCAGCACTGAATCTTTGTTTATCCAATGGTTTTAAATACAGGCTAAGAAAGCAGATCTTGGGGGGGCCTGGGTAGCTCAGTTGGTTGAGTGTCTGACTCTTGATTTCAGCTCAGGTCATGATCCCAGGGTCATAGGATCAAGCCCCTCATTGGGCTACACGCTGAATGAGGAGACTGCTTGGAATTCTTTCTCTCCCTCTGTCCTTCTCCCCAACTCACACACTCTCTCTAAAATAAAAAAAATAAAGGGGGTACATGGGTGGTGCAATCAGTTAAGCATCTGACTCTTTTTTTTTTTAATTGTTTTAACATTTATTTATTTTTGAGAGAGAGACAGAATGTGAGCAAGGGAGGGGCAGAGAGAGAGGGAGACACAGAATCTGAAGCAGCCTCCAGGCTCTGAGCTGTCAGCACAGAGCCCAACGCAGGACTCAAACTCAGGAATTTTGAGATCGTGACCTGAGCCGAAGTTGGATGCTTAACTGACTGAGCCACACAGGCGCCCCAAGTGGCCGACTCTTATCTCAGCTCAGGTCATGATTTCACAGTTCGTGAGTTTAAGCCCCACATCAGATTCTGTGCTGATGGCGTAAAGCCTGCTTGGGATTCTGTCTCTCCTTCTCTCTTCCCCTCCCCCTGCTTGTGCTATCTAATCTTTCTCAAAATAAATAAATAAACTTAAATTTTAAAACAATTAAAAAATTAATAAATAAAATAAAATAAATAAAATAAAATAAATTTTTAAAAGAAGAAGAAGATTTTTAGCCCTCCAGAGCTTGCCTGCTTTGCATACCCTGAAAAACTTCATTCAACATCTACCACCATAGATAAGATGAAACCTAGGGGTGTGAAAGACCCCCTTGCCTTTTGGAACTCTCTGACCCAGAGACTCCTTATCTTGATGCTGAGCAACATCATTAGACCTAAACCTCCTCTCCTGTCCTCTGAGAGTTGCCTTACCCTCCTTCTCTTCTCAGTAGTGCCCCACCACCACCACACACACAGACAGACAGACACACACACACACACTGTTGTCTTTGGAAGGTCTTATGTTGTGAGGGACTTCTGCGAACAAATCTGTCAAAGCACTGCCCAAATAAAGCTCGTTGTGTCCTACTGCCACCGTGTGGTCATATCTTTTTCCTTGCTCTACCCTGAAATCCCTTAAACTTACTACAGTGACCTGGTATAGTATGGTGTTCTAGAAAATACCATAGGTATAGTGTTGGGCTCAGGGCAGACCACCCAAAAATATGCCCTGGAGCATATTTATTATTTTGAATTAAAGTTACTTAAGAGGGGCACCTGGATGGCTCAGTCAGTTAAGTATTTAACTTCAGCTCAGGTCATGGTCTCACAGTTCATGACTTTGAGCCCTGCATCCGGCTCTCTGCTATCAGCACAGAGCCCACTTCACATCCTCTGATTCCCTGTCTCTCTGCCCCTCTACCCCTTGAGCTCTCTCTTTCTCTCTCTCTCTCAAAAATAAATAAAAGTTTTAAAAAAATAAAAATAAAAAGTAAAGTTACTTAAGAAACAGCCCGTGCAAGAACACTCTGACCGTCTTTTGTCTCTAGAAAGCAGGAAACAAATCTCCCATGTGAAAGGTACCCTCCCTGTACCAGGAGATAGAAAGACATCCTTATCATCAGAGATGCAGAATTCAGGACCTAAGAAGCCTATGTAAACAAACCTTGTTTTTTTACTTATTTACTACCCCAGCCCAAATTCTGTTTAGAATTCCTTATTAATTCAAGCTCCCAAACATAAGTTTTCTTTTTCCTGTCAGTTCCCCACAAATTTGTTTCTCTGTCAAAAAAGTATAAAAGCTGCCTGTCTTGGTCACTTGTTAGGTCCCATATCTATGAGACCTCCATACGTGGAAATTAAATTTTATTTTCTCCTGTTAATCTATGTCATGTCAATTTAATTCATAGATCAGCCAGAAAAATCTTGAAGGGTAGAGGGAAATTTTTCTTCTCCAACAATAGCATAGAACTAAAAGTGTTTATATGTCCAAAAAGTTTGAGAAATGCAATATACCACTATAATGAATTTTAATTTATCAAAGACTCTGAGAAACACTATAGGTAAGAATCTTATTTAACTTTCTTTATGCAGGCATTTCCCAAGATTTTTTAGCACAGAACACTTTTGTGCACCTCAGCTTTCCCTTGAGTATAATTGTCAGACATAAAATTGGGAGATCTGATAATAATGCAAAAGAGTTCATATACCATGGTTTTATTAATAAAGGTTTATAAAGAGAAGAAGCTGAAGTTTTTCAGCTACCCAGATCATCTCTACTCTTCCCCCTTTCCTGTCGGCACTACAACCATTGTATATTTTTGCTGCTGTCATTGAATGAGAATAAACTGAGGTAATATATTCACTTTATATTTAATTTTTATTTATTTTTTCTCCAAAGAATTTCTTGGCCTGGTAAATGAAAGTTTTTTGTCTTTCATGTGACACATTATATAACATTTTTTTTTCATGCTCGTATATCTATGTGGTTGCTTATATATGAATATATAAGATAATATGATTTATTTTCCATTAAAACATATATGCACATGTATGTTCAATTATAATGTTAACCTCAAAGTAAGCAGACCCCAAAATTGGCAGTGTCTGCTGTAGTTTCTCATCAAATTCCCTCAATTAATAGGTTTATCTTCTCTACTATAATTCTTAGTATATTTAAATTTTCTTAACCTTACGGTCAAACTATAACAGAACTCCACATTATAAATTGGGTCTTGAAACTTAGAAACACGCTGATTTTATTACTGCAGAAGAGAAAAGAAAAAAAACTATGCTGTTATTTAAAATATCGTAAATTATGATTGTTAGAAAGCCACAGGCCAAAGGTAGAGTCACTTGCCCCAGTACAGCAAACTAAGACTTAACTGAAGTTTCAACTTCTCCAAGAGTGAAATTTTAAGCCAATCAATGTGAGTTTTCTGGTCAGCACCACTGAGGTAATCTGTCATATGGGCCCTCTTCATCCCCCAAAGAAAGATGAGATAATCCACCTAATAAGACCCCTTCCTTGCCTTTCCTCCTATGAGAAGGTGAACTTGCCTGAACCAATCCTTTCTTTTCTTTTGCTAATAAGTTCTTGCCTTACTCTCCTTCCTATAAAAATCTTCCATTTTGTACAACTCCTTAGAACTCCCCTCTACTTGCTAGATGGGATGCAGCCTGATTAATGAACCGATTAATAAAGCCAATAATTTACTCGGTTGAATTTTGTTCTTTCACATAATATATTTTTTATACATGTTATGGAGGCAGGAAAATAATTTTACAACTTATTAAACTATTTTTAATTCAATTATGTCTGCAATGATTATCAGTAAGTTCAACTCATACACCTTTACTAATCTACAACAGACATGCATTTCAGTTTCACAGTATTTGCAGGCATGGAGGTTTAGATTTTAGAAGGGCAATAAAGCAATGAGACAGCACTAGATTAATTTATGTATTACACTGAAAGACAGGAAAATCCAACAGGAAATCTGCCACTTTTTATTGAACTGACCCAAATTTTAGTCACATGTGAGAATATGTTTCATCCTGATTACTATACAAGGAAGTTCTTTACTTCAATTCCTGGATCATAAATATGTCACGATTTACCACATAGAGCCCAAAACAAAAGTATTTTACGGGGCACCTGTGTGGCTCAGTCAGTTAAGCAACCAACTCTTGGTTTCAGCTCAGGTCATTATCTCCTAATTCATGAGTTCCAGCCTCTCATCAGACTCTGCTGACAGCACAGAGCCTGCTTGGGATTCTCTGTCTCCCTGTCTTTCGGCCCCTCCCCAGCTCATACTCGCTTGCCCTCTCTCTCTCTCAATCTCTTTAAAAATAAATAAATAAACTTAAAAATATATATATTTTAAGACCCAAGTGTTTTGCTTCAGAGTTTCCTTTAATTAAAGTTGATTCCTTGCTTAAAGGACAACTCCTTTATTTTGTATTTTACTTTTTCTAAACCCTATATTATTGTTTCCTTCTACTTTTTTTTAATTTTTTTTCAATGTTTATTTATTTTGGGACAGAGAGAGACAGAGCATGAACGGGGGAGGGGCAGAGAGAGAGGGAGACACAGAATTGGAAACAGGCTCCAGGCTCTGAGCTGTCAGCACAGAGCCCGACGCGGGGCTCGAACTCACAGACCACGAGATCGTGACCTGGCTGAAGTCGGACACTTAACCGACTGCGCCACCCAGGTGCCCCATTCCTTCTCCTTATTTATTCATCTGTTAGGAGCCAAGCTCCTAAGCCCTATGGAATGAGAGTTGGCGCAAAGAACCACACGGCACTCCGACGTCGGCAGAGAGTCTTTACTGGTGCACCAGGGCTCCCCAGTGTTGGAAAGCGGGAGAGCCCCGATAAACGGGGTTACAGGTCTTTTATACCATTTTGAGTTACATTTGCATACAGGCTGGCGATAGGCTCTCTGCTCGGTGGTGGTTGGGGTTGTGGGTAATTTCGTCCCGGGGAAGCTTGGGAAATGAAGTTTCTTTCGGCTGATGCAACTCGGAGCCCGGGTTGCGAAGCGGCTGATGCAACTCGGGGCCCGGGTTGCGTAGCGGCTGGGGACTTTCCGGCTAGGGTGGGGCGCATAAGCGGTTTTACAGAAGCGAAATGAAAGCGGTTAGGGTGGGGCGCATAAGCGGTTATTTATGTAGCAAAGGTGGGGGTTCTGACTTCTCATTCCCCCCTGCTTTTGTCCCGGAAGCTCAATCCTGAGCTTCTTCCTCAGCTTTGAGTGCTTGGTATTGCTGGGCCAGCACCATGGCATGTACAACATTAAGTCTATCATTAATGAAGGCCATGAGGCGACTGAAAACGCATGGCCCAATGGTTAGTATGAGTAGGAGGGTGAGTAGGGGTCCCAGGAGAGGTAGGAGGTACGGAAGAAAGCCCTGCAGCCCGGTCCAGAGAGGGTTGGATGCCAGGCTTTCCCTGCGTTTTTGTAATTCTTCTTGTAGGGTTCTTATTTTATCTCTAACAATTCCTGACTTGTTAGCATAAAAACAGCATTTTTCTTGTAAGGCTAAACAAATTCCTCCTTGTTCTGCCGTCAGTAGATCCAGTCCCCTCCTATTTTGGAGAACTACTTCAGCTAACGAGTCTACCTGGTCTTGTAAATCTTGTATGGTACCGGATAAGACTTGGACATCAGATATTAACTGATGGGATAATTTTGTATACTGGGTGACGGAGACACCTAGGCCTGTAGCTCCGGTGGTGAATGCTGCGGTGGGCGTGGTCAGCAGGACGATGTAAGGTCCCTTCCAACGAGGCTCCAATCCTTGAGAGCGGTGCCGCCGGACGTACACGGAGTCTCCTACCTGAAATGGGTGGCTAGTTTGTGGATGTCCTGGCCGGTACAGTTCGGCCAGGGGTGTCCAGATTTGGGCCTGCACCGCTTGCAGCCCTTTTAGTCGGGCCTGTAAATCAGTCTTAGGATCGGAGGGGGAGAAGGAATTGAGCAAGGTTGACAAAGGGGGGGGTCCCCCATAAAGGATTTCATACGGGGTGAGCCCGAAACGGTTGGGCGTATTTCTGGCTCTTAACAAGGCCAGAGATAGGAGGCGTCTCCAATCTTTTAAGCCAGTCTCTAAGGTCAATTTAGTAAGGGTCTCTTTTATTGTTCTATTCATTCTTTCTACCTGTCCTGAGCTCTGGGGCCTATATGCACAGTGTAATTTCCAATTAATCCCCAGTGTCCTGGCGAGCCCCTGACTTACCTGGGAAACGAAGGCCGGCCCGTTATCTGACCCGATTACCTTGGGAAGTCCAAATCTGGGGAAGATTTCTTCTAAAATCTTCTTGGCTACCACGTGTGCCGTTTCCTGTCGGGTGGGGTAGGCTTCTACCCATCCTGAAAAGGTGTCTACAAACACTAATAGGTACTTATACCCCGCATAGTGAGGCTTTACTTCAGTAAAATCTATTTCCCAATAGACTCCTGGGCGGTTACCACGAGTCCGTTTTCCTTCTGGCACTCGGGTAGCCCCAGCGTTTACCTGTTGACAGACCTTACAGGCGGAGGTCACCTGTTCTATGAGGGTGCCTGCCTTAGGGATTAAGAAGTCAGTCTTTTCAATCAGTGACTTCAGCTTCCGATTACTTAAATGTGTCCAGGCGTGCATTTGTTGGATCATTGCTAGGGCTTCCTTTCGGGGAAGGACTATCTTTCCTTCTTTTTCCCAGTCTTTAGTGTCCTGATTCAGTATAGCCCCTATGGCCTTTGCCTCTTCCTGGTCTTCTGGGGTGTAAGCATATTTGTTGGTCGTAAGATTGGTTTCTTCAAGCTTTGTGGTCAAAGTCAACGTTTCTGCCACAGCGACTTGCCTGGCTACTTGGTCTGCCTGTCTATTTCCTGTTGCAATTGGGTCTTGTCCTTTCTGATGCCCGGGGCAATGAATTATGGCTACTCTCCGGGGAAGAAAAAGGGCCTTTAATAATGCAATGATTTCAGCTTTATTTTTAATTTCTTTTCCTTCTGAGGTTAGTAGGCCCCTTCTTTCATAAATACTCCCATGTGTATGAGCCGTTGCAAAGGCATATCGGCTATCTGTATATATGTTAGCCTTTTTCCCTTCGGATAGCTCTAGGGCCTTGGTGAGTGCTATCAGCTCAGCCTTTTGGGCAGACGTGCCAGGAGGTAGTGATTGTGCCCATATGATGTGGTGGCCATCTACTACCGCCGCTCCCGCCCTCCGGGTACCTGAGTCGATGTAACTGCTCCCGTCCGTATACCAAGAGTGATCCGCATCTGGGAGCTCTTGATCTTTAAGATCTTCCCGTGTCCCATGGGTCTCAGCCAGTACTTGCCGGCAATCGTGTGCGCTCTGTTGGTCTTTCGGTGCCGGTAGCAACGTGGCAGGGTTCAAGGTAACCGGAGGTCCAAATTGGACGCGGTCTGTGTCCAGTAGGAGGGCCTGGTAGTGAGTTAGGCGTGCGTTGGTTATCCATCGGTCTGGTGGTTGCCGCACTATGGCCTCTAAAGCATGCGGGGTGATAACAGTTAGTGGCTGTCCAAGGGTTAATTTGGCAGAGTCCTTGACCAGCATAGCAGTGGCTGCCATGATACGAAGACATGGGGGCCACCCCGCTGCCACAGGGTCCAACTTTTTGGACAGGTATGCTACTGGTCTCTTCCAGGGCCCTAATTTTTGGGTTAGAACTCCTTTGGCAATTCCTTGTTTCTCGTCTATGAAGAGGGTAAAGGGCTTGGAGGTGTCTGGCAACCCGAGAGCCGGGGCGGAAAGGAGGGCCTCTTTTAGGGCCTCAAAGGCTGACTGATGTTTTTCCTGCCAGGTGAAGGGTGCACTCTCTTTCGTGAGGGCATAGAGGGGGGCGGCTAGCTCAGCGAACCCAGGTATCCATAAGTGACAGAACCCAGCAGTTCCCAGGAATTCACGTACCTCTCTGGGGCTCTGGGGTGGCGGAATGCGAGCCACAGTTTCTATTCGCCCAGGGGTGAGCCATCTTTTCCCCTCACTCAGTATGTACCCCAGGTAGGTTACCTTGGTTTGGCAGATCTGGGCCTTCTTGGCGGATGCCCGGTATCCTTTGTCTCCCAATTCTCGAAGCAGATGTTTGGTACCTTGTATGCAGGCTTCCTTTGTGGGGGCGGCCAGAAGAAGGTCATCCACGTATTGGAGTAGAGTTACTTCTGGGTGTTGAGTCCGGAAGTCAGTTAGGTCCCTGTGGAGAGCCTCATCAAAGAGAGTGGGGGAGTTTTTGAACCCTTGGGGTAAGCGGGTCCAGGTTAATTGGCCTGAGATTCCTCGTTTAGGGTCCCTCCATTCGAAAGCAAACAGTTCTTGGCTCTGGGGGGCCAAGGGTAAGCAAAAGAATGCATCTTTTAGGTCCAGTACTGTGTACCAGGTGCGGTCTGGGCTCAGGGTACTGAGCAAGTTATAGGGATTGGGGACCGTAGGATGGATATCCATAGTCCTTTTGTTGACCTCCCTTAAGTCTTGGACAGGCCTGTAGTCCCGAGTACCAGGTTTTTTCACTGGTAAGAGAGGGGTGTTCCAAGGTGAGCGGCAAGGTCGCAGGACCCCAAGCTCTAGAAATCTGGTAATGTGTGGCTGAATGCCCATATGAGCCTCCTTGCTCATGGGATACTGCCTGATAGATACAGGCATTGCCGTGGGCTTTAGGTCAGTTATGATTGGGGCCTGGCATTTGGCTCGACCGAGTCCTCCCGTTTCTGCCCAGGCCTGGGGAAAGTCCTGCAGCCAGGCTTCGAGGAGGTTAGTGGTGACCGGGGTTTCAAAAAGTCTGTGTTCGTCTTGTAAGGACACAGTTAAGACTTGGATAGGCTGGCCATCCCGGTTTAGCACTTGGGCCCCTGTTTCGGAGAAGTGTATCTGGGCTCCAAGCTTGGTTAGGAGGTCTCGTCCCAGAAGGGGGTACGGGCATTCGGGTACCACCAGAAAGGAGTGTGTCACCGTCCCTTGCCCTAAGTCAACCGTGCGGCGGTTAGTCCATTTGTGAATTTTTTTTCCTGTCGCTCCTTGGACCCAGGAGGTACGCGAGGACAGAGGCCCATTTGCCTTGGTTAAGACCGAGTGTTGAGCTCCCTTGTCCACCAGGAAGGTGGTGGGATGCCCCCCTACAGATAAAGTTAGCCGGGGCTCGGGGGGGCTCCAGAGCCCTGACGCCCCTACTCTCTCTCTTCGCCCAAGGTGAGTATGGGGGTAGATTTCTTTGAGTCTCTAAGGCGCTTAGGGCAGTCTTTGATTCAGTGCCCGCGCTCTTTGCAATAGGCACATTGGTCTTTTTCTATTTTGGGCCGCCTCTTCGTTTCCCCTGACTTTCCTGTTCTATTTTCTGTCACTACAGCTGCCAGGATTTTTGTTAGATGTTTATCTCTCTTTCGATCTCTTCGTTCCTCCCGTGCTTCCTGCTCTTTTGCTAGCCTAGCCTCCTTTTCTTCTGGAGTTTCCCTCTTGTTATATACCTTTTCTGCCTCCCTAACTAGTTCCTGCAACCCATAGGTTTGAATCCCATCTAGCCGTTGGAGCTTTCCTTTTTTCCTTGAATTATGGTCCTTACCTTGGCCAAATTGGTGGGCCGTTCCCTGCCCCCTTGAGACCCGCCAACAGAGCCTGGCGATAGATTCGGAGACTCTCCCTACCTGGAGCCGTTTCATAGTCCCAGTCCGGGCGGGTGAGGGGAAACCCCTCATCTATTTCGTTGGGGAGCTGGGTTGGAAAGCCTCCAGGAGAACTTGTTGCCTTTCCTCTGTAGTCAAAAGGACCTGTAGGAGCTGCTGGCAGTCGTCCCAGGTGGGCTGGTGTGTGAGGAGGATAGATTCTATCAGTGAGGTTAGGGCCTGGGGTTCTTGGGAAAAGGAAGGGTTATGAGTTTTCCAATTGTAAAGATCAGATGCAGAAAATGGCCAATACTGGATAGTCCGGTTGACAGTCCGGAGAGGAAACAGGGAAGATTGCCAAGTGGGAGGGCCGTTCGGGTCGTCTGATCGCCGGAGACGGAGGCGGGGGAAGAAATTGGGGAGGGGGAGGAGGAACTGGAGGCAGGAAGGGAAGTAGGGGCCACCGGGGTCAAGGCGGGGGCCAGGGGCGGATTATAGGGTGGAGGCTGTAAGAGGGGGTTGTAGGGCGGCGAGGACAAAGCGTCTAGGAGAAGAGGGTCCTTTTGGGACTTATCAGGAAGAACTGGTTTGGGCAGGTCTGAAGCTTGGGTTGAGGCACGGTCTTTTGAGGTTTTCAGGGGAAGAAGGGTAGATTGAGATAGGGGGCAGGAAGGGAGGAAGGGTTTCATCCATGCCGGAGGATTCCGAATGAGATCCTCCCAAGTGAGGATATAGGCTACTTGATCTGGATGACCTTGTGGTCCGGGATCCATTACCTTCGTCTTAACCTGTAATATAATAGAGAGGTCAAAAGTCCCGTCCCGGGGCCACCCTACGGATAGGGTGGGCCACTCTGATGAACAATAAGTTCGCCATCGACCTTTCCGAACCTCAAGGGAAAGATTGTGAGCTCTTGCTTGGACGTCCGAGAAATGAGTCAGAGTCAAAGTTAGAGGAGTAGTCAATGTCTGTCCCATGGCTGTGTCGTCCTGTCCTGTCCACGCGTCCACACCAGCACACTTACACACACATACACAAAGATGACTACAATGTTGACACAGACCAGACAACACAGACTAGACAACAACCAAGGAGCCGCGGCCAGTATTCAGATTCAGATGGCAGGGGAGGCCTGCCTACGGATTTGGGGAGTCTGACGAACTTGTCAGTTCTCCCCTACAAACACCACCGAGGCGTCCCTCGGGGCTGGGGTGTGAAGGTTCAGGACACGTCTGTCCTCCTTCAACACTCCTACGGAGGTGGCCGGCCGGCCTCAGAATTCACAGTTCAGAGACAAAACATAGAACACAATACCTGTGTGCAGACAAAGGCACAGAAGTCTGTCTTCAGTCAGTCCGTCAGTGGCCCGGGCCGGAGAGTCATCCACCGACGGGGCCGGGGCTCTCTCGCCTTCCCTCGATTCCCGGCCAATGCACCAAATGTTAGGAGCCAAGCTCCTAAGCCCTATGGAATGAGAGTTGGCGCAAAGAACCACACGGCACTCCGACGTCGGCAGAGAGTCTTTACTGGTGCACCAGGGCTCCCCAGTGTTGGAAAGCGGGAGAGCCCCGATAAACGGGGTTACAGGTCTTTTATACCATTTTGAGTTACATTTGCATACAGGCTGGCGATAGGCTCTCTGCTCGGTGGTGGTTGGGGTTGTGGGTAATTTCGTCCCGGGGAAGCTTGGGAAATGAAGTTTCTTTCGGCTGATGCAACTCGGAGCCCGGGTTGCGAAGCGGCTGATGCAACTCGGGGCCCGGGTTGCGTAGCGGCTGGGGACTTTCCGGCTAGGGTGGGGCGCATAAGCGGTTTTACAGAAGCGAAATGAAAGCGGTTAGGGTGGGGCGCATAAGCGGTTATTTATGTAGCAAAGGTGGGGGTTCTGACTTCTCACATCCATTACCAATCCCACATGATAGAACTTTTTTTTAAATGTTTTTAAAATGTTTTTATTACTTATTTTGAAAGAGAGAAAGAGTGTGTGTGTGTGTGTGTGTGTGTGTGTGTGTGTGTGTGTGTGTGTGCAGGGGAGGGGCAGAGAGAGGGAGACACAGAATCCAAAGCAGGCTCCAGGCTGTCAGCACAGAGCCTGACAGGGGGCTTGAACTCCCTGAGATCACTTGAGCCTGAGTTCGCCTGAGCTGAAGTCTGATGCTTAAGGGCTTAACTGACTGAGCCACCCGGGCGATCCCCACCTGCCCCAGCCCCACGCATGACAGAACTTCTTGCTGCCAGACACAAATGAAGCATTAGAACCTTGAAGCATTAGAACTATTGTTTGTAAAAATCTGCCAGCCTCACCTTTTTCACTGTGTATTCTACAAAAATATCTAAATTACATCTTCCTTGATCATTTGAAAACATTCATTAATTTATATTTCCCACAGTTTCTTCTTTTTCTTGGTGCTTTAAAAGCCCCTGCCATGCATCTCTTTCAAAAAGTGGCCTCCAACTATGTTAGTCATAGATTTTGAGAGATGGTAGAAGCTTCCTTAGACTTCATCTATACAACACCCTTGTTTTAAGGATAAGGGAACAGAGAATGAATTTAAGTGGAAACATTTGATAGTAGAACTGGGAGTAAAAAACCTAGGTCACCTGATTCAGTCTCTAATTCTTTCCCCAACAGAGCAATTTCCTGAGCCGACAGTGTCAAGAGGCTTAACTGTTACTAGAAAAGGGAGGGAAATAGGAGAGTGACATCAAGCAACAGCAGTGGGATTGGTTTGATGACGTTTTGAGTCTTTTTCAATGTTGAGAGTTTGTGTTTTAAAGGGTGACAGAACATGCCACCCCAAAATATACTTCTTTAGGATAAGGATTTTTTTTTTTGAGCTGATTGTGTCTGAGAAACAGCAGACAACCAGAGAGCTCTGAAAATGGAGAAGTTATCCTCTTGTAAGAGAAACTTGCATTTATAAAGGAAATCTCCATCTGTAAGGATCTCCCCCTCTACACCGGGAAGGAAAAGGGTAACTCTAAATCCAAGAGAATCTTACCAATGGAGGAGACACCAATCTAAATGTGTATAGCAAATCTTACCTTTTACTCCTTACTGTGCTTTTTCTAGTAACTTCCTATAATTGGCCTGCCCACTCCACCCCAATATCTTTCTTTTGTCTTTAGCTGAAGATGGGATTTGAGGTGGTGGCTAGGGCTGTCTCAGGGAGTTTACTTATTTTCCCTGGGTATCTCTCATGCATACATGAAGTAAGTAAACATATTGATAAATTGTTTTTTTTTTTTCTGGTTAATTGCCTTTTTTTTTTTTTTTTACAAGAGTGTCTCAGCCAAGAACTTAGAGGATAGAGGGGAAATTGTTTTTCCTCCCCTACAGTTTCTACAGTGTTCTGGCAAGGGATCACTAAATACTTAGAGAATCCAGTTTCTCCATAGAGCATAATAAACTCATAGGCACCAAATACTCCTCCTGTTCAAACTCACAGTCCTAAATACTCTATTTTCTCAGGAAAAAGGTGCCTGGGGAGACTTTGAGTAATATAATACTGCCATCTAGCCTCAAAAATCTTTAAATTACATAAAAATATATTGTATGGTTACTATTGGAGGGAAAAGTGTCCTCTTATTTATGTGCAGTAATAAATTTCTACAGAAGAATGACTCAAATAGAGTTAGAAAACAAACATGTATGTATAATGTTTGATAACATATTCCTAACTAGTAAAAATGCCAAAATAATCCTAAAAACAACTAAAAGGAAATTGGGAAGTATAGTTTCCAATTTTGTTCTTCTTTTCAAAATTGTACTGGCTGTTCTGGGTCCCTTGAATTCCCATATACATATTAGTGATGAAGTTTTGGGGTTTGGAGCTGACGGCCAAGAAAGAATTCTTGAAGACATCTTTGGTGCAAAAAGGTGATTTTATTAAAGCACAGGGACAGGACCCATGGGCAGAAAGAGCTGCACTGGAGTTGTGACCGGTAACTCATTATATACCCTCAGGTTGGGAGAGGGTCAGGGACAGTGTAAGTCTCTAAGAAATTTTGGAAGCAAGGTTTCCAGGACCCGGCGGGGGGGGTGGCTAACTGTTGTTAGGAAAACACCATTTATTACCGTTTAGTAAAGCCTCAGTCATGAACCCTTCAGATGTATATGAGGAGGCCATAATCTTGAAGTATGATTGACAGCATATATGTTGGGGCAGTTGAGATAAAGGAAGTAGACTTACAGGATCCTTGAGGTTGGGATAATGTTCAGCTAAGATTCTCTTTTGCCCCCAGCAAAGTGTCATCTTAGAGGCAGCTGAGCTCGTAGTGGGAGGTCACTCTGCTGGTTTCAAGGACTTGTCAGTGGGCTGTAGGCAGTAAGAGAGTTTAATTTTTCATTTGCCTTAGTTTCCCACATCACCATGGCAAGCACTTAAATCCCTTTCCTTTTGTTCTTCGATAGCCAGGAGTGTCCATGGAATATCACACGTATTCCACGGGGGGGGGGGGGGGGGGGGGGGGGTGCAGAGTGTGCTGTTAGCCTATACCTTGCCCTCAGTGTGCCCCATGCTCCCTCATCTTTAGGATCATCTTCTCAATTTTTTTTAAAGATTTTATTATTTTTAAGTAATCTCTACATCCATCGTGGAGCTCAAACTTACAACCCTGAGATCAAGAGTCACATGCCCTACCTACTGAGCCAGCCAGGCATCCCTTGTCAATTTCAAAAAAAAAAAAAAAAAGGCAACCGGGATTCTGGGAGAGATTGCATTGAATCTGCAATCAG
Organism: Felis catus; assembly: GCF_018350175.1. Taxonomy (NCBI): domain Eukaryota; kingdom Metazoa; phylum Chordata; class Mammalia; order Carnivora; family Felidae; genus Felis; species Felis catus. Next base: position 63,976,408 of record NC_058374.1, on the reverse strand, counting down.
TTTAGGGAGTATTGCCATGTTAATATTATCTTCTGATCTGTGAACACAGATGTCTTTCCATTTATTTAAATCTTGAATTTCTCTCAACAATGTTTTATAGCTTTCAGACTTTTTCACTTCTTTTGTTAAATTTATCTCTAAGTATTTTATTTTTTTTTATTGGTAACATAAATGGAATTCTTAATTTCATTTTTGGATTGTTCCTTGCTAGTGTATATAAATCATTTGATTTTTGTATATTGATCTTGTATGTAGAGACTTGTTGAACTCATTTACTAGTTCTAATTTTTTAGTGTATTCCTTAGGACATTCTGTATACAGTATTATATAATGTACAGGTAATAATAGTTTTACTTTCTTACCAACATGGATGCCTTTTATTTCTTTTTCTTTCCTAATTTCCTTGGCTAGAACCTCCACTGCAATGCTGAATAGAAGTGGAAAGAGCAGACATCCTTATCTTGTTTCTCATCTTAGTGGGGAAACATTAGTCTCTCATCATTAAGTATTAGCTTTTTCCTAGATGTTCTTTATCAGGTTGAGGAAGTTCCCTTCTATTCCCAGTTTGTTGAATGTTTTTACCATCAGTGTTGTAAAATGCTTTTTCTGCATCTATTGAAATGATGTGGCTTTTGTCCTTTAGTCTATTGATATATATGTTATAGGCAGAATGATGCCCCCACCCAAAGATGTCCACATTTTAATGCACAGGACCTGAGTATGCTATGTTACATAAGATTGGAAATGGAACTAAAGTTGCTAATCAGTTGACCTTAAAATAGAGATTATCCTGGATTATCTAGGTGGGCTCAGTGTAATCATAAATCTTTGTAAATGGAAGAGGGAGGCAGAAGGAGAATCATAGAGATGGCAACATGGGGACTCTGTCCCATGTTGTTCCATTTGAATATGGAGGAATGCAAGGAATGTGGTGGCCTCTAGAAGCTGGAAAAGTCAAAGGTAAATCCTCTCCCTTGAGCCTCCAAAAAGGAATGCTGATCCATTTTAGCCCAATGAGACTTAATTTGGATTCTGACTATATAATAATAAATTTGTGTTGCTTTAATCCAGTAAGGTTGTAGTAATTTATTACATTAGTAATAAGAAAGTAATACAGTGTATTACATTAATTCATTTTCAGATGTTAAGCCAACCTTTCATTCCTGGGATAGATCCCAGTTGATCATGGCATATGAGCTTTTTTATATGTTGTTAGATTTGATTTGCTAGTGTATTGTTGAGGATTTTTGAGTACATATTTACTAGAGATACAGGTCTGTAGCTTTGTGTGTATGTGGTGTCTTTATTTGGCATCAGGGCATCAGGGTAATACTGGTCTTACAGAATGAGTTAGGAAGTATTCCCCATTTCGGCTCTTAGTAAAACCACTCCAGCTTTGTTAATAGTTACTGTTTTCATGATACAGCCTTGTCCATCTTTTTGCTTTCAAACTATTTAAAACCTGCCTTTAATCTAGATTTCCTCTATAATAAATGATATTTTTAAAATTTACATTAGAGAGGGGTGCCTGGGTGGCTCAGTTGTTTGGGCATCTGACTTCAGCTGTCATAATCTCACGGTTTGTGGGTTTGAGCCCTGCATCAGGCTCTGTGCTGACAGCTTGGAGCCTGGAGTCTGCTTCAGATTCTGTGTCTCTGCCCCTCCCTCATTCACTTCTGCCTTTCTCACTCTCTCTCTCAAAAAATAAATAAACGTTGGGGCACCTGGCTGGCTCAGTTGGTTAAGTGTCAGACTTCAGCTCAGGTCATGATCTCACAGTTCATGGGTTCAAGCCCCACATCGGGCTCTATGCTGATAGCTCAGAGCCTGGAGACTGCTTCAGATTCTGTGTCTCCCTCTCTCTGTGCCCCTCTCACACTCGCACACGCTCTCTCTCTAAAAAAATATAATAATAATTAAAAATAAATAAATAAACGTTGAAAATTTTTTTTTCTAAATTTACATTAGAGAGAGCAAGGGGAAGAGGCAGAGGAAGAGAGAGAGGAAGAATCTCACTCTGAGCATGGAGCCTGACATGGGGCTTGATCCCACCACCCTGAGATCATGACCTGAGCCGAAATCAAGAAGAGTTGGACATACCTGAGCCAGCCACCCAGGCGCCCTGATACATTTTTTAAATGTTTATTTATTTTTGAGAGAGAGAGAGGGAAAGAGAGAGCACAAGTGGGGGAGGAGCAGACAGAGAGGGAGACATAGAATCTGAAGCAGACTCTGAGCTGTCAGCACAGAGCCCGACGCAGGGCTCGAACTCAGGAATGTGAGATCAGGACCTGAGCTGAAGTTGGTCGCTTAACTGACTGAGCCACCTAGGACCCCCACCCCTGATATTTATGACAAAATAACTTCATTTGTTCACTTACAAGCTGCTTTAAAAAAAAAAAATAGCTGCTGATATAAACCTTTGTTTTTTGAACTATAATTCTCATTTCATACACTCTGGTTCTCTTGCTTGCACTAAATCTTGGCATTTTGGCTTATTTTTGTATTGCTTAAAATCAAATTTAGGGACCATATATTGGGCCCAATTTTTTTCTATTGGTTTGTGAAATCTGTAACTAACAACCGCTAACCTAGAAACTTTCCAAGACTAGTTTGGAGATCTGTTGTATATACAACATAGGCTGTATCTATGGAACAAGTTTGGTAAACTTGTGAATAATTTTTAAAGCAATAACATTTTATCAGTATTTTTGCTTTAATTCATATTTTTAAAAGATCTTATAAAATCAATTTTGCAAAAGAAATGTAAACCATATTAAAACTGCTGCTATACAATATGAATAACTGAGAACATCCAAATGTCCAATAATATAGATTGGTTAAATCATAATGAATTCATATAATAGTTATCGATTAAAAATTATGCTTTATAATAATATTGTATGATGTGGAAATGTTTACCGACCGGTCAAATTGTCCTAGTAACTGCTCCTTCCCCTCACCATTTATATTGCAGCTTTCCAAGGTGCTTTACCACACCTATAGGTTTTCTTTAATCCTGCTCACTCCTTTGTAAATAGTTGTTTCGTTAAACCCTGTTCAAGCACACCACTTTAGCATGTCTGTTTCCCACCAGGACCCTGGGAAAGTTCATACACAGACTAATGGTGAAATTATACCATTACTCTCTGGTTGGTGAAATTAAGATGAAATTACAGAGAAAATAATGAATACCCATTTTTAAAAAGTATTGCTATGACATGTGCACTGCAGCTAATAAATGAAGGTTACCATTAATTAAATGTTTTTAGTTGTATGCTATTCTTTGTATATCATGCCCTTTAATCTTTTAAATACCCCTATGAGATATAAGTTATTATCACCCCTAGTTTATATTGAGGACGTATTAAATATTTCTGATTATTGTGAGTTAATATATTGTCATTGTTTTCTTTTGTAGATCATTCACGAGAAGTCCTGGAGCAATTAGTAGGCCCAAACAAACTAAAGCAAGTGACTTGGACTGTTTATTGATGCTTATTGAAGCTTATCAAAGCAATGATCTTCATACTACATTCCCAGGAAACAATGGTTTTTGAGATTGGCTTTCCAATAATGTGGTTTTTGCTTTGAAGTTAACCAGACTCTTAAACATTTTAATAGTGGTATTATTCTATGTTTGTTTGAGGAGTCATTGTTTTTGACATGGTAAGCCTAGCATGCCCTCTGATGTATTCGGGGGTGGGGGTGGGGGGAGTATTGTGTTTGTTTCTTAAATAACAAAGTTTTAAATTACCAGTTTTCCCTGGAGATTTCCTTCTCCTACTTACATATTTGAGCCATTATAAGAGAAATTTTACCAATATGAATAACCATTAGAATTCTAAGTATCTCTAAAGGCATAATTACCTTCCTAACTATTTTCTGGCCCCTACCTTCCTGAAGTATTTAAGTGCTCATTGGATAAAAGGAAAGCTGAACATCAGGCCTTTAAATCTTCCCAGAATTCAATATTTCAATAAAAGAAAGAAATATAATAGTTTAATGCCATAAACCCATGACATCATACACCTCAGCCATTCAGCATATGAATGTTACTGAGGCCCTTGCCCAGCCACTTACTTTTTATGGCTACTTTTTCCAAATACGTGCTATGCATCTATGAAATTTCTTCCTTAAAAACTGCATTCAGGAATTTCTAAGAATGAGTAGCTACAAAATATCATTATAGAGGCTGTTTCTAAAGCTCTGTTGGTTTCACATTGTGAAACAAATAGCACAGGTCTTAGTTTTCAAACGTATTGCTCTTTTATTATCATACATATACAGTGAAATATACAGTGTTTAAACTACCCCCAAATTCAGAATATTCCCTGTGCCATGAGCCTGTCTCAGTGGGACTTTCTTAAAGATTTTCTATTTTAACTCTGATGTAGTGCAAAAGAAGGGAAGTATAGCATAGGCAAAATTCTTCTACATGTTTAGAAGGAGGGTTTACACAGTCAACTCTATTTCTTGACCTTACTATTAATTACTTTATAAATATGGTGTGTTTATAGTATGGATATATATATTGCCCCTCAAAGGTGGTACATATGTATATGTGTAAAATGGGTAAAGCCTGTTTTACCTGTGAATTTTCTTTTAAGTAGGTTCCACCAATGTGGGGCTTGAACTCATAACCCTAAAATTAAGACTCACCTCCTCTACGAACTGAGCCAGCCAGCTACCCCTAAAGACAAATTCAATAAAATTTAATAGTAAATATCAAACAAAGTAGCTTTTTCCTCTCTTGGGGAAACAAGTTTTAAGATCTAAAGATCAGCTTTTTAGGGTCTGTAAAGGATTATCTTCCTAAAGCACTTTGCAGTTTAATATTCTTGACTTTTTATATTGCTGGTTGTATTAGCTATTTCTATTTAAAATTTCAGGACCCCGTGCCTATCTATCTCTATCATCCTCACCTGTTACCTTGATCTCTATTTTTCTCCTTACCATCTATCACCATCTGACATCTTGTCTATTTTTTGTTTACTATCTGTCTCCCCACCCTAGAATATAAGCTTCACGAAGACAGAAAAAATTTTTTTCCCGTTGCTGTATTCCCAGTACCTAGAACAGTATCTGGTACATAACAAGCACCCAATATTTGTTGAATTGATGGACACAGAAAAAAATAAAGGACAAAAATAAATAAATAAAAATAATCTCCGTACTTCCAGTTTCCGGTCTGATGTTATAAAGAGATTGGAAGTCATCACTCCTGTCCTCGAAAGATAAAAGCTGAACAAACTGAAAGTCATTAAGTGCTACAATACTGCTTGTACTATAAGTGGACTTGGCCTAGTTATAAATGTATACCACTAAAAAAATTTTTTTTAGTATGTATAATTGATATCCTAAGGGAAGAGAGAGAATCATAGAAAATGCTCAATTAAGAGCAGAGAAGGCACAGGGCACCTGGGTGGCTCAGTCAGTTAAGTGTCTGACTTCAGGTCAGGTCATTATCTTGCAGTTTGTGAGTTTGAGCCCCACTTCACGCTCTGTGCTCACAGCTCAGAGCCTGGAGCCTGCTTTGGATTCTTTGTCTCCCTCTCTCTCTGCCCCTCCCCCTGTGCTCTCGCTCGCTCTCTCTCTCAAAAATAAACATTAAAAAAAAAAATTTTTTTTTAAAGCAGAGAAGGCAGGGGGCACCTGGGTGGCTCAGTCAGTTAAGCGCCCGGCTTTGGCTCAGGTCATGTTCTCACAGTACATGAGTTCGAGCCCTGCATCAGGCTCTGTGCTGACAGCGCAAAGCCTGAAACCCGCTTCAGAGTCTGTGTTTCCCTCTCTCTGCCCTCCCCTGCTCACACTCTGTCTCTCGCTCCATCTCTCTCTCAAAAATAAACATTAAACAAAAAAAACTTTAAAGCAGAGAAGGCAGGACAAGAGTAGAACACCAAAAGGAAACCAGGAACTCGGGCTACAAATAGGAAACAGTTACAAATATGGAAGATATTAATCCAACTATATCAATAACCACTTTAAAATTGAATGGTCCTTTTTTATTATTTTTTTTAATGTTTATTTATTTTTGGGGCACCTGGGTGGCTCAGTTGGTTAGGTGTCCAACTTCAGCTCAGGTCATGACCTCACAGCTCGTGGGTTTGAGCCCCGCATCTGGCTCTGCACTGACAGCTCAGAGGCTGGAGCCTGCTTCGGATTCTGTGTCTCCCTCTGTCTCTGTCCCTCCCCTGCTCATGCTCAGTCTCTCTCTCTTTCTCTCAAAAATAAACATTAAAAAACATTTAAAAAATTTAAAAATAAATGTTTATTTCTGAGAGAGAGCACACACAAGCAGGGGAGGGGCAGAAAGAGGGAGACACAGAATCTGAAGCAGGTTCCAGGCTCTGAGCTGTCAGCACAGAGCCCGATGCGGGGCTTGAACCCATGAACCGTGAAATCATGACCTGAGCCGAAGTTGGACATTTAACTGACTGAGCCACCCAGGCGCTCCCTGAATGGTCCTTTTTAAAAAAAAAAAAAGGATTTTTTAAAGTAATGTCTACACTCAACATGGGGTGAGATCAAGAGTCCCATGCTCCACTAATTGAGCCAGCCAGGCACCACTAAATGTGAACAGTCTTAATACAAACCTGTTTGTTAAACTATGAAGTCATTCACGGCTCACCATTATATACATGGGAGATTTTAAAATAAGTAACATTTGGATACCTCAACGACCTTCTTGTGCCCTCCAAATAAATCATCAAGAGAGGATAATAGAAGCAGGGTTCGTAGATATTTAAGCTTAAATCTTCTCTTTGTCTCAGGTTAATTTCCACAGTGCTCCAGAGTGTAATTTTCTCCAATTTTCTCTTTCTTATCTTGCTAAGAAGGGCAATAACCAGCAGAATACTCTGAATCTTCAAAGGATATGTCAACAAAACTCTTTCCTCTCAAATATCATCCAATGCCATTGTAGCCTATAATTTCTATTAATTTTAACCAAGGCTGAATAAAAATTTACAGTTGATAATGTTTGAGACCCAGTAAACCAGCAGGAATTAGATGCACAAGAGTTGTTTCATAGGCTGGAATAAATTCTGACTTCCAAGTTCAAGAATCCCAAGTTCCTCTGCAGCCCCAGCTCCAAAATTCCCATCTAATTATCCATTTTCCTATTTAAGCAACAACTTGTCCTTTACTGCTTTCTGCACATTTCTGCTGTATGACTATAACTGATCACATCTCCTTGGTACCCTAATCCCAGTGGCATGCATATATTATTAGAAAGCTTACATATAATGCATATGTTATAAACAATTCCTAAGCAGTGTATAAGAACGTGAGAGCACATTAGAAAGGCTGCATCTTCTACTTCACTTGTAACATATATGATGCTGGTGTTTAGTTTTAAATTAGAGAATAGAAAATATAGTACATAGGGGCACCTGGGAGGCTCAGTAGGTTGAGCGTCTGATATCAGCTCAGGTCATGATCTCATAGTTCAGGAGTTCAAGCCCCGCGTTGCCTTGCTGCTGTCAGGGTGGAGCCCGCTTCAGATTTTGTCCCCCTCTCTCTGCCCTTTCCCCACTCGTGCTCACTGTCTCAAAACTAAACATTAAAAAAAGTAAAAAAAAAAAAAAAAAAAAGGAAAAGAAAGAAAATGTAGTACATAGAATTAGTACAAAATTATAAGACCCAAAGGTAAAATCTAGGTCTCCCTCCCACCCCAGTCTACCAGCTATCTGGTACCCTACCCCGAACGCAACCACTGTTACCAGTTACTTATTTATCTTTTCAGGGATAGTCTATGTATGTTGCAAGCAAATACGTATTTTATATGTGAACATATATGTAAGTACATATGTATATCTTTTCTATATAAATAGTGGCATACTGTACATATTCTTCTTTACATTCTCATTTATGTCATAGGGTTTTTTCTGATTTATCAGATCCTGACAACCTGGGACATGTAGTGGTAGCATAACCAATTTCTAGCTAACCTTAGCGAGACATAAAGAGGCATCATAAGGTGTCACAGTACAGAGTATGTAGGAAATTCTAGAATCTTTATTTTTATGCATGACTGTCCATTGAGGTCCTATTATATATTATGCTTTCATATATTTATGCTTTCATTTAATATAATAGCCTTTGAGGTGAGGTTTACTAAGTTTTGTTACAATTTTATAGATGAGGAAATTAGAGCTCAGAGAGCTTAACTACCTGAAAATCCCAACTAGAAAGTGACAGAGTTGCCTGACTCCAAAGCCCATGTACTCTGTACCATGTTAACTGCATCTTTGATCTTTACAGGTAATTTTTTGGAAATACAGCATTATTATATATTTTGTATTGTGTTTAATTCAAAGATATATCATATAGTTGTCCTCAACTATACAAACAGACTTTGCTACACTTTCTCATTTCTCTCCACTACTTAAATTACATGTTGCTACCATTTTGGTACTGTCTTTTATAGTTCTATCCCTACAGCAGTAAAACTAGAAAATTGCAGGTAGAGATTTGTATATTTGGCATAATGCAGAACTACGTGACAACGGCTGACAAAACTTTAAGCCTTCACATTTTGGAAACAAGATTTGCCATTTAACAGGAACGGCATGCTCTAAACTGGCAGGTCTCTTAGGAGTAAACCCAAACATAGCTATATTCATCTTAGAAACACTTGGACAATTCAAGGCCGAAAATCCCATACTGTGCTTGTTGTCAATCCATTGTTTTCCTTCCTAGTAGGCTCTGGAAGTGAATATTCTACCACTTTGTGCAGCTGATGTTGAATGCTATGTCCACTGAACTGGGGTCGCCCAGGGTCACCAATCAGTACTCGAGTTCTGTGAGTCCAAAAGCAATTCTTCAGCCATTGATGAAGACTGTCTGCAAGGTCTTCATCATAAAACATGTCTCCAAGCACAACAAGGTCCCACTTATCTTGTTCCAAATCCAAAATGTTTTTGGTTAAAATTGGAAAAGGATTCAGTTCGTTCAATTCACAATTCAGTGTGATAGCCATTCCTGCAACTTTAAAAAGAACAAAATGCATTGGTATATGCTGGGCAGTTTTGATTCCCTATTGGTTCATTTAAGTGATTCAGAAAATCTCCTAACAATATTTTTTCCCTTTTGTTGTCAGTTGTTTTTTAGGTAAAGCAGTTTACACCAATAGAAACCATTTACTGCTTCAGATATATGAATGGATATCCTGAAAACAAAACAACACAAAACACCTAAAACTGTGGAGGTTTTAAGGAACATTTGCTGACCTAGAAACCAAGAGGTTTGGTTTGTTAGTCTAGAAGACAGGGAAACAAACCTTGGGCTTGAGCAATGTGGCAAGTTAGAACTGAGACCCCTGTATAAAACAGGATCTTCAAGAGCTAAATCCTCGGTAAAACTGAAAACTAAAAGAAACTCAGATGAAATTAAAACTTACCTGTCTCAACTTGGGTTTTAATGGACTAAAATCTCCCTTAAGAACCCAAGGCCTCTCCTCACTTCAGTTTGGGGTCAAATACACACAACCTACATATTTCAGGAAATTCGCAGCCCAGAAATTAACAGTGAGCGCTCCCAGGCTCCCAAGTGGTATCGCCTTGGGATATCTGACAGACATAAATATAAATCCTGTTAAGAAAAATGTACTTAATTCAGGCCTCACAGGATCCTCACAGATAATATCAATATCCCACTGAACATAAGTTCACGATATCAGATTACAAAATACGCATGGAAATAAGCTATCACGTTGAGGCATCTATAGATATTTATCCTGAAAGAAAATAAAGTTGAGTTTTAAATATGAAATCCTTACTAGGGTCTATGTCGTTGGCCAAGATCCTCGATGCCCCGCCCATCTTAGCAGCAATAGCTGTAGCTCCACATCCACTCCCAAGATCCAATACAGACCTTCCTCTGACAACATCAGGATTATCCAAAAGATACCTAAATAGAAAGAAAGAAAAAAACACTATCTGAGATGGGAGAAGGTCAGTAAGAAGTATAAAAGAAATGGCGGGGCGCCTGGGTGGCTTGGTCAGTTAAGCGTCCGACTTCGGATCAGGTCATGATCTCACGGTCCAGGAGTTCCAGCCCCGCGTTGGGCTCTGTGCTGACAGCTCAAAGCCTGGAGCCTGTTTCAGATTCTGTGTCTCCCTCTCTCTCTGCTCCTCCCCTGTTCATGCTCTGTCTCTGTCTCAAAAATAAATAAACGTTAAAAAAAAAAATTTTTTTTAAATAATAAAAGAAAAAGCCTTTTTTTTTTAAGCTCTACACCAACATGGGGCTTGAACTCATGACCCTAAGATGAAAAGTCACATGCTCTACCAACTGAGCCAGCCAAGCACCCACCAAAAATGTGTCGTTTTAAAGTACTGAGCACTTTACTAGGATCCAGAAACTGTTAAGCACCAAGAATATAAGCAGACAAAATATTGCTACAATCAGGACTCAGTAAGTGAGATCCGAAATTCAGTCTCCTCTTGATTGTTCATCCTAGAATGGTTTTACCTACTGCTAACATTATAATGACCTCTCTGATAAGGCACACAGTCCAGTTCAACTAAAGAATTTGGACCAGGGATAAATAGTTATCAAACAATGAAGATGGATGAGAAACCCTGAAATAATAATTATCAACTAACACTCGACCTTACTAGTGGAAAGTGAAGAACAGCAGGGACTATGGCAAAGTAGGGGTGTCCATGGCCAGGCTAAAGGGAGAGCTGGTACCCTATCTTCAGCGCACTGTTGCCACACAAAATCCCATGTTATCACATAGTCCTGTTTTTCAAGTCAGAGTAGATTTTTACATGAAGTTTTCCAAGTTGTAAAATGTTAGCAACTAATTTTTTGTTTTAAGCTTACAAGGCCAAACAAAACACATCTGTGGGTGCACCGATGTGCAGCCTCCGATTCAGTCTGTTAAGGAATTTGTATTTGAAGTTGATAAACAATCACTTTAATATACGTCATTTAAAATGTCAATATTTTTAAGGTAGGATGTAAGTGAAGAAAGCTTGAAAATTTGCCAACAACAACCAGAAAATCAGAATTGTTTATTAACACCTAGAAAGCTTTCCAATCTTCATTCTCTGAAGAGCCCTATATTTACATTTATTTAATTTACATTTAAAACTGTAAGCAACATTAGTTCTGTTAGGCCATATGATACCAATGAATGAGAAGTCCTTATCCTTTTCATTTCAGAGCTCTAGAACCTCAAGGCATAAACAGGTTTAATCATTTACCAATCCAAGAGCAAAGACCAGATTGAAATGCTGCAAGGTCTTGCCTTTGTTTCAGCAGCTGTGTTTTAATAAAAAGCATAGTGTGAATGTGTGAGAAAATGTTCTAAAGAACACCTTTGTGGGTGCCTGGGTGGCTCAGTCGGTTAAGCCTCCAACTCTAGATTTTGGTTCCGGTCATGATATTGAGGTTCATTCATGATCTTGAGGTTCGTGGGATGGAGCCCCAGGACTTGAGCTGACAGCACAGAGCCTGCTTGGGATTTTTTCTCTCCCTCTTTCTCTGCCCCTCTTCTGCTCGAATGTGCTCTCTCTCTCTAAAAATAAATAAATACACTTTAAAAAAAAAAAAAAGAACACTTTTGCAGTCTGGGGAATTAGGAGACCTTAAAAAATGCAGATTCAGAGGCGCCTGTCTGGCTCAGTCAGTAGAGGTGCAACCCTTGGTCTTGGGGACATGAGTTTAAGCCCCACAATGGGCATATGGCTTACTTTAAAAAAAAAAAAAAAAAAATGCTGATTCAAGTCCAGAGTTCACTTGAGACGTCAATAAGCCACTACAGAAGAGGGAACCTTTGTGGGGCCCACTCATATCTCTTGTTCTTTGAGAGATTAAGATGCAATGATGGAGGGAGTGTGAGGCTCGAGGAGCAATATTTATGAAATTAAACTAGGAAAGCTGAAGGACTGGGGCTTTAGTTTTCATCTAGGAACTCTGCATTGGCCATATATTATGAACCATGAACCTGAGAATAGTGTGAAATTTCCAGATCATTTATAGCTGGCGATGGTCTTCACAGCTGACCCTAGGGTTTCTCTTGGAGAGAGAACTGTCTATGCGGAATTACCTTGATAAGCCTGAAGTAAACTGTTCCAAATTAAACAAACAAGAATTTAGGGATTTACTCTGGTTTTTTGTGAGAAGGAGAATGCAGAAAAAAGGATCTGTAGAAAACAGAAAGGATCTGAATGGTCCTTAAAGGTTCCCATTTCAATTAGGGCAGTACCTAGACAGGGCTTGGCCTCCTGGCCAGTAGATTGCCCAGTAAGGATCGCTGTAGGGCCACAGGTCAGCTCTTTGCCACCAGAACTTGCATCTTGGCGTCAAAAGCCGCAACCGGATCTCAGGAGTGAGGCTGCCTCTGTTGGTGACTTCAGTGTTCTCTTCCAGGAAAGCTTTCATCTCAGGATCCAAAACGTTTCCAGTTCTTCTCCAGGGGCTGTGGCTCCAGGGAAACAAGGGAAGACCATTGCTTCTCACAGCTTTCAGAAAGACACCAGAGTGGTTCACAGGAAATGGTGCAAATGTTCTCCCACCCAGGCTCAAAGCCATCAGTCCTTTTCCAAAACACAGGTTCTGTCAGTGATGCTGTTGACAAGAGCTGCCGCTCCTCAAGAGGAAGGAAGGGTCTGGCTGCCACACTGATCTCAACTGGAAATCTGTGCGTCTCTAAAAACAGAAATAAAGCTGAAAATTCCAAGGCTCACTGACACGTCCAAATCCCATTACACAGTGAGAAAATATTACAGTGTAAGCTCTGTAGCAGATGATTCACAAGTGCAAGTCCATTTCAGATGGAAGTGTTGGTGCATCAATTTAGGAAAATACAACCTTTCAAAAAGGAAGCCTTTTCACAACAAAAGCCTTTTAATAATTTAGAACAACAAATATACACGCACTTGAATCTGAGAGAAATCCTTGGGAACATGCCTGTTACATAAAGTAAGGTTTACCTTTAAAGTGCTTTCACACATTGAATAAATCACTTACCTTTAAGCACGCACCCTGAACAAAATAAAAGTCTGTGGCTTCAAGAAGCTTAGATTCTAGTGGGTGAGGCAGAGTTATTACCAGGGCAAACACTGGTCTTGCTTTTATGAAGCCTTGCCAAGAGTTGTGGAGGTTAACAAACTATAACTGCCTGTGGACAAAGACATATAAATCATACTGAGTACACTCTATTTCAATATAAATTGTTGTAGCATAAAACATCAATGTAATCAAGATTCAGATGTTTTCCTTAAAAGAAAACTTTGTGGATTTAATTGTCACAAAAGAATATCAACTCCCAAATATCTTTCTGTAAATATCTCTGATGACTCATCTTTCCCAAGCCTGGGCCAAAAACGCTTGTTCCAACAGAAAAACACCTTGAATGAGAATAAGCGAGAGCAAGGAACAGCAGTTTAAACACGAACTATACACCCAGTTACTTGGGACCTCTGATCTGTTCTACATAAATGTTTTAAATAGTCATATATCCATCCACTCCAATATTTAGAGGAGGGGCCCCAAACTCAAACCCTTACTAGGGTCCAGACTCGTGATGAGTGATGCCAATGGTTGTAACAGAAAGACTGTAGCGAACTGGCGATGGTTTCTCAATAGTCCAAAGAGGCCAGCAAACTGGTCAGGGAAGAACACACTGCCAGATCTTCCCAAGATAATAACCCAGATATTTACACATAAACTCCCACTTGTAAATGCAAGCGATCAATTAAAATATCAAAACACAGGGCAGGCTAAAATACCTGTCAGGCCACTTGTGTGAACTCGGTACAGACTTCCAGCGGGTGTTAATCATCTCCGGATCGTGCCCTCGGGATCCCAGGGTCTCTAACAGCCTGCCTTCTCACTGGACTCCTTCTATTAGAAGTATCGGGTCAGCCCTTGAATCGCACAAGCCTAAGCTTAAAAATACAGCAGAACAAACATGAAACTGGTTTTGGTTTGGGACACCATGTCTTCTAGACCGACGTTTCCCCCTCCCACTCCAGCACCAATGAAGCATCTGTTATGAACACGCGACTTACGTAGAGGACACTTGGTACCTGTATGCACTGTTAAGAAGGGGAAGTTCAAAAGGGTAAGTCCCAAATGTGTGTGTGACCACGTTATTTCCCTCCAAGGAGAACAGGAGTCAGCCTTAAAGGGGCAGACACAGTCCTCTTCTTACCAGGCTGGGCTAACACGGCCCAGGGAAGCTAAGCCCCCGGCCCCAGTGCCTCTTTTCCGGCGTTTTTTAGAAGCGAGCCTGGCGCTTGCGAGCCCCCGCGTGGAGGTTGACGCGCTGCTCCGGGTGGCAGAGGGCCCCGCCCTCCTTCCCAGCAGCCTCTCTCTCCCTTTTCCTACCTTTCTTAAAGGGACAGGGCTTCTGGAGGAGGTGGCGCTCCACCTCCCTCTGGGAACCGGGGACCGCCAAACTCTGATTTCTACAAAATCCAGTCAAACTGGAGCATCTGCTTTGTGCCAGGCACGTGTTGGAGAGGAAATAGGTTTCTCTTCCTTTCCTCTACCCTTCAAAGCTTCTTCCAGCTGATCTTAGTCTTAAATTGACATTAAATACATTAACAGAAGAAGACCAAATTGAATTTTGTACCTATGGGGAATGCCAGGTACAGGAGAAATGAAAAGGCAGGAAGATAAAATGAGGATATATGTCATCCTGAACTGAGGAGAAGGGAGTTTGGGACTTCAAAGGGAAGGAAAGCAATTCACAGAAGATGAAAAGGAGTAAATGTTTGGTAAAGAAATGTTTGCTGCCCCATAGGAAACAATGGGACATAGAGAGGAATTTTAAGACTGCTAAATTCCTCCCTAATCACATCTAATTCATCTTATACTATAGTCATCTATGGTGATAGCTCTCTTCTGGACATAGAGAGGAATTTTAAGACTGCTAAATTCCTCCCTAATCACATCTAATTCATCTTATACTATAGTCATCTATGGTGATAGCTCTTTTTAAATTCTTTTAGGCAGTTAGGGGAGGTCAGTTTCTTCCTAAGTCTTTTTTGCACCTTGATTGTTTTCAGCTCAGAAATAATCTGCAGGCCAAAGTGGCATACCTTGGGGCAATTCCTTCTGAGCCCCTTCACACACTTCTAGGCACCCTGCATAGAATGGTAAGCAAAATAGTCACAGTATAAGCCTTTTATGACGCTTACCTTCAACTGAGATTAAATCATGATGTATGTCTTCCCTTTTACAATAATTTTCATAAATGTACAATGTAAGTCTGTTTGCAACCTATATCACTCGAGTTCTGGACCCATATGTCCATCTTCCAACCTTCAACTAAATATAGTCCAAAATCAACTCACCATCCCTCCTGACAACAATTAAAACCTGCTCTGCTGTGCCAAAGGAAAGGAAAATTGACCCCAAATGAAAAAACAGACAAACCAAGTTTCTGCGTCTTAGTTGGCAGTATCTGGCAGCCACCTTTCAAAATTAGAGCTCGTTGCTTCTGTTTTCCATTTCTGCCCTCAGTTTATGGGGTTTCCCATTTTTCCTGTAAACTGGAACTTCTAGGAACTACTGGAAGGGAATGAAACTGTTACTCCAGTTAACAAGCCCAGATGCATCCTTATCATTTCCTTCTTGCATGAATAGCTATACTTATTTTAAATTGGTAGGCTACACACCTAGCATTTCTGAGTCATTCTGCCCTAGATTTCCTCTATAAAACTAATGACTGTGAATAAAACTCTATTTATTAACTAGCTACTTTTTAAAAGCTGTTGATGTAAACCTTTGTTTTCTCAACTATAACTTCTTATTTCCACATGCTCTCCCATTCCCTCACTAGCAATAAACCTTAATACATGTTCAAGATCAATTTGTCAAAGAATTATTTTTAACTAGCTTCTGTGTTCTATCCCAGTGAATAGCATGAACAACCCAACTGTTGCCCAAGACACCAGGGAGAAGAAGCAAGCCTAATGTTGCTACAAAAGAGGATTTGTAGTAAAAATCTAAGTGCTCAAGGGGCGCGTGGGTGGCTCAGTCAGTTTAGCATCAGATTCTTGGTTTCAGCTCAGGTCACCATCTCCGGGTTTCAAGAGTTTGAGCTCTGCGTAGGGCTCTGCACTGACAGTGCCGAGGAAACTGCTTGGGATTCTCTCTCTCCCTGTCTCTCTGCCCCTCCCCAACTCATGTTGTCCCTGTCTCTCTCAAAAATAAATCAATAAACTTTAAAGAAAATCTAAGTGCTCATCACTGAAGATGCATTTAGTAATGTGAAGCTACTTTAACCAACACTTGGAACTAGGTAAAGGGACTGCTCAATGTCCTTTCCCCACCTTAATATTTTTTTAAACGTTTATTTATTCTTGACAGAGCTAGCGCATACGAGTGGGGGAGGAGAAGTGACAGGGAGACAGAGGATCCAAAGCTGGCTCCGTGCTGACAGCAGAGAGCCTGATGTGGGGCTCCCAACTCATGAATCCTGAGATCATGACCTGAGCTGAAATCAAGAGCCGGTAGCTTAACCCACTTAGCCACCCAGATGCCCCAGCCCACCTTAATAATTTTAAAATTGATCCACTTTCTATTCTTAGAACTAGTCTCTCTCCAATCCTGCCTTCCTCTCTTTCTCTATGGTACAACTTAAATGTTTTTTCCTGGGCTATTGTATATTCGATAGTCCAGAAAAGGCCTTACATTCCTATAAGATAAGATAGACCAGATAAGTCATGAAAAACAGACATGGATTTTTCTTTCTGTTGTTGCTTGGTGTTGATATATTATTATTTCTTAGGTAAAAGAAAGAACTGTCTTGTTTTTATTAAAATTGACCCAAATGCTACCAAGCAGACTTGTCAAGTGTCTAATAACAATTGAGCTATCATTTGACTTTATGATTTTTACCTCTAAATATCCGCCTACAGGGGCGCCTGGGTGGCGCAGTCGGTTAGGCGTCCGACTTCAGCCAGGTCACGATCTCGCAGTCCGGGAGTTCGAGCCCCGCATCGGGCTCTGGGCTGATGGCTCAGAGCCTGGAGCCTGTTGAAAAAAAAAATTTTTTTTTTTAAAAATATCTGCCTACGTTTTTCTTTTTCTTCAGAGAGCCAGCTCTCTAATAAGCAGACTCTCTTGCAAGTGCAAGTAAAAAATCTTGTTCTGTACTGAAATTTGTCTTCAAGGGGTTTTTTAGTCAATTATACTTATTAGCTAAATGACCTCAGGTACATTAAAAACCTCCCTAATGAGGGGGACCAGGATATGCCACCCCAAAATATGCTACTTCAGCATAAGAATTCTTTTGAGCTGAAGGGATTTGACTTCCTGAAACCCCTTATCTGCCCAAAGCAGAACATCCCAAAAGAACTCAACTGTCATAAACCCCTTCCTGGGAGCAACTAATCCTCTTACACTTGAGAAATCAATACCACACCCAAACAGACATTGTCTCAAAATTACCTCCTACCTATTCTCCTAAAGAACCACTGATGTTTCCAAAAAGTCATTCCTGTAAGTGCCCTCTCTATTCTTGCCCATCACCTACTGAGTTAGATGTAGGAGTGCCAAATTCTAACCACCCCCTTTGAGTTACTCAAGAGTGAGTTCTGTATGTGTTGCATGTTTACGTTCTATTTTTTTTCCGTTCATTTATCTTCTCTCAGTTAAATATGAAGATCCCATAAGAGGTAGAGGAAAGCTTTTCCTCCCCTACACTAAGAATCAGTTTTCTCAGCTGTAAAATAGTGATGATGATAATAATAATGAATTGGAAGGATTTAATGAAAAAAAGGAAAGTGCTTAGCACAGTTCTTGGCATATTGTAAATGCTTGATAAGTACACTGAAACTGATTATCGTTGGAAATGTGGAGATAGTGTTGGTAAAGCACAAGACTGGAGGCTGAAGATCAGGTTTTCAGTTAAGACTGAGAGGATCAGATTGAGTTTCAGAACAATGTTTTAAGCTGCAGGTAGAGCACAGAGACAGGACAGAGGACAAGGAGACCCCTATCGGAGGATGTAGTGGTAATCCAAGCAAGCAATAATGAGGACAGAACTAAGGTAGTTGTGCCAAGGATGGAAAGAATTGGACACATCTGAACAGATTCAGGAAAAGTTCCTAGCAGGGCTTGGAGGCTAGTTAAATATACTTGTGTAACCATAATGATGGAAAAACCTAAGGGCAAAAATGTTGGTGTTTCTTTCTCAACTTGACCTGTCCATGCTCTTTCAACCATGCTATTTGATCATGTTCTCCCTTGCTTAAAATCCTCCCTGATTCCCCAGACCTTCCCTATCAGAGTCCAGTTCCTGCTCACAGCTTCCCAGGGTCTTAGGGATCAGTCCCTATCTCTCTATCCTGCCTGGTTTCAAAACTCTCCTCTCTCCTACAGTTTGCTCCCCTGCCTCTGGGCCTTGTCTTCTCACCCTAAGCCTTGATGAAGACAGCAAGCTAGGGCCACCCCCACAGAGACAACCCATTCTCACTGTCTCTAACCACCTCCTCATCCTTCAGAACTCAGCTCAGGGTCGAAGCCCTCTGAAACGCCTTCCCCAACACACATACACACTAATCTCGACATTTTCTTAGCTTCTTACGGGTCTATCCGACAGGAATATCATGCAGCACTGTCACTGCCTGGCTCCTCTACTAGACTGAAAGGCAGACCATCTTTTTCCTCTTCTTTCTTTTGGCACAGTTAAGAGATTCAATAAATTCTGCTACATGAAAGAGAAAGCAAATAAATGAGTAAATTAATAAACATTACACATCAGTGTCTCATTTTTAAATTTTAACAGTTTTATTGAGGTATAATTAACATGCAATAAACTTTACATATTTCAAGTATACAATTTGATGTTTTGATATATGTATACATTCATGAAACCATCACCAAAATCAAGATAGTGAACATATTCGGTGTCCCCGTGTTCTCTCCCCCCCCCATCCCGTCCCTGCCCACATCCCCTCCTCCATTCCCATGAAGCCACTGATCTGCTTTCTGTCACCACAGATTAATTTGTATTTTCTAGATTTTTATATGAAAGCAATCATACAGTATATACTCCTTTTCATCTTTATTTTCACTCAACATGATTATTTTGAGATTCATCTATGTTGTTTGAGCATCTTTTCATATGCTTACTTGCCATCCATTCATCTTCTATTCAAATCGTCTCATTTTATTTTTTAAATAATTTTAAAGTTTATTTATTTATTTTGGTGGGGGGAGCAGAAAGAGAGGGAGAGAGAGACTCCCAAGTAGGGCTCCGCACAGTCAATACAGAGCCCAACGTGGAGCTCCATCTCATGAACTGTGAGATCATGACCTGAGCCAAAACCAGGAGATGGATGCTTAACTGATTGAGCCTTGTGGCTTATTTTAAATCGAAATTGTTGCATTGTTTTCTGTTCTTACACAATTCAGGTACACCAAAAATAGGGGCTTTCTATCTTCGTTTTTCCTCAGTGCCGGGAGAACAATAAAGCTAATGGAATTATATGGAATGATGAGAAAAACATAACTTCTTTTGCCACATTGGGAGAATATTGTTTATAAATATAACATAATTTTTAAAAATTTTTAAGTTTATTTATTTATTTGAGAGATAGTGTGAGTGGGGGGGGGGGGGGGGGAGAGAGAGAGAGAGAGAGAATCCCAAGCAAGCTCTGCACTGCCAGTATAGAGCCTGATGCAGGGCTCAAACGCACGAAACTGTGAGATCATGACCTGAGCTGAAACCAAGAGTTGGACTCTTAACCTACTGAGCCACCCAGGTGCCCCAACATAACATAATTTTTAAGTGTTTATAAATACAAATTACAAATAAGTTTGTAAATATATTTCTAATAAAATATTGACACATCAGTTTTGTTCTAAAAATAGCCTCAAGATACAAAGAACATAAATTGCACCCAAGGAGGGGTGCCTGGCTGGCTCAGTCTGTAGGGCATGTGACTCTTGATATCAGGGTCTTGAGTTCAAGCCCCATGTTGGGTGTAAAGCTTACTTGCAAAAAAAATTGCATGCAAGGAAGTGTGATTTGCCTCTGCCATCCCAGAATGTGCTTCTCCCCAGACGTTTGAAGTGTGAAGTTAGGGGGTTTCTAGAGCTTAAGCTTCCTTCTAGGTTCTCTCCACCAAACTATCCTTGCAACCATTGTGTAGGACCATGTCGGTGTGAATGTGTAGGTTTTTTCTTTTCAGTTCCTCATCTGAGGTTGCTGCTCCTTCAGGAGGCAAACTTACAAACCCAGGTCACTTAGTCACGCCAAAAAATCCTGACAGCTGGCCCTTTAAGACCAGTTTGCAATGAAAGGGATTGAGCTGTTACTGAAACATGCAATCTTCTGCCAACTAAAGCTACGGTGCCATCTAGTGATAAGCAAGCTTAACATCAGCCGGGTGTGTCAGCTAAATGGTCAAACAAAAACAAAAACCAACAAACCCTGCAACTGTGACATAGGCTTAATTCTGTGTAAAGAGCAGATTCTCACTCACAATGTTACCATACACTGGTTCAGTTGTAAAATACGGCGGAAACACTTATCACCGATGATAGCTAAATCCTAAAGTTTAAGAAAGATTTGGTGTCACCCATGACACATTCTCTGCCTGCTTTCTCTCTCACTGCTCTCTTCTCTCCTGCTTTCTCCTTCTCTCCCTCCCTCTCCCTCTCCATCAGTCTCCCTCTCTCCCTCTCAGTATCACCTCCCTCCCTCCCTCCCTCCCTCCCTCTCTCTCTCTCTCTCTCTCTCTCTCTCTCTCTCTCACACACACACACACACACACACACACACACACACACACTCCCCACAACTAATCCACCACCAAATCCTATAGACTCTACCTTCAAAAATATACCCAGAATCAGGGACACCTGGGTGCCTCAGCGGTTAAACCTCCAACTTTGGCTCAGGTCATGATCTTGTGAGTTCGTGAGTTCGAATTCTGTGACGGTCTCTGTGCTGACAGCTCAGAGCCTGGAGCCTGCTTCAGATTCTGTGCCTCCCTGTCCCTCTGCCCCTCCCCACTCACAACTCTGTGTCTCTCTGAAAAATAAATACACATTAAAAACTTTTTGCATAAATAAACATTAAAAAATATATGCCCAGAATCTTACCACTTCTCACCACCGGCACTGCTTCTCTCTGGTACAAGTCACCATCACCTACCATCTGGATTATTACACTAGCCCTCCTAACCTCTCCATTTCCACCCTTGCTCCTTGTGGTCTGTTCCCAACAGAAAAAGCCAGAGGGATCCTTTGAAAAGGAAGTCAGGTCATGTGAATGCCCCCCCCCCCCCGTATGCCCTCCAGTAGCACTGCACCCACCGTGCCTTCCCATCACACAAGCCTGGCCCCTTCTCTGACTTCCACTCCTATCATCTGCCCCCTTCAACGCCTTTTCAAACATGCCAGACCCATCATCTTGCTGTTTTCAAATACATTTGCTGTTTCCTGCTTCAGGAAAGTCCTTATACTTGCTATACCACAAATGGTCTTCCATTGGACCACGTGGAATGGTCTTCCCTCGGACCACGAGCACAACTAACCCCTCAGTTGTCAAACGCTTTTTCTGTATCAATTAAGATGATTGAGTGGTTTTCCCCCCTGATTCTGTTAATGTGGTGTATGACACCGATCAATTTTTGTATGTTGAAGCTTTCCAGCAATGACAACCTGCCCAGGAGAACATGCTCCTCACGAAGGACCTCCCGCACCCGTCCCCGGAAGAGGAGAAGAGAAAGCACAAGAAGGAGCGCCTGGCGCAGAGCCCCAGCTCCTACATCATGGACAGTGGTTTTGTGTGTGGGCTGCTCCACTGTCCTGTACCAACCCACAGGAGGAACAGCAAAGCTTACAGAAGGATGCTCCCTTAGTACCAAAATCACCCCGAATCATCATGCATGGAAACTATTCCAATAAACAGATTTTAGATTAAAAAAAATGTTTTTGTACGCTGAATCATCCTTGTATTGCAGGGGTAAATCATGCCTAGTCATGGTGTATGATCCTTTTACTATGCTGTCCAATTCAGTTCTCTAGTATTTTGTTGGAGATTTTTACCCCTCCTCTCTTTTAAGTCTGCTCAAATGCTACCATCTCCATAAGGTCTTACCAGTCTACTTAAAATTGCAATCCTTCCTAAATAAATAAATACATAAATCATAAAACAGTAATCCTTCCTTTCCCTGTTTTTGCTTTTCTCGATAGGTATTCATCCCTTATTTTGCTTATTGAACTGAGGACAGGGACTTGCCATGAGGACAGGGATTTGTTTCCCTTTTCTCCCCCTCTGGTTGAGGCCTAATTCACATTCTCTGAAATGCACAAAAATCTTAAGAGAACAGTCTGATGAGAGATCTTTTTTTTTAAGATTTTATTTTTAAGTAATCTTCACAACTGACGTGGAGCTTGAACTTAACAACCTCGAGATCAAGACTCACATGCTCACCGACTGAGCCAGCGAGGCACTCCTGATGAGAGTTTGAATAAATATATGCATGCATGTAACCCACACCTGTCAAATATAAAACATTCCCATTGCCCCAGAAAGTTCCTCCTGCCCCTTCTCATCCAATCTCATCCATCCACCCACCCACTTCTAGGCAGCCACTGTTTTGATATCTATCACCATAGGTAACTATTACTTGTTCTAAAGTTTCACATAAATGGAAATACGCCGTGTGTAGGCTTTTGCATCTGGCTTCTTTTGCTCAGCATAACGTTTTTGAGATTTGCCACGTTGTCACTGATATTGGCACTCCGTTCCTTTTGTCACTCAGTAGCATTCCATTGTATGAACATACTTTATCACTTTCTGTTTATTGACATTTGTGTTGTTTCCAGGTTGAGATCATTACCGATAAAGCAGCTGCTCTGAATATTCCTGTAGGACTCTTCTTGTGGACATGTGTTTTCATTTCTCAGGTAAATACCTAGGAGTGGAGTTGCTAGACTATAGGGTAAGTGATAGGGTTCAGGGCAAGCCGCCTCAAAAGGTGCCTCTTTGGCACGTAGATTATTTCCAGCTGAAGACAACTGAGGCCCAACAGACTCAAAAAAGAGCTTTTAACCTCCCCGCTTAACTGCCTAAAAGAATTTAGATAGGGGGCCTGTACCAGAAAGAGAGCTATTACCAGAGAGAATTTTTACATCGGAAAGACTTCTCTGCGTAGCATGGCAACATTTATTTGCCAAACATTTGATCTTCCCTTTTCCCTGTGAATTGTCTTCCTTCTCCTGAAACCTGGACCCCAGACTGATATGAAATCCAACAGAAAAGCTTTAGGACAGCCAACAAGAGAGTTGAATTCTTTTTTTTTTTTTATGTTTATTTATTTTGGGGAGACAGGGGTGGCAAAGGGAGATGGAGACACAGAATGCGAAGCAGGCTCCAGGCTCTGAGCTGTCAACCCACAGCCTGACACAGGGCTCCAACTCACAAACCATGAGATCATGATCTGAGCCAAAGTAGGATGCTTAACCGACTGAGCCACCCAGGCACCCTGAGTTGAATTCTGAGACCAGTCTTTTTTGTTTTAAATAATAGTATTACAAACAAAACATTAAACGTGAACTGTTTTTAATGTTCAGTACAGCAAAACAAGGTCTCTTCTTCCCAATTTCTCAGTCATAAAGCTGAAAGGAATTTGTCCCTTGCCAAAGTCCTCATTGCTCAGCAGAAGTTCAAATTCAGATCTTAAGAAGATAAAGTGGTCTTCCTGAGAGCAGTGGGGTCCCCAGGGCTAACCTGAGTCTCTTCAGCCATGAACCCCTCCCAGCAGCCTCACATTAACATATACCTTAAGGAGAAACAGTTTGCAAATACACTTTCGACACAGCCCCCAGCATTCCTTCTCACCGTATTGTAACTCCTACACTCCGAACCCCAAGCCTCGCTCACACACAACCCCATTTCTTCCACAGCAGCACTTCCCTTTGCCTATTTCCAATGTCCTCATCAGCAAAACCTGTTTTCAAAACAAATATTACCCAGAACCCAAAAGGTATGCTGGGCTCCTTCTCACACATGGCTTGGTGCCTCCTCTCTGGACGGAGGCCTGTGCTGTCCCACATAAAGTTGGGAATGAAATACCTGCCCCTCCAAGTACCCCAGGGCAGTGCTTCTCAAACCTTAATATACATATCAACCTCCTAGGAATCTTGTTAAAGGTCAGATGCTGGCTCACCACGGAGGCACCTGAAAGTCTGCTTTTCTAACAAGTTCCCAGGGAAGACAGCACCATCACTGGGTATCACCTAAAATGAAATTTAAATTACACACGCACTCTTCTCCTCACTATACATTTAGGTGCAAAATCCTCAGAATGGAATCTGGGAGCTGTAACTTTTAAAGCTCCCAAAGCCAATTCTATTTACAAACACAATTCTAAAACAATGTATTTCAAACTCCCTCATGATAAGACCCACCTGAGACTCTTTATTAAATTCCAGTCCCCAGACTCTGGCCCAGAAATGCTGACTTAGCAGGTTTGGGGTAGAATTCAGAAATCTATTTTATAAGAGACACAAATGATTAGGAGGCCAGAAGTTTGGCAGACAGTGGGCCTCAAACATGATTTTAAAATCATTCAATTTTGGGGGCGCCTGGGTGGCTTAGTCGGTTAAGTGATTGCCTTCCGCTCAGGTCATGATCTCACAGCTCGTGGGTTCAAGCTCTCATCAGGCTCTGTCCTGACAGATCAGAGCCTAGAGCCTGCTTGGGATTCTGTGTCTCCCTCTCTCTCTCTGCCCCCCTCCACTTGCTCTCTGACTCAAAAATATAAACGTTAAAAAAAAATTTTTTTTAATAAAACCATTCTGTGTTCTAGTTCTCAGATTTCTCCATTCTTTCATTGTCATTGTTAACTTCTGAATTATCTCCTACAGGTGCTGATAAGCTGCTCCATTTCTTTATCTTTACCTTAATCAGACTTTCCAGCGCTGAGTCTAAAAGGAGCCCAAGCATTCCCAGAGGGCAGTTTAGAACGTTTAATTATTGTTTATGTAGGAAAAAAAATAACCCAAACATTTCAGCATGAGCTTTTATTAGAGAAGGCCTGGCATGAGAAATCTCAAGAGGAGCAGTCAATTTAGAAGAAAAGAGTAGAATGCTTTATAGGACTTGAGCAAGAGGGGTCTGTCAACGCTCAGATTGTTTTGGGAATGGAGAGGAATTGTTCTAGAGACTTAGCAGCCATACCTTGAGCAATCTGGATTTTACCTGGAGTGATGGAGAGGATCAAAAGGGGCTAAAGTCCTGTACAAGAAGGCAGAAGAGCTGCAGAACAGACACCTGCCAGGTCCTCAAGGGAAAATGTACAGTCTCAGTGTCTCGAAAGCTCTCATCTTGGTCAACAGGGACACCAAGTTTCGTATCTTGGTCTGACCACATCTAAGTTTGCTTAGTTCACGAGGTCTACACTACTCCTAAAGACTGCTATCTCAGACTCTGGTAAGAATGAGCATCAAGGCTCCCCATGACTTTTACCTTTGTGGTGAAATTCTAATCATTTGTCAAGTGAGTGGTTGCCCAAAGGAGAAAATGGAGAATGACTGTGGAGACAAATATTAGCATGAGACTTATCTGAAGGTCTTGAACAGTGCCTCTAAGTCACGTTAGTACTGACTGCATGGTTTGCATGTTTATATCCCCCCAAAATTCATATAGTGAAACCCTAATTCCCCATGTGATGGTATTTGGAGATGGTGCCCTTGGGAGGTAATTATGTCATCAGGGTGGAGGCCTCATGATGGAATTAGTGCCCTTATAAGAAGAGATAGGAGACAGCTTGCTTCTCTTTCTATTTACCACCATGTGAAGATAAAGCAAGACGGTGGTCATGTGTAAAACAGGAAGAGGGACTTCACCAAGAACCCAACCATGAGGCTCCCTGCTCTTAGACTTCCAGTCTCCAAAACTGTGAGAAACATGTGTTTGTTGTTTAAGCCATCCAGTCAATGGTATTCTGTTAATTCTGAACTACCCCACCTGGGGTTAGGAGGGAAACTAAATCTCATTCCCATCCTAAGTCTGTAGAGAAATGAAATTTGATATTAACAGTTTTGTGTAACACTTTCTTTATCTTCCATATTTACCCAAAGTACCATATATTAGGGAAGGAAACCTTAAGTATTTAATTTTAGCAATAAAAGCTCTAAACTTTTATTGCTAAAATTAAATACTTAAGGTATTTAAAGAATACCAAGAAATGGAAGGGAAAGAGACTAAGAAGGATGTGACAGTCAATGACTCCCTAGGTTTGCCTAGGCCCTGTTTTCAAGATCTTGGGTAGAATTTGTTCATGTCTAGCCACTTGCTGTGTAGTCTGAGGCTCTTGGAAAAACCATCTCCTACATGATGTTTTCTGTTTCTGATAAAGTTCCTCCTGGTGCTGTTAGAGAACAGTCTTACATTGATATGCTTTTCAATATGCCCAAGTCTCTGGGATGAAGGTTTATGAAGGGATTCTTGTGGTTTATCTTTTGGATTTGATTAGAGAACATACTGGGGCACTTGGGTGGCTCAGACGGTTCAACGCCTGACTTTGGCTTAGGTCATGATCTCACGGCTCGTGAGTTTGGCTCATGAGTTTGAGCCCTGCGTCATGCTCTGTGCTGACAGCTCAGAGCCCGGAGCCTGCTTCAGATTCTGTTTCTGTCTCTCTCTCTCAAAAATCAGTAAACATTAAAAAGAGTCTCTGATTACAGAATCTAATTTGTATGATTTTAATACTTTTAAACCTATCAAGACTTATTTTTTCCCTTAGCGTATTGTCTATCCTGGAGAATGTTCCATGTGTATTTGATAGGAATGTATATTCTGTTGTCATTGGACGTAGTGTTCTATCACTACCTGTTAGATGTAGTTGGTTTGTACTGTAGTTTGTCTTCTGTTTTCTTGTTGATCTTCCATCCAGTTGTTTTATTATCAAAAGTGGGGTATTAAAGTCTCCATTTATTAAATTTTCTATATCTCCTTTCAGTGCTGTCAGTTTTTGCTTTATGTATTTTGTGGCTTCATTGTTAAGTGTGTATAAGTTTATAATTATAATACATTCTTGATGGATTGGCCCTTTTGTGATTATATAATATCCTTCTTTGTTGCTCATAACTATTTTTGTCTTCATTGTCTGTTTTGCCTAATACTGTTTTAGCCACTCCAGCTCTCTTCTGTTTACTCTTTTCATGACAATTTTCTGTTGTTTACTTTCAATTGATTTATGTCTTTGAATCTAAAGTGAGATTCTTGTAGACAGCATGTACTTAGATCATGGTTTGGTGTTTTTGTTTTTTTTTTTTAATCCATTCTATCCATCTCTGCCTTTTAATTGGAGTTTTAATCAATTTATATTGCATATATACTGATAAGGAAGGACCTCTACCATTTTGCTACTTTTTTTTTTGTCTCGTGTCTCTTTTGTTCTTTCATTCTTCCATTACTGCCTTCCTTTGTGTAAAGTAGATATTTTAATTCCCTTATCATTTGTAATAGTATATATTTTTTGAGTAACAACAGTCTCCCCCTTATCCAGGATTTCATTTTCCATGGTTTCAGTTACCTGTGGTCAATCTTGGCACCTATTTTGAGAACAAAATCTTTGTCCTAATTGAGTCTTCTTTTTTCATGGAGTCCACAGATAAAATAAATAAAGGCATATAATAGCTATTGATAATTTCTAAAGGGAAAAAAAACAGAATAAAGGGATTAGGGAAAAGTAGGTCGAGGTCAATAATGTTTTATATGGAGTGTCAAAGGAGGCCTCACTGGTAAAATGACATCACTGAGGAAACGCATGGTAAGTGGCACAGGATGGAAAAGGAAGGAGAGAAAGGTGAGAAGAAAATCAGAAAGAGTCCTGTCCTAGAAACTAAGGAGAAAGAGAACTAATAGTTGCAAATGCTGCAGAGAGGCCAAGAAAGAGAAATGTTTTAAAGTGTCTAATGATGACCTTGACCAGGGCAGTTTCAGCAGAGCTGTGTGGGAGAAGCCATCCTGCTGATGCCAGACCCAGGCAGCATTTTACCATAAGTTTTCAAGGCCCTTGCTGTGCAAATCGAAGGGCAAAATAGTGTGACTGCTGGATGAGGAATACAAACCAGAGGACAACATTCTCAAATTGGTAACTGCACTTTAATTTGTTTCAAATTGAGGAGAAGTGAAGAACAGCATAGACAGAAAGGCTAAAGTTACAGGGCTTGACTGATGGAGATAGTACCCAGGACAAAAAGACATGTCTGTAGGAATCACTTTTCTTCTCAGAAAAAAGCCAAAGTCCTTACAATGGGTTTTAAGGGCTGTCCCTGATGTCACCCCCAACCCCCTTGCCCTTACCCTGTTGAGGATTTAGTCACCCTGGGCTTCTTTAGTCTCCCTTCACCCTGGCTGCTCCTCACATGAGCTAAGCCAGCATTTCCGCTGCCCTTTCGCTCCCCACCCCAGACAGCTGAGACTCTACCTTGCTTCCATCAGGGCTCGGCTTACCTTTTCATGGAGTGTCCTTGAACACCCTCGATAATGTAGCAACACCGCCATGCCCACCCCAGCATACCCAACCCCTCCCCTAATTTTTCCCATTGTATTTATTACCATCTGACAAATTCTATGTCTTGCTTATTTCATTGTCCACTGCTTATGTCCCCTCACTAGAATATAAGCTCCACGAAGACACGGACTTCGCTTTGTTTACAACACTGAGGACATTGTGTGGCACATAATAGGCACCCCACAAATATTTGTGGAATTAATGAATGTGCAAAGAAGCAGCAGAGACAATGTATGAATTTAGAAAAAAAGAGTTGACATTGTAAAAAGGCTCAGGTCAGAGAAGGCAACATGGATAACAGCTGAGCGGACATGCTTTGGTCACACTAACCAGTGGATAAAGGTCTAAGTACTTTACTCGAATCATCTCCTTTAAGCTTCAAAATAAGTCTAGACTTATTTGACTTCTGCTTTACAGGTAATGGAATGGAGTTACAGGGAAATTAAGTACCACGCTCACTCGAGGTCTCATAACTAATTCGCAGGGGAGCTAGGATGACAGACCCAGCCAGTCTGGTTTGGGCTGTGCCTGTGTAGCTGTGCACCAGGCTTTATCCCCTCAGCCTTCTAGGATCTAGACTTGGTAACAAGAAAGAAGAAAGATGTTTTAAGCACCGAGTGAAGGGCAAGAATTTACATGTTTGTTTGTTTGTTTTCTGGAGAGAATAAAGAGCTCAGGCCAGCTAGAAGGGAGCAGCATCCCTGCACCAGGGACTAGGAGATGAAATTAGGAGAAGGTGGGGGCCAGCTGGTGGAAGGTCTCAATGGCTGGGCTTAGAAGCTTGGATTCCATCAGAAATTTTAACTGGGAATCCCGGTAGGTGTGTGATCAGAGGAGTAATAAAATGAAGATGGCAGCTTTGTACCTTGTCAACCTGTTAATGGCCTCGGAAAATAAAGTATACAAAATAAGGAACGTTGGGAAGGTGAAGGAAAAGCTTTCTCATCACCAAGCTCAAACTACTCTGTATTTTAATTACGCATTATAAAAAGATGGAAACATAGCCAGGTGTCCTTACCAACTTTCCCTGTCTCTAAAAGACAGACTCAGATGTACAAGTCAATAGCCAGTGTTAATGGTGGTGACAGAGTCGTGACCTGGCATCACCCGTGTTACTTCATTTCACGTCCTTTACATCAAGTATTTCATTTAATCTGTGCAGCAGTCTGTTCAGAAGAGGAACACAATGCTCAGTTCTAGAATCTCAGGCTGTTAGAACAAAAAAGAAACTTTCATGTCACCCACACTAATGCTCAGTTTTTTTTCTGCAACATCTGAAGATCAGTAGAGTCACTATGATGGAGCTTTGGCATGGTGGGGGTGCGGAGCCAATGGCCAAGGAAGAATTCTTGAGACATCTCCGGTGCAAAAAAAAAGTGATTTTATTAAAGCAGGAGGACAGGACCTGTGGGCAGAAAGAGCTGCACTGGGGTTGTAAAGAGTGACTGGTTATATACCATGGAGCTGGGGGAGGTAAAGTCAAAAGGGAGGCTTCCAGAAGGACTTTCATATGTTAAAGAAGACTCCTAAGATACCTGAGGCCTAGCTATTGTCAAGCTAAGGTTGTTTTCCCTCTAGTAAGGCATTAACATTATGACAGTAGGGGGTTCCTGGAAAAAAACTCTACACTCTGTATTTGCCTCAAATAGCTATCAATGGGCTGCAGGTTATAAGGAAATTTAATTTTATCTGCCATCTCCTTCTCTTTTTGTTTCCCTCATCACTAGGGAGGGAAGGGTGATGTTGGGGCTCCAACATCCTTAGTCTAAGAAACTAAGTCTATAGGTTTCTGGAGACTAGGTTATTGATAACATTGCCTTCTTATAATTTACTAAGATATGTGTAAACTGATAGAGACTCCTGTCTTGCACGACTGTGATCTCTATCAGTTAACCATTTGTTTTCGTTCCTTTTTTTTGTTCTTGGGCAGCCAGGCGTGACTGAGGAATGTCACACACATCCCACCTGGGGTGGGGGAGGGGGGCGGGTGTTGTTAGCTTGTGCTTTGTCCTCCCTTGCCCTATGCTCCCTCATCAACCAGACTCTAGTGTTCTGCCTAGTGAGCCATGTCTGCTTCTGAGGCAGCATTTCACAGACTGTCCCCAACCCTCAGCCTGCAGTGATCCTCAGAAGCTGAGGGTTGGGGACAGTGCCCGTGCCCCTTTGATTATTAAATCAACATGTATGGCACTGAGTAGGGCATGTCCCTCAGGGGCATATGGCAAACATAGAAACCTTGTGTATGATGGCTAATAATGACCATTAGAGAGATGCCCCAGCTAGCTCAGTTGTCAAAACTCTGCTGAGAATCTGCTAGGGGTAGACACTATAGGAGAAACAAAATGGATGAGACTTGGTCCCTGCCTTCAAGGAGCTTTCATATGAATCTCAGAAGTAAACTGAGATTTTGAAAAAAAAAAATTTTTTTTCAACGTTTTTTATTTATTTTTGGGACAGAGAGAGACAGAGCATGAATGGGGGAGGGGCAGAGAGAGAGGGAGACACAGAATCAGAAGCAGGCTCCAGGCTCTGAGCTGTCAGCCCAGAGCCCCACGCGGGGCTTGAACTCACGGACCGTGAGATCGTGACCTGGCTGAAGCCGGACGCTTAACCGACTGCGCCACCCAGGCGCCCCAGAAGTAAACTGAGATTTTGAAAGATGCCTATGTTCCAAAATAAGTTCTGTAAAAAAGCAGAGCACAGCAGCTCTAAAGTCAAACTAGTCCACCACCTAATAGCTCTGTGAGCTTATGATGAAGTGACTTGGCCTCTCTCTGTTCCAACGTCCTTGTCCATAAAATGAGACAGTGAGAGGTAGGTACCTGTGTCGTAGGATTGAGGTGCAGATTGAATGAGTCAATGCATACAAACTTTTGAAAGCAGGGCTTGCGCATAGAAAACATTCAGTAAATGTTTATAATTATTATTTAAACTACCAATGAGTATTCTATCCCTGCATGAGTCAAACGAGCTAGAATTTTTATGAACTCAGCACAAGAAGTCCTTGTCTGTTTGTTATTTCAGGAGTCGGAGTATATCTTTACACAGAAACATTGTAATAGATGATGCTTAATTCCCAGGCCCTGAACAAAAGGCTCATTAACCCCACGCTATCACTTAAGACTTGCATGGTTGTAGCTTAAAAACAAATTTGAGACCATTCTATTGTAATAGCAGAAAGTAAATGGAACAATGATTAAAAATATAAACTGTCGCTTTTTATTTATCTTGTAAGTTGGCACTTGAAGAAAAACAGGGTAGAATTTTAAAAGGATGAAAAGTGTGGAAATTTGTAACATGAGGGAAAGAAATATCTAAGTCCTTGAAAGGTTTTAGAGGTTGACACTCTAGTTTTTTAGAAAGTCTTATTTTATTCACTAGTTCTATGGCTTTTGTTTTTCACCACTATTAGAAGTGGTTTTGCACCTGTACGTGGAATTTAAAAGGACAGAAGAGGACTAAAAGAAGTTATATTTCCCTTATACCTATGTGTATACACATGGGAGAAAAAAAAACTATCTGTAATGGAATTAAGAAATAGGGCAGGCAGGAACCTGGGTGGCTCAGTGGGTTGACCTTCTGGCTTTGGCTCAGATCATGATCTCACAGTTCCTGAGTTTGAGCCCTGTGTTAGGCTCACTGCTGTCAGTGCAGAGCAGGCTTCAGATCCTTTGTCCCTCTCTCTGCCCCTCCCCCATTTGTGCTCCCTCTCTCTCTCCCTCAAAAATAAATAAACATTAGAAAGAAAGGAAGGAAGGAAGGAAGGAAGGAAGGAAGGAAGGAAGGAAGGAAGATGGGCTAGAGTTCCCCAAAAGAAAACGTATATATCAGCAGCTCTTGTCTTTCATAATTTCAACCACTGCATGTTTCGAACCTGCACTTTTACGTGGTAAATATTGGGACACAGCAAATGATGGAGTTAAGCCCTTCTGCAGAGGTTTCTGCTGGTCAACAGTACAGTCGCCATCTTTGTTTGGCATTGTTTGCCATGTGATTTCATACCCTATTTTGTTTTCCCTCGTTTGAATTTTAAAAATGTGAAGAAAACATTAAAAATGTGAGAACACTTAAAAATAAAGAAAATATGTAGACCACATAAGTAGAACACAATTGAGATAGAGAGGACTCTCAAAGGAACAAATCCTAAATCTCAGTCAAATATCCACTGATCTACCTGTGAAGGAAAAGAAAAAAAATTAAAGAACATGTGCCAACTAGTAAAAATATATATTTGAAGATTGTGAAATAAAAGTGAGAATTCGACTACCATTTGGCTCTCTGGAAATCAAAACTCCCATAACATATAAATTGATACAGATTACATAAATCCAACTTTTTTTACTCTTAATTTTAAGAAATGCTGCGTATAGGCACAAGAGTAAGGAGATTACAAGCACAAAGCGAGGAGGCGCGCTCTGCCTGGTGATTCCCTGTGCTGGCCACCAGGGGGCTCCATCAGCTCAGAACTGCCTGGCACTGGGAGCTATGAGTGGGGGAAGGGCTGTTTCCAGGGCAGTTAAAGAAGGAAAAAAACCAACTTGCTTTTCATGCATTCATTCAGCTGAGATTTTTACAAATTAGCATTTGTAACCTAGAGACTGCCAAAGATTTGGGATGTAATTAGGTTTTTGCTGTGTCACTAAGATACCTTGTATACATGTTTTTAAATGTAGTCTTGGGGGTAACTGACTTCATTTCTCCGTTCTCTCCAGAGCCTGTAGAAATATTCCAGTTCTGACATGGCCCTGTAGCTTTTATCTGGCAGAGTAGATAATCTCATCTCTATGAACTCTGAAACACCAAATCTAAGTAAGAATCTGACCTTAGATTTTTATGTCTTTAAATTAGATAAATTAGGTGCGTAAGTACTATTTATGTCAAGAAGGGAGTTAGATTCTAGACCAAACCAAACCCCCAGTCAAGAAAATGGCAGCCATCCAGCCCCACTCCGTTTCCATGGCTCTGCTCCTCATGAAGATACGTACTGTTACTGCACAATAGGTATGGGGACCCCTTTTCTTGCATTAATGCTGTTCAGTAGTTTGCTTTTGCCTTTCGGCTGTTTCCTCTTGCTGATGATCTGCTTTTTTAAGGCCTAAGTTCCTTTAAACCACTTAAAAGACAACTGGGCTGCATGAGAAATTGTAGCTGGTAAGCCTCGCTGGCTGCTAACGTAGGACGTGCTCAAAAGCAGAAAGCTGGTGGGGACCTCACATTCCAGGGTCTGGCCCTCCTTGACACACAGTCTAAAAATCAACTTAGACAGGGCATGATGGTTGAGTCTTATACTACCACATTCTCAAGAGATTGTTACACAAAAAACAATAAGTTGCAATTTATTAAGTCATAATGAACAACTAGGGCATAGGAATAATGACGGAGGCACACAGTTTAATGGAAAGAGCTCTTGGGTTATTAAAGTTGGGTTGCTGAAGTTACTTTAACAGATGGCAGCCTAATCTATTAAATGTGAGTTTTGTTGGTTGATTTCCCAGTAGGTACATTATTTACAAGTATGGGGAATACATTTACCTGTAATATCCCATATGTACTACAATATGAATGTGTCTTATTTTATAGTCACTTACCACACTGTATATCCCTGAACTTTCAGGATCTTAACACCATAAAGGTTTATTTCTCACGCATGTTGGTGTTCTGGGTGACCCTCTGGGTCAGAGGGTTCACCAGGCAGCTGTTCTCTAAGCAGCAAATTAAGGGATTGATGCTTCTCTATCATGTGCCTCTGCCATCCTGAAGCCTTCACTTCCAGCCATGCACAAAGAAAGAAAGCCAGCCTGAAAGATTGAGAAGTGTTTTATGCAAGTGGTGCTGGGAAATGTAGTCTTCCTCAGAGCTCAAAAGGACGATGAAATGGTTCCATGAACACATGGAACTGCCTTTGCCACAATTGTTAATCATTATTTTTTAACAAAGGAACTTCCTATAAACATCGCTTTCATCTTTCTGTGTCAATTCCACCTTCCGGATTCTGCAAAATTTCTAGTGACTGTTTTTTAATTCCTTTTTTTTTTAATTTAAGATTTAAGATTTAAGACATTTTTAATTTTTATCTTTTTACAGATTGTATTTTTTTTTCAACGTTTATTTATTTTTGGGACAGAGAGAGACAGAGCATGAACGGGGGAGGGGCAGAGAGAGAGGGAGACACAGAATCGGAAACAGGCTCCAGGCTCTGAGCCATCAGCCCAGAGCCCCACGCGGGGCTCAAACTCATGGACCATGAGATCGTGACCTGGCTGAAGTTGGACGCTTAACCAACTGCGCCACCCAGGCGCCCCAGATTGTATTTTTAAGTAATCTCTGTACCCAATGTGGAGCTCAAACTCACCTCCCCAAGATCAAGAGTCTCTCACTATTCTGACTGAGCCAACCAGGCACCCCCTTGGATTCTGTAAAATTTCTAATTAACAGAGAGAAGTTAAATAAAACTTTCATGTTCTTGTGACATTATCAAAGACATGTTAACCTACATACTTAACCTGGAGGAACATTTTAATTATAAACCACTCTCCATAGACAGAAGAACCCTCCCCCCACCATTCTTACCTTTAGGCTTCAGGCTATGTTATAGTTAGAACCTAGAAATCACTGGTAAGTTCTTGCTTCTCTGCAGTTGTAAAGCCTTAACCCTCCTACACATAGCTAAGAACGTTAAATTAGAGTTATGTTTCCAAATTCCTGACAGATACTGTCTTTGGGATTCAGGCATGAGAAATCAGAGTTCCCAGGAATTCCAGAAACCTTAAGTTCTTCGTAAAGTACTGCCAACATTCTTCCTATTCTTTATGCATTGTTATGGATATCTGACAAAATTTAATAATTAATAGACAATACGTTTAGTAATATTACGAAGAATTGCAGCCTATAGCAAAGAGTCAAACACTGAAGAACGATGAGTGAACATTAGTATTTGCATAATGTGACATCAAGACCTGTAATAGCAGTACCCAGGGCACCTGGCTGGCTCAGTCGGTAAAGCATGTGACTCTTCATCTCAGGGTTGTGAGTCCGTGCCCCACATTTGGTGTAGAAATTACCGAAAAATAAAATCTAATAGCACTACCCAAATCACATGTGGAAATTGTCAACTTAAACATTTATTTTGCTTCCTAAATGTGTTATTTCTGTGACACCACTCATAGGATTTGCGTAAGGTATACCATGCACATAAACATGTTAATATTTACTTTATATGCAAGGATGACTTCCTGTTAGCAGCAGATAGGGCCATGAATATGCACAATAACATGGCAAGAGCTACAAGCAACACCGAGTGGTTACATGGAGACCACCTCTAAGTGCTGACGTCAACCGTTGGCTCCACGTGTCAGCAAAACCTTCCGAAGCAAAGCTGGAAAGGAATTCTGACTCAGACACAGTAAATCGGGGCAAGTGCAGCTAACACCTGCACCAGGACTAGCAATGGTAACCCGGTTGCCAGTTCACTCCCGTTGACTGCCAGGCTCCTGCACTGAGGCTGATCTTTTGAAGAGTTCTTTGCCTCTCATCCTCTTCCCGGTATTTATTAAGTAGTTCCTATTCACTTTCTGAGTCTTCCAGCTCCGAATGCTCTTCCAAGTCAGGTTCTCTACTTGTTCCTTCTCACGCTTCATACACACTTCTCCCTGCCCTACATAAGGAGCCTTGGTTCCCCCCACCTACCTCCCAGACCTGAGGACTGCCAGCTCCCATCGACACACTCGTGTTGACAATTCACCTTACTTGTGTGGCCCTTAATGGGAAATACATATATAAAAATATCTTAGGAGTCCTTGGCTGGCTCAGTCAGTAGAGCATGAGACTCTTGATCTTGGGGTTGTGAGTTTGAGCTCCACATTGGGTGTAGGGATTACTTACAATCTTTAAAAATAAATAAATAAAAATTAAAAATGTCTTAAATCCGGAGCACCTGGGTGGCTCAGTAGGTTAAGCCGACTTCATCTCACGTTATGCTCTCGTGGTCAGTGAGTTTGAGCCCCGCATCAAGGTCTGTGCTGACAGCTTGGGGCCCAGAGCCTGCTTTGGATTCTGTGTCTCCCTCTGTCTCTGCCCCTCCCCCACTCACACTCTGTCTCTCAAAAATGAATAAGTGTTAAAAAAATTTTTTTTAATGTCTTAAATCTATACATTGAGATAAAATACCTAATATATGATCTTAGTCTCATGACATCTCTGAGAGGCTGAAAAGAGGGGGGACGTTATTCTCTCTTAAGATGAGAAAAACACGCATACGGGAAGTGTGATAAGTTTAAATAAATGTCTCAACGTGTAACAGAGCTGGACTGGGACTAATGTTTCCTTTTTATTCTTTGAATAGGTATTTGAATGCCTACTGTGTGGCAGGCACCTAATGCAGCTTTTACTTTACTGCTCTGCTCTCCTTAGAAGGGAATGCACTCAGAGTAGCAGAGAAGCATAGCATTCTGCCATTACAGTATTTCAGCCAGATATTCATAACAAGAGGTTACAGAGGTAGAGTCTGTGGTGTTTGAATGTTCCGTAGAAAGCACTAATCATCTCTGATCACTTTCATTATTTCATAATAATTGAAGCACAGAGCTAATTCATCCATCTTCACAGCCCGAGAGGAATTCACGGGGGCACAAGTCAGAGATAGTGGCTTGGAGTTCTTCCCAGTTGATAAAGTGCCTTCAATTAAATGTCCTCTAATATCATCTTCACAATTTTCTGAAGGAACAGGGCCAGGATTATTCTCACCACATAGATGAAACCGGGATGTGGCTGCTAAAAGGATTCAAAGACAAATCTACTCTTTCACTCTTGATGAATTGGAACAGTATCTGAAGAACCCAGTTGGGTGTCAGGAATGCGGCAAGAAAGTGGTTGTGATGAACTATTCCCAAATTTAATTTTACCCGACCGACAAATTGTGACAGTTAAATAAATCTTGCAGTTTCATTCAGAAAGTCACCGAGTTTTTGATAACACATCCAGGCTTAGATTGGCTGCATTTGTAGCTTCAAGCTAGCAGCACTTTATTATTTTTTTTAAATTCCAGTATAGTGAACAGTGTTACATTAGTTTCAGGTGTACAATATAGTGATTCAACAATTCCATATATTCCTCAGCGCCCATCAGAACAAGTATTCTCCCAATCCCCATCCCCTATTTCTCTCATCCCCCCTACCCATCTCCCCTCCAGTAACCCTCTGTTGGCTCTAAAGTTAAAGTCTAGTTTTTGGTTTGTTTCATTTTTTTCCCCTTTTGCTCATTTGTTTTGTTTCATAATTCCACATATGAGTGAAATCATATGGTGTTTGTCTTTCTCTGACTGACTTATTTCTCTTAACATGATATTCTCCAGCTCTATCCATGCTGCTGCAAATGGAAACATCCCATTCTTTTTCCTTTATCTATTTATTTATTACTAGGCACTTGGGCTGTTCCCATCATTTGGCTATTGTAAATAATGCTGCAATGAACATAGGGGTCCATATATCCCTTCGAATTACTGTTTTTGTGTTCTTTGGATAAATACCCAGTAGTGTGATTACTGGATCATAACATAGTTCTATTTCTAACTTTTTGAGGAACCTCCCTACTGTCTTCTATGGTGACTATACCAGTTTGCATTCCCACCAAGAGTGCATGAGGGTTCCTTTTTCCCACATCCTCACCAACATCTGTTGTTTCTTTTTGATTTTAACTTATTCTGTCAGGTGTGAGTGGTATCTCATTGTGGTTTTGATTTGCATTTCCCTGATGAGTAGTGATGTTCAGCATATTTTCATGTGTCTGTTGGCCATCTGGATGTCTTCTTTGGAAAAATGTCTGTTTATGTCTTCTGCCCATTTTTTAATTGCATTATTTGGTGTTTTGGGTATTGACTTGTATAAGTTCTTTATATGTTTTGAATACTAACCCTTTATCACATATGTCATTTGCAAATATCTTCTTCCATTCCATAGATTGTCTTTTAGTTTTGCTGGTTGTTTCCTTTGTTGTGCAGGTTTTTATTTTTTATGTAATCCCAATAGTTAACTTTTGCTTTTGTTTCTCTTACTTTAGGAGACATATCTAGAAAAATATTGCTATGGCTGATGTCAGAGAAATTACTGCCTGTGCTCTCTTCTAGGATTTTTATGGTTTTAGTCCTTAATCCATTTAGTCTAATGGATAGACTAATCCTACATTTAGTCCTTAATCCATTCTGAGTTTATTTGTGTGTGTGGCGTAAAAAGTGGTCTAGTTTCATTCTTTTGCATGTAGCTGTCCAGTTTGCCCAACACCATTTGTTGAAGGGACTCTTTTTCCAATTGCATATTCTTATCTCCTTTGTCAAAGCTTAATAGACCATGTATAATTGTGGGTTTTTTCTCCATTTTTTATTACGTTTCACTGATCTATGTGTCTATTCTTGTACTGGCACCATACTGTTTTCATTGCCATAGCTTTGTAATATAACTCTAAGTCTGGGATTGTGATGCCTCCGGTTTTGTTTCTCTTTTTCAGGATTGCTTTGGCTATTTGGGGTCTTTTGTGGTTCCACACAAATTTTAGGATTGTTTGTTCTAGCTCTGTGAAAAATTTCTCTTGGTATTTTGATAGAGATTGCATTAAATGTGTAGATTGCTTTGGGTGGCAGACATTTTAACAATATTTGTTCTTTTAGCCCATGAGCATGGAATGTCTTTCCATTTGTTTGTGTCTTCTTCAGTTTATTTCAGTTTTATGGTTTTCAGGGTATAGATCTTTTGCCTCTTTGGTTAAGTTTATTGCCAGGTATTTTATCCTTTTTGGTGCAATTGTAGCTAGCAGCACTTGCAAATTAGTTCCTCTTGTGTTTATTACTGCAGGGAAGTGTCCCAACAGTTCTGATTCAGCTGCACGAAGTTGCCCAGTAGTTACCAGTGCACTGAATATCTACACAGAACTTGCCTGTAGTCAACTCAACTCCTCTGACTAGCAAACCAAACAGTAGCTGGGATGATGCTGAACTTGCCATTGGGAGGCAGCACAATGTAGTGGTTGAGAGTTTGTGACACTGAACAGACAGCTTGATTTCAACATCTGGCTTCATTATTTACAGTGGTACAACTTGAACAACGTAGTTCCCTCCTCTGTGATTTGAGCTCCGCAGCTGTAAATGAATAAACAATGGCCCCAGCCTCAAGGTTGTTGCAAAGATGAAGGGTGTTATGGAGATGAAGTGTGGCATAATATGCCACCCCAAAATAGGCCACTTTGGCATAAAGATTATTTTGAGCTAAAGGCACTTAAAACCAAGGTGGGTGCAAGGAGCGCTGTCTGTCCTTTTTCTTCCTAATGGCAGAAGATAAAACCCCCATGTGGATGATGTCCTCCCTATACCGCAGAAGGTTGAAGGCAAAAGAATTTTGTACAGACCTTGTTCAAATAATTCTATCTTCATTTAACCTCCCCTGTATTTAGTTGCTTTTCCACAGTTGCTTCTTTTTGTCCAACTTGGTATGAACACATTTAGGTCTTGCCACTTCTTTGGGTCTCCATTTCCTTATGAGGGCTCCCATGTCACATAAACCTTATATGAAATAAATGTGTACTTTCCCCCCGTTAATGTCTTTGTCTAGTTAATTCTCAGGCCCAGGTGAACACTCTAAGAGGAGAGAGGTAAAATTTTGCCTCCCCAACATGGATTAAATAAGATAACAATGTATCTGAAACAACAGTACAGAAGGAATGTTTACTATTATTACCTACCAAATATATGCACATACATGGATATAAATGCAAAACACATGATCTGGAAAGAAGCATGCAAAACTAGAAATAGTGGTTATTCTAGAGAAGTGAGATTTGGGGGGAAGGGGTCCAGAATGATGACTGACATTAACCATTTACTCCATATATTTCTGAATTTTACTTTTTTACAATGAGAATTTATTTATCAATGAATTATTTGTGGAACTTTAAATGTGATGTGTAGATATGCATGGTCATTGCAACACTGTTAGAAAACATCACATCACATACTAAAAATATCCATCATTTCATTAAGTAATACAGGTTTTCTATTTTCTAAAATTACCTGAAAATATCTGGAAAAAAATACAAATGCGTTTAAAAATTGTATTGATTCAGGGGCACCTGAGTGGTTCAGTCAGTTAAGTGTCTCACTTTGGCTCAGGTCATGATCTCATTGCTTGTGAATTTGGGCCCCACATTGGGCTCTGTGCTGACAGCTCAGAGCCTGGAGCCTGCTTCAGATTCTGTGTCTCCCTCGCTCTCTGCCCCCCTCTCTCTCTCTCTCTCTCTCTCTCTCAAAAATAAATAAGTATTTAAAAAAATCATACTGGGGTCGCCTGGGTGGCTCAGTCGGTTAGGCGTCCAACTTCGGCTCAGGTCATGATCTCACAGTTCGTGAGCTTGAGCCCCGCATTGGGCTCTGTGCCGACAGCTCAGAGCCTGGAGCCTGCTTCAGATTCTGTGTCTCCCTCTCTCTCTGCCCCTTCCCTACTCATGCTCTGTCTCTCTGTCTCAAAAATAAATAAACATTAAAAAAATTTAAAAAAAAAATCATACTGATTTTACCATAAGGGATTGCTTTAGGAAATATCTAAAGCAGTGTCATAGAAACCTGCATTAACGTGTTCAATCACATCACTTTTGAATTCTCATGTATAATTATAACAGAAGCCAAGTGCATGACAATGTTATCCATTTTCCTCACCATGTTCCTGCATAAAGTCTTCAGTCTACTACAGCCATACCATGTGTATTTGAGTTTCGGCGTCATAAACTTACATTCATGTGATACAAAGCATTATGGATATGTGTTTCTGTCATTATTTCGTATGGGCCACAGCTATGAGTTTTTACATAGGACATTATCTACAGATAATAAAAGAGTTTCAACAAAAATAAAACGTTTTAATTTAGAGCCAATGTCCTGCCCCTTAAACAAAAAATTTTTGTGATTCTTATGATCAGTATTTGGGAATATTAGTAAGAACAATAATTTAGGTGTTCAAATGGTTTTCTCCCTCACCTCAAGGGCCCAACTTAATTTAAGTTACATAACTCAAGAAGTAAACTGGGAAGAGATGCTTCTGGAGTTCCTATTGCACAGATGGAATCTGAATATACCAACAGAGGTCTCTGTTGACGCCTCTCTTTCATTTTCAGATGTGTCAAGAAACCGCAGGGAGACTTAGCGTTCTCCAGCTGGCAAAAGTGAGTTGAAGATAACCAAGTTAGACCTCTTCAGTATGGTAAACCATTTGCAGTATCTCAAAGGAAATAAAGCCTTTTCCAGAGGCAGTTGAAGGGTAAGATGGTGGGGGTGGTGTTGGAGGGGATGGTTAAGAAAAAGAGAAAGAGACGAGGAGGAGTGCTAAGCAGAAAGGAGCAAGCAACCCCAGGGGTGGCCTTCCCGGAACCAGCCCAGGTAGAAGCTCCTGCCATTACAAGATGTAACCACCAGGTGGAGCCTAGGGAAACATCAAATCTGAGCCCTTACAGAACTCCAGGTTTGTGCTAAAGCCCACCAGCCTACCAGGTTCACACCTGCAATCCATAAAGTAGGGTTTATTACTTGCTGTAGCAAGATAATTATAAATCTTGGGGACTGAGCAGCATCTAGATAAGAGGGAATTAGGAGGGGTTTATATTAGGACTTGGGTTTCTGTTAGATGGTTTGGGGGATAATTCAGGAGAGTGAAGTTTGTTCTGAATTGGGAGCTGTCAGAAAATAGGAGTACTATCGTGATTGAGCATCTTGATTTTTATCAAGGAGGTGGCAGGAGTGGGATCAAGATAACACTGACATTGATAAAGAACTAGCAGGTGCTCATGTTAGCCAGGAGAGTGAGATGTTTGGTTGTTTCTATGGTTCACACAAGGATCTTGTTTTTGTGCTAAAGGCATGATTGTGGAGTGGGCTGTTTTGTGCCACTCTATGACAGCCACAGAGGGACCTTACTAGACATGCTGCTATGTGAAATGGTTTGTGTTTGCTAAGTATTGAACCAGTTCCCAGCTGTTGATACCAGGCCACTTCCCAGCTTACACTTGTCAGGACTCTTTTTTTTTTCTTTTCACATGCTTTCTATCCACAGATAGAAAGGAGCAACCATGAGAAGGAGCATCCCCATGAAGCCATCCCTGAGGAAAGCTG
The DNA here is from genome assembly GCF_018350175.1 of Felis catus. Taxonomy (NCBI): domain Eukaryota; kingdom Metazoa; phylum Chordata; class Mammalia; order Carnivora; family Felidae; genus Felis; species Felis catus. The sequence continues at coordinate 63,933,757 of NC_058374.1, read as the reverse complement.
GGGACGTGGTGGTTAAATGCCAAGCTGTGGCCTTGGACCAACCTGACTTTGTGTCCCAGCTCTGCCACTCATTGGCTATGTGACCTTGAGTAAGTTATTTAACTTCTCTGTGCCTCAGTTTCTGCTTTTTTTTTTTCTTTTAAGACTTATTTTATTTTTAAAGAGAGAGAAAGAGAGCATGTGAGCAAGGGAGATGGGCAGAGGGAGAGAGAGAAAGAGAAAGAGAATCTTAAAGCAGGTTCCATACTCAACACAGAGCTTGATGTGAAGCTCAATCCCATGACCCTCAGATCATGACCTGAGCTGAAATGAAGAGTCAGTCACTCAATGGACTGAGCCACCCAGGTGTCCTCCCCCCACCCCCCCGCTTTTAAAGAGTTTCTGCTTTTGTAAACAGAACTAAAAACAATACCTAACTCTTATGGAATTTGGGAAAATTAAGTGAGATAACACATATAAGCACTTAAAACAAGTGCCCAGCACATGAAAAGCATTTAACTTAGATTATTTGCCCTTTTCATCATTTGTCAGAGGTCACCTTCCCTTGGTAAGGCACAGTCACTCTGGAAACCCATTCAGGTGGCTGAAGAACCAAAAAATATTCGGTTTCTATAAACTTCTATAGATAGAAGGAGCTCAGAAAGGGAGTTGGTGGGTTGTCTTCCACATCTGGTTTAACAAATTAGAAAAAAAAAATTGCCTGACTTAGTAAGAGATTGTATCCAAAAAGACTATTACAAAACAACAACAACAACAACCAAAAACCAAAAGGATTATTGCAAGAGGGGAGGAGGGAAGGGACCACTGCAATAGGAGAATGCTGTGAACATGTCTGCCAGCAGCTTAAGAGTCAGGTAAAAAGAGTTTTTTGGTTATAGAGAAGAGTAAACAAGGCTAAGAAGAATCCGTGGGGAAGTGAGATGGAAGAGCGGCATGATTGGATAGTAAGCCAGAGAGTGTTTGATCCTAAGGCCTACCCATTCTCACAAGGGGCTGTGTGCGGGGGCTCAGGCTGAGAGTGGGCCAAAGTTCAAGCGCCCAGAGGTAGAGAAGCTTAACCAAAATTTGGTTAACAACATTTAGTTGCAATTGATCAGTGAGGACAAACAGTTCAGCTAATCATTTATGAAGCAAACAAAGGGAATTTAAAATCCGTGTCCAGCTCTGTCACAGATAAACAAGGGGACATTAGTGACTCTTATTTAAGTCATATGGGGAAGGGTGGTTCTTTGCAGTAGGCCCTTTTCCAGAACATAAAGGGTTGGGGATTTCTTAATCCCCATTACTCTTTTCCAGGAACACAGGGCTCAGGTCAAATTCAACATGTTTCCTAATTCTCAACGTGTTCTATTCCAGATAAAAGACAACATTTGGGTTTTGATATGACCTGAGACATTCTGGATCCTTATGCAGAGGCACAGTTCTGTAAGCGAGAGGGCTTGGAGAGAGGACTTGTCTATTTGTGATGCCCTTGGCAAACTAAACTGTTTGGAACATACTGGCTTGTTGCACAGCTCGTGTGGCTCTGCATTTCTTCTGACCCCCCAGAGGATCCATGGGAAATAAAACTTCAGATGAGGCAACATCAGCACAAATGCTGAAACTGTACTTGAGTTCAACCCATATTGAGGGAACAGCTCTCTCTCCGTCGCTTTAGCCCATTCTCTGCCTGTAACTCAGCATTGAAATGCTGCTCACCGGCAGACTTCCCCTGCACTCCCTCTGCCTCTGCTACATGGCTGAACGTTTTCCTGTGTTGCTTACTGTGCTTCCCTTGTACGAATGCAAACATTTCACTTGCAAGGTGGGGCTTTCTCAACCACTTTCCCCTATAACTTCTCCCCTCTCACTCTTTCCTTTTCATTGCTTTTGTTAAAAGTGACATGGCTTGAGGGCTGATCATTCATTCTGCAGTAGAGCCTGGCCATCTTGCAATTCCTACAACTTGCTGTATTTTTCTGGAAGCCAGCCTGGATGGGAAGTAGGGCCTGAGAGATGACTGCAGATCCTCAAGCCTGCCCCCACCTCCCATGAACATCTTTATTAAGATTTCCTGTCAGGTTCTGAGCAGTCAAGCTCTGATTTACTTTCCCCTTCAAGAGCCAAGGGAATAAAGCTGTCAAGTAAGCAGCTGATGATTTGAACTAATTCTGAGGATTTGTGGAAAGGCTCAAAATCCGTGTAGGAGGGAGGAGCAGTCTGACAGCTACAAATGGAAAATGGGTCAAGTGTGTCTTTCTATCTGCACTCACCCTTCCCTTCCTGCCCCTTCCCTCTTTCCTGAAGAGACTCCTTCCTCTCCACCAGTCTCCACTTCAGGAGCCAATGTCCTCTCCCTTTCTTCTTCTCCTTCTTTTTTCTTTTTATTTAAAGTAGACTCCACACCCATGGTGGGGCTTGAACTCACCACCCCCCAGATCAAGAGTCCCATGCTCTCTGGACTGAGCCAGCTAGGTGCTCCCGCCTTTTCCCCTTCTTAAAAACAATACCCCCAAACTGGCTGTTCTGAAAGAAGGGCTGTGAATCATAGACCCCTATCCGGAGAAGGAACTCTAGAGAGTTGTCTAATCCAACTCCTTCCTTTTGTAAAATACTTCTCACTCCACATTCGGAAATCTAGCTGTACCCTTTTTCTTCACATCTTGGAAAATTCTAATTATGTATTTTCCTGGGAGCGGAAGGAAAGAAGTAGCTTTTCATCTGCTGGCTTCCTTCCTTCCCCTGGAGGCTGCTTCTCCTAGGAAAGAGGGGCATTTTGTGGCACCTCAAAGGAGAAGTGGCTGAACTTTTAGAACTATCCTTGCATCAGTACACTAAAACACAGCTGAGGCACTGTGAATCCCTGGTCCAGAGATAGCACTTTTAGAGACACTGATTAAACTGGGGCAGGGGGTAGTATTTAATCAAACAAGGTTGGAAGTCAATGCTCAGTGACACCATAGTGTCTGCAGAAAACTCCTGCATAAGAGGAAGACAAGGGGCGCCTGGGTGGCGCAGTCGGTTGAGCGTCCGACTTCAGCCAGGTCATGATCTCGCGGTCCGTGAGTTCGAGCCCCGCGTCGGGCTCTGGGCTGATGGCTCAGAGCCTGGAGCCTGTTTCCGATTCTGTGTCTCCCTCTCTCTCTGCCCCTCCCCCGTTCATGCTCTGTCTCTCTCTGTCCCAAAATTAAATAAATGTTGAAAAAAAAAATTAAAAAAAAAAAAAAAAAAAAAAGAGGAAGAGAAGCCAGATGTGTTCTTCTGCAGCTACATCCGGGACCTCTTACTTCCCTCTTACTTCCCCTCTCCCGCTCTCAGTAAGAAAGTTCCGGAAGAGGAGGACTCAGGGCCAGGATGGAACACGTGGCCCAGCCTAAGCCAATCAGTGCATCCTGAACCACGTTCCCCCCCCCTCCACCCGACCCCCCACGTGGCTGTCAGACATGGGCGTAGGATCTGAGATGTTAACAATCCTTGAATGCCAGGGCCTGAGCAGCTCCATGGAAGAATCTCTCTCCCTTTCACTGAACTGGAGCCCACGAGGCTGTGCGTTGGAGCTGCTGTCTGAAGCAACCACTCAGAGCCTGAGAAAAGAACCAGCGCACAGAGGGGAGCAGAGTCAGCCACGAGACGGAGAAATCCGTTTTGCTTGAGCCCCGAGTCAGGCTTCTCCTGAAACCAATCCTCAATTCCATGTGCCAATCAATTCCCTTTCGCCTTAATCTGGTTTAAAGTAGTTTCTATCACTAGATACTCAGAGTCCTACCTGAGAGAATCAATGTGCTTAACACGTAGTAGCTGCTCCAAGAGGTTTTGGAATGAGTTTATGGATCAAGCATATGTGTGTGTTTAATGTACTGTACTGGTATCCACACGCACTTCAGCCCTTCTTGGTTCCTTTCTTCAAGGAAGTTCAAATTGTTTTATATGTTTCAATTCAAACTGGGTGAGTGGCAGGTATTATTTGGGGGGGGGGGGATGAGCAGAACTTAAAATGGGGGGGGGGGCGGTGTGGACAAGAAGGACGTAAACCAGAGATGGTGAGGGTGAGATAATCAGCGGAGGGCTTCCAAAGTGAGCAGTTAGTTGCCTTCTCAGAATAGAGGCAAAATTAAAATCCCTTCCGAAGAGTTGAATGCTATTGCTCTCCCTTATTTTTTTTTAATGTTTATTTTTTAAGGAGAGAGAGAGACAGTGTGAGTGGGGGAGGAGCAGAGAGGGAGAGAGAGACAGAATCGGAAGCAGGCTCCAGGCTCTGAGCGGTCAGCACAGAGGCCGACGCGGGGCTCGAACTCACAGACCGCGAGATCACGACCTAAGCCAAAGTCGGAGGCTCAACCGACTGAGCCACCCAGGCACCCCAGCTCTCCCTTAAATGAAGTAATTCCAAAACAGGGCAGACAACAAAATCCTTCTAAGGCTTGCACCTTGAGAAGTATAGACTTTTTAAGGCATTATTCATTGTATAAACTGGTTCAGTCCTGTTAGGAATGCTTTTGCCAGCATTTGGGAATTTTTTTTTTTAATCTTTTGACCCATGTCAGGAAGGAAGAATTTCCTCTGCCCTTCAAGGTCCTCCTAGCTGGACTAAGAATTAAATTGACATGAGACAGATTAACAGGAGAAAATCAAATGTAATTTCATGTGTAGAAGGAATCCATACAGAAGACAGACGAAAAAAGGTATGCATGTCATTCTGAATTAAGGAAAAGTGGGTGAGGATCTTGGACTTCGAAGGGAAGGAATACAATTCACAGGAAGGTGAAACGGAGTAAATATTTGGTAAACAAATATTTGCTGGGCCCCTCAGAAACAATGCAATATAGACTTTGATCTAACCCATCTTGCTAGGTTCCTCCCTGTCTACCATAGTAGACCCTCTCAAAACGTAATTATCTATGGTGATAACTCTTCCTAGAGCAGGTTGCCCATCTAAATTCTTTTTAGGCAATTGAGGCGGAAGAAAAGAACTTTTCCCGGATCTGCTGGGTTTTAATTGCTTTGCTTTTTAAATCAAAATAATCATGCCAAAGTGGCCCATCTTCAGACAGCCTGCCCTTGGCCCATACACTCATGTTTCAAATACCTATGACTAAGTAACGCAAAATTTAGTAGCTTAATACAACCATTTATTTTGCATGCAGGTCTGTGGGAAGGGCTCTGCTGGGAAGTTTGCCTGGCTCCAGTTTGTGAGGTCTGGATGATAATTTCCAAGGTTGTGTCTTTGTCCACATGTCTGATATCTCACTGCTGCTGGGATTTTCTTATTGTCACCTGGCATCTCAGAACCCAGGGATTCTTCATGTCGCTTGGGCCTCTCACATCATGGTACTGTCAGGATAATTGTACTTTCTAGAAGCAGGAAATAGATGTTACAGGGCCAATTAAGGGCTACACTTGAAACAGGTGCAGTGTTACTAATATTTTTTTTTAAGCTAGAGAGACCCTTTTGGTTTTTTCTCTTTACAAATATATATATATATATATATATATATATATATATATATATATGTATGTATATATATATATATATATATTTTTTTTTTTTTTTAATTTACATCCAAGTTAGCATATAGTGCAACAATGATTTCAGGAGTAGATTCCTAACACCCCTTACCCATTTAGCCCATCCCCTCCCACCCACAACCCCTCCAACAACCCTCAGTTTGTTCTCCATATTTAAGAGTCTCTTATGTTTTGTCCTCCTCCCTGTTTTTATATTATTTTTGCTTCCCTTCCCCTATGTTCATCTGTTTTGTATCTTAAAGTCCTCCTATGAGTGAAGTCATATGATATTTGTCTTTCTCTGACTAATTTCGCTTAGCATAATACCCTCCAGTTCCATCCACATAGTTGCAAATGACAAGACTTCATTCTTTTTGATTGCTGAGTAATACTCCAGTGACTGCATGGTATTCTATTGGTCAAAGCAGTCACAGAGCCCACCCATGTTAAAGGGGGAGTGTCAAGGTTGCATTGTGGAAGAGCAATGGGATTGGGAGAGATTGTTGTGGCCATCTGTAGAACATAAAATCTGCCACAACTTATAATCTTAGGAATTTATCACATGGAGAATATGCCAAAGAAGGTATAAAAACAGAGATGTTCATTTTAACTTTTGTATCCTAAAAAAGTGAAAACAACATACTTGTCTACTAATAGATAAATGACTAAGTAAATTGTCACACATCAACTGATAGGAAAATGAAGCCATGATAATTAAGAAGATTATGCAACAACATGAACAAATGTTGCTATAAAAGGAGAAAAGTAAAAAATGGAAAAGCATGTGCACTATGATGGTAATTATATAAAAACCGGCATGTGTCTGGACAAAGTCTGTAAGAATATATGTAGAATTGAAAATAATTGCATTGAGGTGGTAAGATTATACATGCCTTCCATTTCCTCCTTTATTGTTATAGCTTCAAAAATGAGAAGAAAAGAAGAGGATTAAAGCTTTAATTGTCAGTGCTCAGAACTTGAAAAGTACATGGAGGTCCAGGAAAGACAAAGGGAACCCACTGTCTCCACACATATTCTTACTTATAATTACCCTTCTGCATTGACCTCTCATCCTTGGAATGCTGATTGTCACGAAAGCAATAATTATTATATTAGTCTTGCTATGTTTCCTCAGCTGTTCGTGATATAAGACTGAAAATGCTTTAAAAAGCTTCTATGACACATAAACCTAAGGTAATATTTTCATCTTTTTCATAAATGAATCCATCTTATCTAGGGTTTCTAAAATAGTTAGTGGCAATTTGGCCTGCACATTTACCCTAGAATGCTCTGATGAGAACTAGATTAACTCTAGTCCCCCCTTTTACAGCTTTTGTTGGCTTGGGGACTCAAGGAAGAGGCTGTGGAGTCTGGAATAGTCTATGCTAATGAAGCTGCAAACGAAATTCCTGGAGTGGCCCTGAATTAACCTGAGTCTCAAGAGACCAGGGACCAGCTCTCCTGGGACTATGACACTCATAGCTATGAGTGACTTCCAACCCTGCACAATCAAAACCGACCTTTGAACGAGCACTGCTGTCCAATATTACTTTAATTTGCCAGTCATTATTGTGGGGTTTTTTTTTGAAGGCCTTTAAAAAGAGTTATTAAGGAAGGTGAAAGAAAATGCAACAAAGGTCAAAGTCTTAAAGTCTGATTAAGTATTGCAAAAACATATTTTAAAAAAGAACTGATTAGTTGGCATGTGTTTATATAGTTAATGATTGGAGAAAACTTGGAGGAGAGAAGGGTTTCTATTACATCCTGGTAAACTATTTTGATTTAGTTCAATTGCCTTTTGGAAAGTAAAAAAAAAAAAAAAAAAAAAAAAAAAAAAAGATTATCTACTGTTTGATTAATGTAAGTACTGATGTTCTTAGAATTCACATTTTAGGGTTTTTTTTTTCCTGAAATTTGTGTTCCATTTAACAAATGCTTACATACCAGTCACTACGTGGCATTATCCTGTACTTTACAGATAGTAACCAATTTAATTCTCAATAACCCATAATGTAGTTACTATTATTACTATCCTCATTTTACAGATAAGGAAACTGAAACATGAAGAGGTTAAGAAACTCGTGTGAGATCACCAGCTAGTAAGCTGTCTAGCCAGGACCCGAACCCAGGCAGTCAGGCTCCAGAGACCTGTACTGAACTATTATGCTATGCTGCTTAGATAAGGATTCCATTAGAATTTCATTTTAACAGATATAACTACAAAGTGTCTATAATAAAACACATCCATCTCCAGGTGTGTGCTTTCTGACCAAGTTGTAGCAAAGACTCCTAAACTCGAAATAGTTAATCATCTTTCTCTTACTCTTATTCATACAACTCTATCTTAGGAAAGATGCTCTAATATGCAATGCAGGCAACTCTTTAGGGAATTTCCTCCTCCAGCTACTGGGTAGTTATAATAACAATAAGTAAAATATACTGAGCCTTTGCATAGAGTGCTTGCCAATTTCATTGGCTACCCCCCTGCCCAACCATCCCCATGAAACATTCCTGGTGTTCATGTCCCCGTGTAATCCCTTGAATCTGGGCTGTCTTTGTTGACTCTGTTAGCCAACAGAATATGGCAGAAGTGATGCTGTGCTAGTTTCCAGGCTTAAATCTTGAAAGGACAGCAGCTTCCACTTTTTCCCTCTTGGGAACCCTGAAGTGCTATGTAGGAAATCCAACCACCTTGATGTCGAGACCATATGCAGAGGCCATGTGGTGAGGGTGGGGGAGGGGGAGGTCCAGCTGAGCCCAGCCTCCAGTCAATCTGTTGCAGCTACACAAGTGACTATTGGCAAGACCAATAGAAAAATCACTCAGCTGAGTGTAACCAAAATAAACAGTTGTTTTAAATCACTACGTTTTGGGATAGTTTGTTTTGCAGTGATAAATAACTGGAACACTCGGTGCCTTTGCCTTTTATTGCACTCATACCAAAATATTGAATCTCTAGGAACTGGATATAATGTTGAAAATTAAACAGATAAGTAAACGATGTAAGTACTCTGAATAAGATAGAGTCAGATAAAAGGATAAAGAGTGATTGGTAGGAGTGGTTATTTTAGATGGGGAGGCCAAGGAAGGCTCTTCCAAGGACATTACTTTCAAGTAGAGATCTGAATGTAGATTAGAAGGACCAACCACACAAAGATTAGTAGGAAGCAAGTTCCAGATGAAGGGAGTAAGTTAAAAGGCACTGAGGTGGGAGGGGCTTGGCCTGTTTGAAAAGCAGAAGTCCCTGGGCTGGCCCACAGTGAGTGAGGGTGGAGTGGTGGGGGGACGCAGTCAAAGAGGTGAAGTGGGACTACATCATGTTCCAGTTCTGGTAGAGTTGGGATTCTATTCCACGTGTAAAAGACCATGGGAGGTTTTTACACAGTAAAGTGATATGCGCTAATGTGAGCTCTCAGAAACATGGCTCTGGCAGCTGTGTGAAATAAAAACTTCAAGGACACCAGGCGGGAACAGGGAAATTAGTTAGGCAAGTCTTGCAATAGTCCAGACATAAGTGAGAGTGGCAGAGACGAGGGAAGTGGTTCTCAGACTGTGGCGTCTAGTTTGGTGGTTCCTCAAAAAGTTAAGTGTAGAGTTGCCATGTGACCTAGCAGCTCTGCCTCCAGGTATGTACCCAAGAGAATTGAAAACATGTCTACACAAAAAATTGTACACTAATGCTCATAGCAACATTACTGATAATAGCCAAAAAGCAGAAGCAAAATCAAATGCCCATCAAACGATGAATGATTAAGATGTAATATATCCAGAAGCGCCTGGGTGTCTCAGTTGGTGAAACGCCCAACTCTTGATCTTGGCTCAGGTCATGATCTCACAGTGTGTGGGTTCGAGCCCCATGTCTGGCTCTGTGCTGAGCATGGAGCCTGCTTGGGATTCTCTCTCTCCCTCTCTGCCCCTCCCCTGCTGTCTCTCTTTTTCTCTCAAAATAAATAAATAAAGTTAAAAAAAATAGAGGCACCTGGGTGACTCAGTTGGTTGAGTGTCTGACTTCAGCTCAGGTCATGATCTTGTGGTTTGTGAGTTCAAGCCCCACATCAGGTTCACCGGTGTCAGCCTATTAGCACAGAGACTGCTTTGGATCCTCTGTCCCACTCTCTGTGCCCCTCCCCCACTTGCATTCTCCAAAAATAAATAAATATTTTTTAAAATTAAAAATAAATAAATAAATACATAAATACATAAAATAGAATTGGCTATATCCATACAATGGAATATTATTCAGCCTTACAAAGAATTAAGTATGATAAATGCTACACCATGGATGAACTTTGAAAATATTATGTTCAGTAAAAGAAACCAGAAAGAAAAGATCACATGTTATATATGGGTTAAACTTTTGTGATGTGTCTAGAATTAGCAAATTCATAGAAACAGAAAAATTAGTGGTTACTAGGTGGTAACAGGTGATGGTATTGGGGGAATGGGCAATGACTGCTAATGGAATGATGAAAACGTTCTGGAATAAGATAATAGTGATTGTTGTACAACTTTGTGAATATGCTGAAAACCATTAAACTGTATAGCTTATAAGGGTGAAGTTTATGGTATGTAAATTATTTTTCAAGTTAAAAAATATTAAAAAGTGTAGCCTGAGGACCTCTAGGAATCCCTGAGACATACTAATAGGTCTGCTATTTTCAGGTCAAAACTATTTTCATAATAACACTAAGACATTATTAGCCTTTCCTATTCTCATTCTTTCATGAATATAGTTTTCCAGAGGCTATATGACATGATATTGAAGCAGAAGTTATTGAATGCAGAAGTAGATATGAAAATCCCCCCCCCCCTTTTTTTAAACTAGATATTAAGGGGATTGGCAAAAAGCTAAAGCAATGCCACTCTTCTCACTTAATTTTTTTGGAAAATATGGATGCATTACATACATATATGTAATTTATATTAACATGGTATGGACTTTTTATTCTTTATTTTATTTTTATTTTTTAATAGATTTTTTAAATGTTTATTTTATTTATTTTTAAGAGTGTGAGCAGGGAGGGGTAGAGAAAGAGGGAGACAGAGAATCCTAAGCAGGCTCTGCACTGTCAGCACAGAGCCCGATGTGGGGCTCAAACCCATGAACTTTGAGATCATGACCTGAGCTGAAATCAAGAGTCTGACACTCAACTGACTTGAGCCACCAGCCTCTTCTTTTTAAGAAGAATTTTAGTATTTTATTTATTATTATTATTATATTATTTACATTTATTTCTTTTTGAGAGACAGAGAGAGATAGACTGTGAGCAGGGGAGGTACAGAGAGAGAGGGAGACACAGAATCAGAAGCAGGCTCCAGGCTCCGAGCTGTCATCACAGAGCCCAACGCAGGGCTCGAACCCACGAACTGTGAGATCATGACCTGAGCTGAAGTCGGACGCTTAACCAACTGAGCCACCCAGGCACCCCAAGAATTTCAGTATTTTAAAGCTGAGTGCAACATAGCAGTGTAAACAAACTGAAAGTCAGCCATGGCATTAGGAAAGATGTCAAGATATCTCTCTTTCCACTCTGGACTCAGAGAAATTATTTTCAAAAGCAGAGAGGTTGGATTTCAGTTTTGCTCTGTTTGTTTTGTCTTACGAATAATCAACTTTCTCCGTTTCTAGTTCTTGTATAAAATAAATCAACCAACCAATCTATCAAATACAGGAATGTGATTTATAAGATATATTTATTTAACATACTTTCAACACAACAAAACAATGCAAGTATTGCATAGAAATTCTTAAACTCAAAAATTCAGATTCCTATAAAGTTCAATCTGAAAAAAATGTTGTATTACTACTAAATATTATTGAAATTAGATGACTATAAGTAAAACTTGACATTACTGACTGTATATTATTTATAATAAGGTGTTCATTTTTTTAATGTTTGAAAATGGCAGTATGACGATGCTTTTAAAAAAGTCTTTATCTCTTAGATATATATACTACAGTATTTTCTGGTGAAATAATATGCTACCTGACAGCTTATTTCATTTTATTGTTGAGGGCTTTTTTTTTTTAATTGAAATATAGTTGGCACACAATGTTACCCTACCTTCAGTTCTGACAGTTGCTGTTAAATAATCTAGTGTGGTTGGGGTCAGGGGACAGCAGGGTTATAAACAAAATTGGTCATATGCTGATAAATGTTGAATCCAGGTAATAGATACATGAGGACTCATTATCCTATTCTTTCTACTTTGTGTATGTTTGGAAATTTCCATAACAAAAAGTTTAAGAAAAGAGCTCAATATTTATCCAATGTTTGGAGACTGTGGCTGCTGTTCAAAAAAGAACACACAAGATCCGAGACTGTAAATTGTTCTATATTTTACTCACTTGAAGTTTTTTTTTCTTGTAAGGATTTTGTGCAATTGTACGTTTCAAGACAAATATAAAAAGTAGTGTGTATTTATCCATAACCTCCTTTATAGTAAATCCTGGTACCTCCTATACACTTCCAAGCATAGCAATGAGAGTAAATAATTCCCCCTAATTTGGTCTTCTCACTCAACCGCTGTCACATTAATTGCTACTTTTGTGTAGCTACTGCCTGCCTGTAGCCACTGATAACATTTTAAAATATATCACTAGACAAGACAGATATTTTAGTGTCCAAATTCACATGTTAATTTAGCAAGCTTTCCTTTTTTCAGTAATTATCTTTAGGTTAGAATTTTTAAATTCTGTTATTGACTTAGTTCTTTATTATAATCCAATCGTATTTTGCCTTAGAGGAGTCTTCAAAACTCACTTTTTACCCACCAGGGTTGAAAAGGTCACTCCATAATATTTTAACATTCCTATATATAAATTATATAATATACACGTATGTCAGTAAATAAGATTTTCTGAACCCTTTACACTGCTTCTCCACCCCCTCGTGAGGACATAATGCAAAGATGGCCGACTGCAAACCAGGAAGAGGGCTCTCTCCAGACACGCAATCTGTTGGCACCATAATCTTGGAATTCCCAGATTTCAGAATAGTCAGAAATAAATTCCTATTGTTTAAGGCACCCAGTCTATGGTAATTTGTGACAGCAGCCCAAACTAAGACAAAGAATTTGTGTTTTATAAGCCTGGATAGTCAACAATTTTGTGTAATGATCAAGAGGTAAGCAAAACCAAATTTAAGGACAGAGCAGCTAAATACAAGGAGTTGAAGTTATTTAATTCAACTCAAACCTTGAAGAAATGAGAGTATACATTTTAAAAGGTTTCAAGCTCCTGTTTTTTCACTACTAGATAATGCTCTTTCCTACTCTTAGTTAATAACATGCATGTCTAAAATTAAGCCTCTTGTGTTGCCTTGGATTCTGTTACTTTAAATAGGCACCCACCAGATTATAATTTTTACTTGTTTGAAGATTGTTGGAGTCTGATATTAATTTTTTTCCTGCCAAAAAAAAAATATCACAATGGGCAAGCTGGAAGTCAGAAACAATTCTTCAGCATAGTACAATTAAATTGGCTTTTCTCCCGGCATCTTTCTTGCTACCTTTAATTATTATTTGAGTCTGAAGTTCAAGGAAATCGTCATAGGACAAGAATTCTTTAAAAGAGAGAGAGAGAGACCATTGTTTTTCTAAAACAGAATAGATACTTTTCACAGTGTATTAAAAAAAAACTATTATGTAAGCTAAAATTGCTCCCTAGAAATGATGCCTACTGAGGGGGCTATCAGCTTGAAGGGTAACAGTTGCTTCGATGTGAGCTAGGGTGAATAAACATCCTGACATTTCTCTCTAGGACCTGAAGCCTAATTCAATGATGGGATTATGTCTAAATTGCTAAACTGAAAATAATTACCTCAGGAATAGTTATATTGATTATGACTGAAAAGCACAGAGGATCCGCCTTCTATTTTTAGTTTAAATGTACATTCTTTGTTGAGGAAGCTGAGGGATGCATTTAGTCAACCAAATTTCTGAAAGAATAAACTGTGGTGTATGATTGTGAGGAAAGAGAAAACAGTTTCTGACCTCCAGAAGCTCTCAGCTACACAAGTTAGAAAGAAAAGATTTATATACCTGAATTAATTAATATTGGAATACTAAATTGTATGGGACTAATTACAAGTGCCTCTGAATTCAGAGTGGGAGCAAATGAATGAGTATGATAACCATGATTTAAAAGAGGTGTTAGAAATTGTATGTCAAGTCTGGAACTGAAAACTCAGTTTCAAATTCTGGCATGTGCTAAGGGTCTAAAGATACTGCATCCAAAATATTCTAGTTAGCTATCCAATTCAGTGCTTTCAACTATAAAGTTTATAGATGAAATTGGGAAAGATTACAAATTTATAACAGGAAATCAAGTTCATCATTGATTAACCAAATTAAATGTTTCTGATGATTGAAAATTACACATACATAAATGTACATATTTTGCCTCATTTCAATATTTATTTACATTCTTGAGACTATTTTGGACCTATCATATGTGCAGAACAATATATCTGTAGGACTTTTACTCATTTATAGTAAGCACACAGTAAGAATTGTTGAATAATGATCATGCATACATGTGTATACATGCATATATGAATAGATATAGTCATTTGAATTAGTCTCAATAAGTCAATAAAATAATTACAAGTTTGAGTTATTTATATACAATGGCCATGATTCACAATATTGATGATCTTGTCTCACAGAAAAATACATACATACACTTTAAAAAGAAAGGTTTTGAATTAAAAAAGCGATATCTTTTGTATCTATTGTAAAAATTTCCAACAATACTGAAATATGAAAAAAAAAGGTGGAAGACTTTCATGTTTTTCTAAAGCGCAGGCACGTATACAGCTTATTTTCAATACAATAAGATCACACTATATGTTTTTCTTTCTTGATTTTCCATTCAATTATATATTACATAATTGTTTCCTATCAGTGCAACCTCATCGCTAGCATTGCATTGTATAGATATAGCAGAATTTTTTTAGAATGTTTATTTATTTTTGATAGAACGCACACGAGAGCAGGGGAGGGGCAGAGAGAGAGGGACACAGAGGATCCGAAGGGGGCTCTGTGCTCACAGCAGAGAGCCGGATGTGGAGCTCCGACCCATGAACTGTGAGATCATGGCCTGAGCTGAAGTTGGACACTTAACCTACTGAGCCACTCAGACGCCCCTAGATATACCAGAATTTATGCAACCATTTCCTCCTGGTGGATATAGAATTGTCTCTCCTTTTTTAATATCACGAATAGCGTTTCAGGGAATATCACTGCACGTATATCGTTTGTGTGTTTTTATAGGAGAGATTCTGAGAAGCAGAATTGATGAATCAGAAGGTATGAGTGTTCTAAATTTTGATAAAAACTACACATTTGAATTCTTGTATTCTTGTATTCTCAACCTTGGGTTAGTAAGAAGGAATACAGCCAACCAAGGAAAATGGAAAATGTTTTCTATAGAAAACATCTTACTAAAATATCTTACTCATCCAATGGACCCTGATTCTAGGGAACAGCCTGCCTTGCCCCCCTTAGGCTCTAGTGGCATAACACTGTCACCTCCTTAAGAGACGGCCCTGGGATTTTTTCCACAATATGGAATTATATATTTCTTTCCTATTAAATTTAGGATATGGTTTTTTTTTTTAAGTGAAAGGGAACTTAGAGATTAACCCCCTAATATTTGGGGCATACTTTTATTTGCAAGTAAAAGAAATAACTCCAACTGGATAAAACAATAGAAGGAGTGTAATTGGATTACATTCACTGACAAATGACAGATATTGGGCAGGCTTCCTGTGTGATTTGATCCAGGGTTCATGATATGATTTGCTTTTTAGAATTTCTCTTGGCTCTGCCCTATTCTGTATGTTGGCTTCATCCTTGGCCTGGCCTTCCTTACAGGGAGGGCGACCAGCAGTTCTAGGGACTGAATACTTCCTTATTTCTATCCTGAATCCTACACTAATTAGACCAACTTGGGATAACTGTCCATCCCCGAATCAATATCTCTTACAAGGGACATAGGTCCACAAACTCTCAACCTAGAGCTAAGTGTAAGGCCAATCCCACCCAAACAATATGAATGCTACGTAGTAAGGGAGGAGGGGAATGGATGCTGATTAAACAACCACTTCTTAGGGAGGAACTTTCTTTCCTCTTGCCTCAGGTTTCCACAGAGAGGGACTTCTAAAGAAGTAACGCCTTCCTTACTCCTCCCCTGACTGGTGGATACTAAATTCTGGCATTCATGTTCATTTCTCCACTGGATAGAGCTAATCTAATGAAAGGTTGCAAGCACTGGAGATTTAGCTATTTTTTTTTCTTCCTGGAGTTTAAACGGGACAGCAATACTGGGATAAATGTGGATCCTTTGCAGGCTCAAATATCCCCTGCTGTGTGCTGTGCTAGGGTCTGGCATAGGGGAGGAGGAGGTTAGAGGGACAGGGAGTAAATTAGCAGCAAGGCTTTTTGTCCACAGGTCTAAATTTCTCTCTTCTAATCAGCTTTATTGATAATAGAGTCTGTATTTTGTTCTCTACCTCTTGGTGTCCTGTGTCTTTACTTCTCAATTGGTTCTGATCTTGAGGCAGAGAGACGAAGTTGCTTATTGACCTTTTAAAACCCAATATTGCACCATTTCAGGTTCTGGTCTCTTCGAGCCTTTTCCTTCCCACGGATGGAAACATCTGAATGTGATTTTCCAGGCCTATCCTTACCCCATTTTCTGCTTCAAATCTAGACCTTCTACCCAATCTAGTCCCTGCATTTTCTTTTCTTTTCTTTTCTTTTTTTTTAATTTTTTAACGTTTATTTATTTTTGAGACAGAGAGAGACAGAGCATGAACGGGGGAGGGTCAGAGAGAGAGGGAGACACAGAATCTGAAACAGGCCCCAGGCTCTGAGCTGTCAGCACAGAGCCCGACATGGGGCTCGAACTCACGGACCGCAAGATCATGACCTGAGCCGAAGTCGGATGCTTAACCAACTGAGCCACCCAGGCGCCCCTAGTCCCTGCATTTTCTATGTAGAATTTGTTATTATGCTTATGTTATTGGAATTGGGCTTCTGTCTTATATGCGAAGTCACTCTCTCTTGATGAGCCCTAGGTCCCATGTATGTTGGGTCCAACTTTGGTAACCTAGGTCTCCAGTTCCTTTTTCAGACTGGACCTTGGCCAGTTCCCCTCTATGTTATTTTCCTAGGGCTGCTGCACCAGATTACCATAAACTTGGTTACTTAAAAGAACAGAAATTGATTTCCTCAGTTCTTGAGGCCAGAAGGTCAAAATTAAGGTACCAGCAGTGTTGGTCCCTTTGGGAGGCTGTGAGGGAGAATCCAGTTCATGACTCTCTCCTGGCTTCAGGGGTCTCCAGGGAAAACTTGGCATTCCTTGGTTTGTGGCAACATCACTCCAATTTCTGCCTCTGACTTCACATGGTCTTCCCTTCTGTGTCTATAAGGACATCAGCATTGGATTTAGGGTCTACACTGAATTCAGAAGCCCTCATCTTGAATCCTTAACTTTTTTTTTTTTTTTTAATTTTTTTTTCAACGTTTTTTATTTATTTTTGGGACAGAGAGAGACAGAGCATGAACGGGGGAGGGGCAGACAGAGAGGGAGACACAGAATCGGAAGCAGGCTCCAGGCTCTGAGCCATCAGCCCAGAGCCTGACGTGGGGCTCGAACTCATGGACCGCGAGATCGTGACCTGGCTGAAGTCGGACGCTTAACCGACTGCGCCACCCAGGCGCCCCCCTTTTTTTTTTTTTAAGAGAGCTCCATACCCATTGTGGGGTGGGGCCTGAATTTACAACCCTGAGATTAAGAGTCAGATGCTTCAGGGCACCTGGCTGGCTCAGTCGGAAGAGCATGCAACTTTTGATCTTGAGGTCGTGTCCCCATGTTGGATATAAAGATTACTCAAATAAATAAAAACTTAAAAAAAGAAAAAGGTGCTTGTGGATTGGTTGGTTAAGTGTCTGACTCTTGGTTTTGGCTCAGGTCATGATCTCACAGTTTGTGAGACTGAGCCCCACATCAGGCTCCACGCTGATAGTACAGAGCCTGCTTGGGATTCTCTCTCTCCCAATCTCTCTGCCCCGCCCTCCTCACTTGCAGTCTCTTTCCTTCTCCCTCTCAAAATAAATAAGTAAACTTAAAAAAAAAAAAAAAAGTCGGATACTCCACTGATTGGGCCAGCCAGGCACCCTGAGATCTTTGAATTCATTACATCAGCAAAGACCCTATCTCCAAATAAGGTTATACTCACAAGTAACAGAGATTAGGACTTGGACATATCTTTTGGGAAGACACAATTCAACCCATACACCCTCTTCACTTTTTAGTCCACCTGGAGAAACTGACTCCTGTGACTTCCTGAAGCTCACTGCTTGCACAGACTTCTGAATGCTGCCTGCATTGGAGCCTCCCTTCCGCTCTCCTTTTCAACAACTAAATCTTCTGACCCCTTTTGTTTACTGTCTAGACACCATCTAGGGATGTGGCTCACCTTGAACGCCAAGTTTGACTGCCAAACTCCAACTATCCTATTATCTGAGCACAGACTCAGGGTCCACCCAACCCCGTCACTCCGCTATTTATCATACATCACTGAGTGTGTCCAGGGCTAGGGTCTAAAATCCCCACTGCTGCATATGATTATAATTGGTCATGTCCTGGTGTATTCTGAGGTGCTACCCAAGAAGCACTAGACCTCTTAGAAATCTCATTAAGAATTTCAAATATTTACTGGGGTGCCTGGGTGGCTCAGTCAGATGAATTGTCCAACTTTGGCTCAGGTCATGATCTCACGGTTTGTGGGTTCGAGCCCCATGTTGGGCTCTGTGCTGACAGCTCAGAGCATGGAGCCTGCTTCAGATTCTGTGTCTTCCTCTCTCTCTGCCCCTCCCCCACACATGCTCTGTCTCTGTCTCTGTCTCTCTCTCTCAAAAAATAAGCATTAAAAAAGTAAAAAAAAAAAAAAAACAGAAAAAAAAGAATTTCAAATATTTACAATAATATCCAAGCACTAGTTTTCTGATGTCATAAATTCTGTTGAAGTAAACTAATGAGGTATTGTACATTAAAATATTTAGCTCAATGCCTGGCACATAGAAACAACACCTTCCATCTATTCTATACTTTCTGTGTACCATGCACGAGGCTAAGCATGTATCTTATCTCCTTTAAACTTTACAACAACCCTATTTTGATCTCTATTGTACAAATAAGAAAATTAAAACTTAATAACCTTAAGCAGGTTGTCTTATAGGCAAGGAAGGAAGAAGTGAGATCTGAACACAGGCAGTGTGACTCTGGAGGCTGTCCCCTTCACCAGCACACCTAACTGCCTCAAAAAATGCCAGCTGAAAAATGAAAATTGAACAAGATTTTTGCAAGAATTTAAATCAGTTCTTGTCAATCAACTAAAATGATTGGAGCTTTGGAATTGTAACATTTTGAAACATAGAATGCAATTAAAAATTGCCATATATCTTTTGGCTATTTTTTCTTTTTAAATAGACTTTATTGAAGTATAATTTACATGTATGAAAATGCACCCATCTTAAGAGGATAATTCAATGAGTTTTGACAAACGTATGTATCTGTGAAATGACCACCATAATCAAGATATAAGCTTTTTCCTGGGTGCCTGGGTGGCTCAGTAGGTTAAGCGTCTGACTTCAGCACAGGTCACGATCTCACGGTTCGTGGGTTCCAGCCCTGCATCGGGTTCTGTGCTGATAGCTCGGAGCTTGGAGCCTGCTTCGGATTCTGTGTCTCCTTCTCTCTCTGCCCCTCCCCCACTTGTACTCTGTCTCTCTCTCTCTCTCTCAAAAATAAACATTAAATACATATATATTATATTTATATGTATATATAAAATATATATACATATATAATATATATAATATATATATTTCATATATATATTATATATATTATATATATATATAAGATTTTTGCATCCTCCAAAAACTTCCCTTGTGCTCTTTTGTGGTCAATTCCCTACCCCACCCTACCCCTGACCCCAGGCTGCCATTGATCTGCTTTCTGCCCATTTTAGAACTTCATATAAGTTCACGAATACACTATGGACTCATCTGGATCTGGCACCTTTTGTTCAGCATATTTTTGACAATCGTTACCTGGTTGCATGTACCAGTAGTTCATTCCTCTTTACTAATGAGTAGTAGCTAACGGTGTGAGTGTATCACACCATATTTATCCATTCACCTGATGATGGACATCTGGATTATACATCCGTCAAAAGACAACCAGTCATTTGAGCCGGAAAATGTAATACAATTGTTGACTAGTAAAAGGTGGTTAATGATGTAAAGGGGTAAAAGAGGAACTAGAAGTAGTAAGCAGGGTGAAGGACAGCAGACTCAGGAGGAGCCAAAAACTTACAAGAGGATGCCCTGACCCTCACAAGTCTTTGATTCTGACCTCTTTGAAAAGAGGGTGCCTGATTCTTCCTATTGATATTCCCCCAAATCACATTTACATATATGCTCTTTTGGCTGCAAGTGCCAGATTCCTAATTTAAATTAGCTCAGGCAAAAAAAGTCAAATTCATGATAACAATACAGGATGCTTGCTCTGTCTTCTGTGTTCTGTCAGCCTCATTCTTCTCTCTTACTATCTTTCTTCATATAATAGAAATGTGACCACTGATACCTCCTGAGATTTTCAGCTTACAACGTTGGTCACCTGCAGAGAGACCACTTCAACTCTCTGGGCCCCAAGTCCAAGATCAATGGCAAATGACTCATTGGCCCAGGATGGGCCACAAGCCTTCTAGATCAGTCAGCTGTTGTAGAGAGGAAGGAGAAATGTGTATGTGAAGTTATATCATATCATTGTAGCTCCTGAGAGAAGAATTTGGATGGAATGAAGGAAAAGGGCTCTCGGAAGAAGAAGGCAATCCTGAGGAAACAATTACATATAAATCTACTATAGCATTATTGGGGGAAAAAAGTGTGAAAATACGACTAGATGATGAACGGGAACTAACGTTGTATATTTTATGCGAGGTAAAGGGAGAAAAGAAGTTCTGGAGATTTCACCAAGAAAGTAAGGAGACATTCATGTGAAACTTTAGATAAACAGACATAATCAAAATGTCAACAAATATTATGCCTCATTTACTTTCAGTACTTCAGTAAAAAAAATAGATGAAGCAAAATGACAATGTTAATATTAAAACTAAGTGATAAGTATATAGAAGTTCATTGTTCTAGTCTTTCTTTATATTTGACAATTTTTCATTATATAAAAAGAAGAAAAAATTAGCAAATTCCAAAGTGGATCACTAAAAAGAAGTAAGCAGCATACAAGAGAAAGATTAGTCAACTCAGATAAAGAGATTTCAGAGCACTATAGATATTAGAAGTGAAAAGGCCTTTAAGATCCTACAACGCCGTCTTTTAGGCTTCGCTCCTGGTTCTGCCACTAACAATGTATGTTTGGGGTAAATCACCAAAATTCTGTAAGAGTCACATATTTTTTTTTTTTATTTTTTTTTCAACGTTTATTTATTTTTGGGACAGAGAGAGACAGAGCATGAATGGGGGAGGGGCAGAGAGAGAGGGAGACACAGAATCGGAAACAGGCTCCAGGCTCTGAGCCATCAGCCCAGAGCCTGACGCGGGGCTCGAACTCACGGACCACTTGATCGTGACCTGGCTGAAGTCGGACGCTTAACCGACTGCGCCACCCAGGCGCCCCAAGAGTCACATATTTTTATTCGTAAAATGAGAAGACTGGCTTAGCTGATCTCAAATATTCTGTGTCAAACTCACTCAAAGCTAGGTAAACTAGCATTCAGGCATCAATGCATGAGGTAACTAGAAGAGTGTAAAAACGTGAGTCAACCCAACTCCCCTGGCATTCAGCGTTCTTCATGCTCTGGAGCCAAGTGAACTATGGTCCTCTAGACACTCCCTCCCCCCCCAACATACTTACACATTTTTTACCCCAGTCATTTCTTCTGTGCCTGGAATGTCCCCCTTCCCATCTCTAACTCATGACATCCTATTGCTTTTGTAAGACCCATCTCAAATATTATCACTTTCATAACAATATCTTATTGAATTCCTTAATAAGATTTGACATTTCTGCTCAGTAAATCCTATATTGCTTCTTGAACTTGTCATGTGGAATATACCATATTTTACTTTTTATCTATTTTTGGTTATTTATTTGAAAGAGAGAAAGAGAGAGCATGGCGGGGGGGACAGAGAAGGGCAGAGGGAGAGGGTGAGAGAGAATCTTAAGCAGGCTCCACACTGTCAGCCCAGAGCCCAATGGGGGGCTCAATTTCACCACTGTGAGATCAGGACCTGAGCGGAAATCAAGAGTCGGAGACTTAACTCACTGAGTCACTCAGGTACTCCTCTATTTTTGGTCTTTTAATTATTTTTGAAAAATATTTTCCTTTCTACTAGACTATAAACTCCTGAAGAGGAGGGATTATGTCTTTTTAAATTTCATATTCTCAAAGCATTAGCACAATAACTTACACAAAAGGAAAATTAATATCGGATTCATTATAAAAGGTAAAAACAGATTTATGCAAAATTGTGAGTCAGCTATTTTCCTACCAAGCTCTTATTGGCATAAACTACCCTTTTTCTAAAACTATGATGAGAGAATATGATTACCAATTTTCCAAATCAACTTCTGCAGTGATAAGATTTTCCCAGAAAGCAAAAACCCCGGCAGAAGAAAATGTCACTCAGGATTTCCTTTGGTTGGAATTGTGATTATTTGGCATGTTTTGTGCTACTTAAAGGTTAAAGTTGGGATTATTGCCTCTACTGCAGGTTCTCAATTCAGGCAGCAAATACACAAGAGACAATGGCAGAACTGAAGGCAATGCTCTAAGTATCTGGGTAATGATTTGTTATCTCTGATGGATTCTGGTAATTCCTTAAATGGAGGGCATGATTTATGCTTGGGGTAGCTGAACTCCACTAAGGTCCGCTGTCCGCAGAAAGCTAAAGAATGAGTAATTGAGCACTGCTAACCTGGTGGTGTAGAGTGATTCTGGTTATTAGTAAAATGCGGTCCAATGAATGTCTGCGGCTCTGAAGTTACTTTAGCAATTCCTTCTGTTTTGGTTTTGTGTATGTGTGGATGGCCTGGTGGAGGTGAAGAAAGGTACTGACAAGGGTTGTCTCAGCATGGGAAGAGGTATACGATCCCTCTCCTCCTCAATACAATTTAAATATTTTGGATGACTTATTTCAAGTCATTTTTATTTGTTTAGTGAAATTATATCTATGTCATTATTTTACGGGAAAATATGTATGCAATGATATATAGTTATTCTTGATTATCCTTTTATTTCATTGCAAGTTAATGCAGAATAAACCTACACAGTGTAATTCTGAAGTGGTAATTAGGAATGCATGCAGGTAGGGGCACCTGGGTGGCTCAGGTGGT
Organism: Felis catus; assembly: GCF_018350175.1. Lineage (NCBI taxonomy): Eukaryota > Metazoa > Chordata > Mammalia > Carnivora > Felidae > Felis > Felis catus. Next base: position 63,910,842 of record NC_058374.1, on the reverse strand, counting down.
TAAGTGCCTGACTTTGCTCAGGTCATGATCTCACAGTTCGTGGGTTCCAGCCCCCGTCGGGCTCTGTGCTGACAGCTTGGAACCTGGAGCCTGCTTCGGATTCTGTCTCTCTCCCTCTCTGCCCCTCGTCTGCTCACACTATGTCTCTCTCTCTCAAAAATAAACATTAACAAAAATGTCTTAAGAAAGGAATGCATGCAGGTATTTTCAAATTAGAGTTTAATTTTGTAATGTGTGACTCTTGGAAGCTTTGGGAAAGATTTTTAGAGATTTTGTCTATTTTGATGGGATTTATATATCATAATTGAATAAATTCTGTTCAGATTTCTTTCTATTTTTTCATCTTAAAGACATTAATGCAGGGATTACAAGCTCCTAAATCCATTGCTTTTCTTTCTTTTTTTTTTCTAAGTAGGCTTCACACCCAGCTTGTAGCCCAACATGGGGCTTGAACTCACCACCCTGAGATCAAGAGCTGGGTTAAGATCAAGTCCGATATTTAACCAAAGGAGCCACTCAGGTGCCCCTACTTGCTTTTCAAGTGAACAAAAAATGACATCTCTCTTGGATAGTGGAAATGGTAAATTAGTTTTCTCTCTTTCTTTCTTTTTTAATGTTTATTTATTTATTGTTGAAAGAGAACAGGGGAGGGGCAGAGAGAGAGGGAGAGAGGATCCCAAGCAGGTTCTGTGCTGTCAGTGCAAAGCCCAACACAAGGCTTGAACTCATGAACTGGGAGATCATGACCTGAGCAGAAATCAAGAGTCGGATGCTTAACTGAGCCATCCAAGTGCCCCGGTAAATTAATTTTCTATTGTGCTTTGTTTGATTAGTCTAGAATCTAATATTCTGTAAGAAGCTATAACCAAAAATAGGAGAAACACACATCCCAGTGACTCCCTCTCTTTCTTATTAGTGAAATTGTTTTATGTATTTCAGTACTCTCTGTAGGAGGAAAAGCAATAATTGTATAACACCAAATTAGCATATGCTCACAAATGTTACAGATACTAAAGTTTGCATATTTTCTCATAGCATCAATAAGTTTTTTACTATCTGAATAACCTTTCTTTCATTCATTCATTTAATAAAAATGAATTAAGGGGCTTAATGGGACCAGGGTTCTTCTAGATACTAGAAACACGATGAAACACAGAGCATGACTTCTGCTCTGTGGAGCTTACAATCCAGCTAAGAAACAGAAAAAGTCATTACAAGTGCTTTGAAGAAAGTACAGGGTGCATTAGGAGCAAAAGGTCAATTACCCAGGTTGTGGTTCATTCTGATTTCTTGATTTTTCTTACATTTAAAAATTGAGCAGAGAAAGTGAAGATACAGGAAAGTGAAGAAAGAAAGCTATAGTAAATGATGGTATGCATGCATAGATATCTTTCAGAAAAAACATTAGTCAAATAATTGAGGTCCATTCTCTCAGTGTACCTCCCTGGAAGGGAGTGGTATTCATGATGCCCCCCACCTCTCACTATGCCCGCCTTATACCCAAACCCTTAGAGTAGGGATTGGTACGGAAGGAATGACAACGTGGAAATGGAATCCACTGGGTTTTTCACCTTTCAAAGGAATAAAACCCGGTTAGTGAACTCCTGAGTGGAAAATCAGAGGGAAGAGCAGGGTAAGAAAGCCATGGCCTTGTGAGGAGCAGAGTTCAGGGTCTAATTCTTGTTGCCTTATCAGTCTCTGATTATACCTGCAGGGAGAGCTGATTATATCAACTGAGTACAGCGCTGGGGAACTGGAGTGCCTTGGCTACTTTACATTGACCTGGAAAATGTCAGGGTAAATTACAGAAGGGGAGCGGAGAGTAGGTAATCATCCTTTTAGGAGTCTCAACGCTTTGTGGATATTAAGTTGTCACCAATTCACTAAGGATGGCTTGTGGATGGGGTGAGGGCTGAGGGAAAGATTCAAGGATTAAGGTCTTAAAACGAGACAGGCATCTGCACACGCCGCAGTTTAAAAGATGTTAATGGTCCAGGCCGTTGTGGGAAATGATCTCAGACCAGCTGTAACCTTCCCCAAAGTCGCATTGTTTTTTTCTTTTTAATTAGGATAGGTAGCATCTCCTTTAGAAGACAGAATCCTGCTCTGCGGCTAACCCCTCCAGTTGGCGGGCGGAGGCCAGCAGGCGTGTGTGCGGCCGCCCCCAGCGCCGCGGCCCCGGCTGGCGGGCATGAATCCTGCGCGCGCCAAGCGCTCCCTCGGAGTCCACGGGGCGCGCGCGCGCGCACGGCCGAGACGCGCGCTCCTGCACCTCGCGAGCGCGCTCCCCCCTCCTTCCCTTCCCGCCCCACGCGCAGGTCTTCGGCGCCCCCGCCCTCCCCGCGCTCCCACAGCCAGAGCGCCGCTCAGCTGACCGGCGGGCGCCAGACGCCTCGGCTTCCAGTTCGCAAGCGCAGCTACGGCGGCGCGAGCCTCTCACGCCGACACTCCCCCTGCGCGCCCCTCCCCCACCCTGGACCGGCTTCGGGACCGACTGAGCGCGAGCTCGCGGCCGCTTCTCGGGCGCCGAGCGTGGAGCTAGGCTGCGGTGACGAGCGGCGGCTGCGCGGCCATGGGCGCGCCGGTGTCGCCCTAGGACAGGCGCGCGGAGACCGCAGCCTAGGCAGCGAGCCTTCCCGAGCGGCGGCGGCGGCGGCAGCAGCGGTAGCGGCAGGAGCAGCTCGGCCGGGATGAGCGGCGCGGCGCCCGGCCCCGGCTCGGGCTCCTCCCCGGCCGCCTGCCGCTTCGCGCACTACTTCGTGCTCTGCGGGATCGACGCAGACAGTGGGCTGGAGCCCGACGAGCTGGCGGGTAAGGCCGGGCTGCGGCGGCGCGGGGGTCCCCTCAGGGACGCGAGGGACGCTGCGGGGACGCGCGGGAGGCGGGTTCTAGACAAAGTCGGCTCCCGGCGGCGCCCGCTCTCCATCCGGACTGGCGCTCGGGCGGCGATTTAATGACATTGTTATTTATTCCGCGTGCAGGGTGCGCTGCTGAGCCCGCGGGCGTCCTGCTGCTGAGGGCGCTCGCCTAGGGCTTTCGCCTCCCAGGCGCGGGGTTATTAATAACGGGGGCGGGGGCGGCCCCTAGGGCACTGCCCCCACCCCGCACTCAGGCCCCCTCGCCCGCAGCTGCTCGCGGAGGCGGCGGGTGAGTCACCGGGCGCACTAACTCCCCGGCCTTGCTGCGATCCCGTGCATCCTACCTCCCTCCGCCTGGCTGCGAAGTTTCAGCCCTGGCACGTGACGCGGCGCTCAGACCCCTTCGGGGGAGGCGGCGACAGAGACCGCTGGGCGGCGGGCGTCGCGTCCACTGAGGCGGTGATGGCCCGCTGGGCGAGTGCAGGCAGGAGGCTGGTTGGACTTAACATCCTTGACTGTGCCGGGTCTGCGCCGCTTCCCGCCTCGCGTTCTGCGATGACGGTCGACTCACCTTTTGGAATCCTGTCTATTTGGCAGTGTCACGGGAGCTGGCGAGGACCTTTGGACGCTCGGGACTCGGCACGACGCTTTGTTGACACTGCCTACGCTGTTTCTGAGTTTAGTAGTTGGACATTCTCCCCTCAGTTGGGTGCACCGTGTGTTACTGCCTGGCTTTTCTTGGAGGAGCACCGTTTCCTTCTTTTTACTCATTTGATGGCGCAGTGCGGGGCTGAGCTGGGAACCGATGCTGGGAAAGGGGCCGTTAAAGGATGACTGCGTTGAGGGGGGGCGGGAGGGATGAGTGCGCAGTGTTGAGAGGAGGCCGTGGAGGAATGACCGATTTCATTTTTGACGCTCCTTTATGCTTGCCTTCTTGGGATCTAAATCTTGGTTTTTTGTTGTTGTTGTTGTTGTTGCTAATGGGTGAGACAAGTGACATCTATCGCTTGAACTTTATCTGTGTCAGTGTCAAACACTTAGCTCATAGCGTTTCAGAACAGCTTGCTTTGGACATAGCATGCCTTATTGATTGCACTAGTGTGTATTTTTGTTTTCTCTTTTACTTTTTTGGGAGTAGAAGAGGGGATTCAGAACAGTGTATTAAATAATAAACAAACTAGACAAAAGTGTTCAGCTGTAAGGTCCACTACTGATCAACTCGTGTCTTAGCTAAGACAGTATCTTTTAAAGCCAGGCTCACAACAAAACATTTTCAACAAAAACTCTAAGTCTAGTTTTAGTTAAAGATTTTTTGGAAAAGAGGGATGAGTACCAGGTTTTTCTGTATGTGTAATTATATAGTCATGTTGTTTATTCAATTAAAATTTCATGTACATATTAAGAATGGCTTTGTTAAGTGATAATGAAGTTAGAAAACACGTCTGCAGAGAGATTTGGAGAGATTCCTCTTTTGGGATTGAAGGGATTATTTTATTTTTCTAGAATCTTTTCTTCCCTAAACTTCGTAATCATTTGTGGTACTGGATCACTTGGAGGTCTTTTGTCAGTAGGGATGATGAAAGGAAAAAGCCTGTATTTTTTCCTTATCTGTTTCCAATCTATATGCCTAGTAAAGCTAAAACACCTGTAGATGGGGCCTGGGACTCTTCAGGCACAGTGCAGATGGCTTTAATAAAATTAAGTAGTAAAAAATTAATTTTTAATTCATTTTTTAGACACCAACTGGCTTCTCATTTTGCAGTATTATTCATGAGTGTGGTGATTGAGATTTCGCTCCTCATAATATTTGGTGTTTTGAAGTACTAATCACTTCTGCCTGATAATATTTCAGTACAATGATTCATTCACCAAATAGTTTTGAAAGCCTTAAGGTGTGGATTGTGTTATAGGCACTGGGGACAGCTATGAACAAAGCAGTCAAAAATCCCTGCCGTCATAGTGCTTACATTCTAGTGTAAACAAAGAATGAAAATACAGAGTGCCAGATATCAGTGAGCGCTATGAGGAAAAATACAGCAGGGAAGTGAGACTAGGGTGGTGCCAGCACAATGGTGGGATGGTGGGGTTGCGGACTTTAAATAAGATGGTTAGGGAAGGCCTCAGAAAAGGTGATCTTAGAACAGAGCCATGAGGGAGATGAGGAAGCAAGCCATGAGGATTGTGTTGGGGAACAGCATTGCAGACAGTACATGCAAAGATGAGGTGGGAGAGTGCCTAGTTTGTGCAGGTAACTGTAGGGACACCAGGGTGGTTGGAGCTAAGTGGGGAGGAAAGTAGTAGATATGATCATAGAGAAAGGGTAGGGAGATTGTGTAGGGTCTAACAGACAATTGTTGAGCTTTTACTCTGAGATGGAAAACTACCAGGAGGTTTTGAGCAGTGGAAAGATAAGATTGGAAAGATTTGATGCACTCTCTGAAAGGATTGCAATGGCTCTCTTGTTGATTAGACTATGTCAAGGGCAAGGTTAGGAGCAGACCAGTTAGGAGGCTCTTTTTCATTATTTGAGATGGGAGGTGTTGGTGGCTTGGATCAAAGCAGTAGCAGTGAAGTGGTAAGAAACTGGGTATATTTTGGAGGTAGAGCCAGCAGGACTTGCTGATGAATTGGATATGGTATTCATAGTCAAAGAAAGAGATCAAAGATGATTCTAAGATTTTTGGCCTAAACAATTTTAAACATCTCTATTTACTGAAATAGAAAGATGGATGGAGAAACAGGCTGGAGATTAGCTCAGTTTTGGACGTGTTAAGTTTGAGGTACCCATTAGACATTCAAATGGAGATGTCAGGTAGGCAAGGCATCTCTCCGGCAGTCAAAATTTATATATAGACATGAGCTGAAAGCCATGAAATTGGATGACCCAAGGAATGAGTATAGATAGAAAAGAGAAGAGGCTCAAGGACTGAATCCTGGAGATACTCCAACATTCAGAGGTGAGGAGGATGAAGAGGAAACAACCAAAAAGTGCGGCCAGTAAGATGAGAGGTAAACAAGAGAATGTAGTATCATGTTCTCAACTAACAATCTTCTTGACTGTTTCCACAGAGCTACATTTGAGGATGAGGAAACAAGGCCAGTGAGTTAGGCAAATTAGTCAGGAGGTTATTTTCTGTTTTGCTGCATTAATTTCAAAGTTAAATATAGTTAAGTTTCTATTTTACTTTTATGGAACTGATCTATTTTTATCACACTGTTTCTTAGCAAGTTGTCACCCTGCCTGTAGAAGGTCTAAGTTGACTTCTATTAAACATAAATTTTACTCATTGCTTTACAGATTTTTTTTCTTAACATATACATGTCCCTAGGATTCATGCTTTGCAGGTGGTGGGGCATTGAAATAAAATTAAGAACACAAATCATATGATGAAGTAATAGATAGACTAAGACCTTATGATAAAGTTATCAGGGCTTTAGATCGATTTTTAGACACTCCTCCCAGTAAAGGTTAGCTTTACCGACAGTGGGAAAGATTTCATATATATATATATATATATATATATATATATATATATATATATATATATATATATAAAATTTCATATATACGTATATATACACATACAGATATACTGGTATTTCCTATTGTCCTTTCTTTAGCTCATTGTAGCTGTTGTGCTTTTCCTATTCACTGTATATTTTTAAAATGCACTGTATCCATAATCAAAAACGTCCTTTTGATATTAAAGTAGAAATATTTAAATTTTTTTAAGTATTAAATATATGAAAAGGATTTCAAATTGGTTATTGCATAAGACGAAAGGAGGTGTAAATAGAAGTTGTTAGAATTAGTTGACATGAAGACAGATGACATTTTGAAATTTTCTTTTATGTCTCTTACTCCCTCTAAGACCTAGCTGTAGGAATTGATATGGCTTGATTTACAGCAACAAATCGTTTAGGCAATAGAAAAATGAAGGACCTTTATTTGAGTAACATAAATACGCAAGCCCCCGGGGGGGCCTTACGGTCTTTGCCCTCTCTCTTTCATAGAACCGTATACACAGTGTTTAATAAGTGAATGAGTATAAAGTTTACATATGAGTCCACAAATTGTGTGGTGACCAGAATATTTTAAAGCATTTCAGCGGTGGGGCGCCTGGGTGGCTCAGTCCGTTGAGTGTCCAACTTTGGCTCAGGTCAGGAGCTCACAGTCTGTGAGTTTGAGTCCCGAGTTGGGCTTTGTGCTGACAGCTCAGAGCCTGGAGCCTGTTTCAGATTCTGTGTCTCCCTCTCTCTCTGCACCTTCCCTGCTCACACTCTCTGTCTCGCTGTCTCTCTCTCTCTCTCTCTCTCTCTCTCTCAAAAATAAATAAACGTTAAAAAAAATAAAGCATTCCAATGGTAGCATAGATTCAGTTCTGCTGAGGGATACTGAAGTATGACGGGTGCAATCCCTGTCACAGGCCTTTGTTTAGATATCTTCCTTGGTGCCTCTATTTATTTTTAGCTTTGGTTGTCTTGGGTGTGGTTTCCAGAAGAGCTTTGAGGCAGTGAAGACTATGGTCTAAATTCAAATACATTTAACCCTTGGTTAGGAAGGCTGAACCCCCCTACACAGTTGAAAACCCACATATTATCTTTTGGCTCCTCTAAAACTCGAGAAAACTTACCGATAACATAGTCAACACACATTTTGTATATTACATGTTTTATGTAGTGTATTCTAACAATAAAATAAGAAAGAAAAAATGTTACTAAGAAATGTTATTGTAAGGAAGAGAAAATACATTTGCAGTACTATGCTGTATTTAATTTTTAAAATCTGCACGTAAGTGGACCTTCACAGTTCAAACGTGTTGTTCAAAGGTCAACTGTACAAAATTTAGTTGAGACTGACAGTATTATGCCATACTAGTCCTGGAAGGGACCTCGGACGTCATTTATCAGGGAAGAAACCAAGGCTAAGAGATTAAGGACCCTCTCAAAGAACACATTTGACTGGCAGCAGACAGACAACTAGAGCCTGGTTCTTGTAGTACACTGCTAGGCTCCATAGTTATTTTATTTAAGCTCAGAAAAAAGATGAGCTTGACTTGAGTTTAGCAAGCATTTCAGGCTTGCCTTTATTCCAGACTACATGTCATAGTTAAGACTGCTAAAGTATGACTTTAAAAGCAATGGCCTCATGTACAGACTTGGGTGGGTTAGAGCTGCCCTGATCTGACCACCATTGGAGGTATCTTGGTTGTTACCTGTGTTGACATTGTTAATCTTACAAATAAAGCCGCCAAGTTATTTTACCAGGAAAAATGGGTTTATTCAGGAATAGCAGAGAATTGCAATTCAGGACATGTAAGCTAGAGCAAAACCATAGGCAAGTCTGGAGAAAAAAGTAGAGTACTCCTCTTTTACAAAGCAAAGAGGGGAGTCGGGGAGGGCCTCTTATAAATCCAAAGTCCATTGGAGTAAACTGGGAATTCAAAATGTGGTGGCTTTGCAGTGTCACTGAATTGTAACAGTCTCTTATTGGGTGGGCTGTTGCCAGGCGAGGAGAAAACCTTTCTTCCTTCTGCTGAGGCAGTATTTTAGACTTGCAAGATCTCTTTCTGTTGGTTCTGCAATCGAAAAAGTGTGGACAAAGGAAGGTATGATTGTTTGTGAAACCATAATTAGAGCTGGATGCACAAGCAGAAGCCAGAGTCCAATCCTGGCCTGATACTTAGGACATCTGTGGGCTTCAGTGTTTTCATCTATTTTGAATGGGTAAATGAAGTGACTGATTTCTGAACATACCACCCCTCTCTTTCATGAGCCTGAACTTGTTTTTGAGTGAAAAAACTAAATATATCTATTTAAAAAAAATTAATTCTAGATGACATAGAGTAGGCTTCACACAGTCAGTGAAGCAACTGCCTTCAGCTCAGGTCATGGTCCATGAGTTTGAGCCCAGCATTGGGCTTTGTGCTGACAGCTCAGAGCCTGGAGCTGCGTTGGATTTTCTGTGTCTCCTTCTCTCTCTGCCCCTCCCCTGCTCCCACTCTGTCTCTCTCAAAAATAAATAAGCATTACAAAAAAATTTTTTTAATGGCATAGTGTACAAGAACTGATATATACCGCATATGCCACATGAGGACCGATTGAGAAATTAAAATTTCAGCCACAGGGGTGCCTGGGTGACTCATTCGGTTAAGCACCAGACTTCAGCTCAGGTCATGATCTCACGGTTTGTGGGTTTGATCCCCTCGTGGGGTTCTGTGCTGACAGCTCAGAGCCTGGAGCCTGCTTCAGATTATGTGTCTCCCTGTCTCTCTGTCCCTCTGCCACTTGCACGTGCATGTGTGTGCTCTCTCTCAAAAATAAACATTAAAGAAAAATTTTAAAAATTTCAGCCACAAGGAAAGGGAAAAAAAAGGTCTATGCAGTTCCCTTTATAGGAAAGGTGCAGTTTTTAAAAAAAAAATTTTTTTTTAACATTTATTTATTTTTGAGACAGAGAGAGACAGAGCATGAACGGGGGAGGGGCAGAAAGAGAGGGAGACACAGAATCCGAAGCAGGCTCCAGGCTCTGAGCCATCAGCACAGAGCCCGACGCGGGGCTCGAACTCATGGACCGTGAGATCATGACCTGAGCTGAAGTCGGACTCTTAACCGACTGAGCCACCCAGGCGCCCCGGAAAGGTGCAGTTTTTAATAATCTTTTTGAAATATTATATCAGTTCACAGACTCTCAATTTTATCTATATTGGTTCTTAGGGAGCCAGGGACCCCTGTTTGAAATCACCGTATTAGATAATCTCTCTGTACTAGCAGTATAGGTGACACTGCCAGTTATCCACAAAATAGGCAGTGGGATCTAAGAATAATTTTTTCGGCTTAAAATTCTTCAGTAGCTTCCTTTGTATTTGGATTAAGATTCAAACTCTTTACCCTGTGTCTCAGTTTGTTCAGGCTGCTATAACAATACTATAGACTGGGTGGCTTGTAAATAACAGACATTTATATCTCACAGTTCTGGAGGCTGGGAGTCCAAGTTCAAGGTGCTAACAGATCCTGTGTCTGGGGAGGGCCCTCTTCCTGGTTCATAGATGGCCCTCTTATGTGGAAGGGCTGAGAGAGCTCTCTGGGATCTCTTTTATAAGGGCATGAGTCCCATTCATGGGGGCTCCACCCTCATGACCTAACCATTTCTCACAGGCCCCATCTCCAGATACCATCACATTGGTATTAAATTTCAACACACGAATTTTGGGAGAGACACAGATATATAGCACCCTGGTTTGCAAAGCTCTTCATGATCTGGTCTTTACCTACCTTTCCAGCTTTTTCTGACTGGATCATTCTTCCTGCTATGTTGGTTTTCTTGAAGGTCCTTAAAAACAGCGAGCTGTTCTTGTCTCATGGCCTGTTCATCTTCTCTCCTCTCCCGGGAATCCTCTTCCCCTAGACCAGTATTGTCCATTATAAATATAATATGAGACACATCTTAAAAATCTCAAAATCCAGTGTAATTTTACCTCATATCTCAGTTTGGACTAGCCATGTTTCAAGTGTTTAATAGCCACTAGTGGCTGGCTACCCTCTTGGACAGTGTAGCCCGACATCTTTGCAAGATGTGCTGCTTCTCCTCATTCAGGTCTCTGCACAAGTATTACCTCCTCAGAGTTGCCTTCTCAGGCCATCCTGTATAAGATAGTGTCCTTCTTTCCCCTGCCTGCCCCACTCTTGCCAGTAACCCTGCTTTATTTTCCTCATAGCACTAATGGTTCCTGGCAATATATTGTAAATGCATTTATTTACTTCACCTTCTTTCTCCTTTTGATGTTTTTATTTTTATTTTTGAGAGCAAGAGAGACAGAGCGTGAGCAGGGAGGGGTAGAGAGAGAGGGAGACACAGAGTCTCCAGCAGGCTCCATGCTGTCAGGGCAGAGGCTGACGTGGGGCTCGAAGTCAAGGACTGTGAGATCATGACCTAAGCTGAAATGAAAAGTTGGATGCTTAACTGACAGCCACCCAGGTGCCCCATGATTAATTTTTCAAAAAGGTATTTTTCAGCTTTGGGGTGAGCTACTAAAGTTTCTTCTTTTTTAAACAATATTTATTTAGGGTACCTGGGTGGCTCAGTCAAACATCTGACTTCAGCTCAGGTCATGATCTTGGGGTTCGGGGGTTCGAGCCCCACATTGGGCTCTGTGCTGACAGCTCAGAGCCTGGAGCCTGCTTCAGATTCTGTGTCTCCCTCTCTCTCTCTCTGCCCCTCCCCCACTCACACTCTGTCTGTGTCTCTCTCTTTCTCTCTCTCTTTCAAGAAAATGAATGAACATTTAAAAAAATTTTTTTAAAGTATTTATTTATTTTGAGAGAGAAGGAGCTCAAGCAGGGGGAGGGGCAGAGAGAGAGGGGAGAGAGAATCCCAAGCAGGCTCCAGGCTCTGAGCTGTCAGCACAGAGTCCAGTATGGGGTTTAGTCCCTCACATCATGAGATCATGACCTGAGCTGAAATCAAGAGTCAGATGCTTAACTGACTGAGCTACCCAGGTGCCCCTAGAATTTGTTAGCCTATTACTTCTCTCTTGACATAAACTGTGATGAATAAATGAATAACCTTTTTTCAAAAAAAACAGCTTTAGGGGCGCCTGGGTGGCGCAGTCGGTTAAGCGTCCGACTTCAGCCACGTCACGATCTCGCGGTCTGTGAGTTCGAGCCCCACGTCAGGCTCTGGGCTGATGGCTCAGAGCCTGGAGCCTGTTTCCGATTCTGTGTCTCCCTCTCTCTCTGCCCCTCCCCCGTTCATGCTCTGTCTCTCTCCCAAAAATAAATAAACGTTAAAAAAAAAACAAAAAACAGCTTTATGCAAACAAGTATGCAGGTATTAGCAAGGTTTTTTTGCTCGTTTTTGTTTTTTAAGCATATAACATGTCTTATTTATTTAAAAATTAATGCCAGGTGATGAGCACATAAATGGTGGCTAGTGTTTATGAAATTTCGGAAAGTAGTTATACTAAAGATCAGTTGTAGCTTCCATTGTGATTTTAGAGGAGTATCTTAGGAAGTTGCATTCATAGTTTCCTTCTTCATGAGCATCCCATATCAGTTTTGGATATGGTCAGCCAGGACAGTTTCTTTGTTTCTCTAAAGTTTTTGTCTTTATTGTAACCTGCATAATGTTCTGTTCCATCTAAGACTTGACTTGTTGAAATGGCACCATGTAATGACCAAAAACTTTCAGTAAGACTGTCTTTTCCTCTTTACTTTTCAAACACAATGAGTGTAAGGAGCTAAGAAGTGAGAATTCTAGGAATAAAAGTGGAAGTATTTTATATGCTGCTGGAATAGCACATCATGAGGATAAAAACATGAAACAGTTGCTTTCTTAGACATCCCTGAGCCTTTTCCAAGAATCCGTGACTTCGACTAACTTTATTCTAAATTAAATATTATAACTGTTCTAGTTAACATGAACATTTTGAGTAAATACCTTACATTTTTCTTTTATAAACTTCTATATGTCACTGGTACAAAGCTATTTTTGAAATAATGTTTTCTCTAAATGACTTTCAAAGATATGTGTTAGCATTATTAAGTCAGAAGGCGCTCTAGGAAGTCACCTTTATACAATGAAGCTATGAAAATAGCTAACATTTATGGAGTCATGAATTGTGGTTGGTGATTTATAAGCATTATTTTTAGTCTTCGTAATAACCTGAAGGTATCATTTCCCTCATTTTATAGATGAGGAGGCTGAGGTTCAGTGAGGTGTTCCCCAAACTGACAGAGACCAAAAACTGGGATTGTATCCCAGCCTCTCTGACTCCAACATACGCCTCTTCCACTGTGCCTTGCTGCTTCTCCAAATCCTCTAGACCAGCTATCCTCAACTTCTAGGTGGTGACATATTAGTGGGCCTGTCTTTTCTGAGCTGAGTCACAGTAATTATTAACAGTAGTTGAAATACTGAGGCTGTAAATGATACGTTTAAAAATAAGTGGAATGAAAAAAAAAATAAGTGGAATGGATTCAAGGTCTTCCCTCTAATGATGCCATTCTCTCTCAGTTCCATTCTTATGTGCTTTTTTGGATGGAAGAGAAAGAGGTGGCATTTTATGCACCACGACAGTCATTGTGTATAGCCAACACATAATGGGAAATATGTCTAGTTAACGCTGCTGCTAAGCTACTGTTACTGATGAGCTGTGACTAGTTTTCACATGTTTGTACTCTCTTAGGAATACCACTACAAAAGTATTCTTACTTGCTTCCCTTCCCTGTAGATTAAAAAAAAATTTTTTTGTTCATAATCTGAGGACACACATGGGAGTACGTTTTTCAACACTTAGGCTGATCTAGACTACTAGATACTTGTAATTTCAGCTCTGCTGTGAGGACCAGCATGCTGAATGCTTCGGTATTGGTTCTAAACTGTGAAACCCAGTTTAAAGATATTTTTCAGTAGTCTGTCTAGATCTCAGAGGCCTTGTGATGTCAATCCATCTGTTTTACGTAATTTTCTCCTGGTCAAACCTGGAGAATCGGGTTTCTGCTTTGAAGAGCGTGTTTTCTTGCCCTTTCCTGTCGTCCTTTTTTCTGAGTACAGTACATTCTTATAGTCATTTATTAACACAGGGAATTTTTCTATAGTTTGAGGAAACATGGTAGAAGTGATACATAAGTTTCTGAGAGTCTTAATTCTTCTGTACAGTTTGGCATAAATTTACTCAGACCAGGCGTTTTGTACCTTCCCCGCACCCCCCCCCCCCATCCTTTCTACAGAGATCGCCCTTTCACCTTAGTCCTTATGAAGCCACTACCTATTGCTTTTTTGGTTGTCTCTTTATATGAAGAAGAAGAAATATTCTTTTTTTTTCTTAATTTAAAATTTTTTTTAATTTTTTAATTTTTTATTTTTTATTTTTTATTTTTTTTTAATTTTTGAGACAGAGAGAGACAGAGCATGAGCAGGGTAGGGGCAGAGAGTGAGGGAGACACAGAATCCGAAGCAGGCACCAGGCTCTGAGCTGTCAGCACAGAGCCTGACACGGGGCTCGAACTCACAGACCGTGAGATCATGACCTGAGCCAAAGTCGGATGCTCAACCGACTGAGCCACCCAGGCGCCCCAGAAATATTCTTTTGATCAAAATCTCCAGTGTCATCTTGGTGAAGAGTTGTTAATGTCTAAGTAGATCTTCCAGTTACTTCATCCCAGCAGAAACTGGGCAGAGTTTCTGATTTCCCCTGGCTTTTCAGGTTTAATACTTTGTTTCTAGTATACCTTTAGTTTCTTTCCTTTGTCTTTTCTCATCGTTCTTTGAGGAAACAGGGACAATTTGCTAAACAATATTCTTTCTGTATGCTAAATTTATATCATTCTTTTTTTTTTTCCTTTTTGCTGTAGTTTGGGACTAAAATAGCAAGGAGGGATTATTACCTCCTAGGCAGATAAGACAGGAATTGTTTTGAAGGGGAGTGAGCATCTTGGACTCCTGTATGATTCCCTGACATGGAAGTCTTCCCTGTCACAAGACTTGGCATTAGCGTGTCAAATGGAATTTGATGAGAATCAGCTACGGACTTGGGTTGGAATAATTTGAGCAGCAGAAATTTAGGACCAGTTACAGGCTTAAAGTTTATGGATGATTCACTTCCAGGACCACAGTGTTTTGTTTTATTTTCTAGGTTACTTTCTCTTCACTTCAACTTTAACCCTAACCTTTGAGGAAATTTAAATGGCTGGGGTAATAAGATAACAGATTGTTTAAGAATGTTTCCCATCTCCTGTCTCAAGTGTATTCTTTTTCTTAATAAACTTTTGTCTGGCTTTTAAAATGTTCTGGCTCAGCTCCAGGGAAGTGAGCTTTCCAACTTGACTTCATTTGCTTTGTGCCATTGTTCACAAGAACAATGACTGATTTCACAGTTTATTAAAACACAAGCATTGGTACCATTGAGGTGAGTATGCCAAAATAGGTTATTTTGTTTAGTTGTTCTCACTCCTGTCTGGCAGTGCTTATTTTTTCCATTGGCAGTTCTAGCTACCATTTGATTTAAAATAAATACAAGAAAGCTGTGTGTCTCAAATGTAATATTTTGTGTACTCCTCACAGTGAAGGATGGACGGGCTTCAATGTACTGTGAACCACTTGTAATCTAACCACTTGTAAACTTTCTTGTCCCTGGTGGAAGGGGTCAGTGGGGAGAGAGCTAAAATGGGTGTATGGGAGGGTGGAAGGCCGTCGAAAACCACACCTCTTATTCCAAAAGTCCTCTTTTCCTGATCTTTTGATCTCTCTCTCTCTCTCTCTCTCTCTCTCTCTCTCTCTCTCTCGTGTACTTGGAACACAGATTTTATGGTTAGAGTGTGAGAAATTGTGCAGAGATATCCAGACAAATGTCCTAGAACTTGGAGCCCTCAGATTTAATAGCCTGCTGGAGGAGTCATTATAAAGTCTCCAGCACAAATGCTGCACTGACTGAAAGTTTAACAAAATCACATTCATTCTTCCCTGGAAGAGTGAAAATTTAGATTTTTCTGAATGTGACCTAGGACCACAAGAAGTAGACATACTTTGTTGAATCATTAAGGGGCAGAGGCCTTGATGTGAAATGTCTGTTGACATGTATGCACATTTAGTATTTATTTCTCTGCCCCATTGAACTCTGTTGAATTCGTCAGGTGACAGCTTTTAACTGAAAGTCAGTCTTTGAGGGACAGCTGAAGCATTGGTGTATGTGTGTGAGAGATTTTTTTTTTCTTTTTTTAATATGTAGGGGAAAGAAGTAACTTCTTAAATTCCTTGCTTTTAAAAATAAGAAATTCTTTTTGAAATACAGATTCGCTTTGGGACTTAAAGGAGAATGTAAATGGTTGTATTATTTTAGTAAATACAACTGAATAGCTTTTGACCATCTCCTGAAATGAGATATAGTCTCCTCTCAAGTGTGGGAACTGTTTTTCACCCTGTTCCCCTGTTCCCTGACCTCTGCCTTTTGACCCTGCTGCTTTGTGATGAGATTATGGGCCTTTGAGCTTTTCCTCAATGTACCCAAGTTTCCTTACACAGCAACATTAAAGCTTTATGCTTTCTTAAAAGATGTTCTTAGAATTGAGGAGAACATTCAGATTTAGTTGTAGACATGCGTTTTTTTTTTTTAATTTTTTTCTTTAAGAAGTCTATTTTTTTCTTAACATTTTCCAGAGTATCTATATATTGTCTAATAGGAACTTTGAAGTTTTGTGGGTGTGTGTATGACTAAATATGTTTTTTATTTGGAATAAAACTTTGTAAAGTAATGTTGCTTATTTAGGGAGAGGCCAAAAATTACAGCTTTCTAGGATAAGGAAACCCAAGAGAGACCCGATTTACTCCCCATTGTTGTCTATTTGGAATGAAAAGTTAAAATCTGGATTCAGAGGTTATCATGCAAGAATAACAAATTGAATATTTTCAGAGAAAATCAACCCTTTAACCTGCTTATTTGATAATAAATGCTTTTTAGACACCTTATTAGATGCCTAAAATAGAGTAGGAAGAGCATCAGGGATAGACAAAAGGAGATCATTTGATTTTGCTACTTGTTGGTAGAGCATATAAGTTTGTTTGTTTTTTGTTTGCTTTTTTAGACAGGATAAAATTAGTGTCAAAAATAAAATGTTGGGGATGATCTATTTTATTATTGTTTTGCATACTATCTTGAGGTTTACCCAGAAAACTAAGCATTTGCTGTTTCAGACATTTTAGTAGAACTTTCTGAGGAATGTCTGTTTTACACACTGAAATGTTCCACCAGAGGTGAAGATAAATAAAATAATTGGTTTGAATTAATAAAAGGCAGTAAGTGCTTTTTAAAAAGTTGTGGCATTAGAGGGCGCCTGGGTCCCTCAGTCAGTTGAATATCTGACTCTTGATTTTGACTCATGATCTCACAGTCGTGGGATCAAGCCCCATGTCAGGCTGAGCATGGAGCCTGCTTGGGATTCTCTTTCTCCTTTTCTCTCTACCTCTACCCCACTCGCACTCCCTCTCTCTCAAAATAAATAAATACACCTTTAAAAAAATTAAAAAGTTGTGGCTTTTAAATTATAGAAGTAATATATGCTCATTTTAATGAGAACAATAAAAACAAAAACTGGAGAATACAGGATTACATTAAAGAAAACAATGAACACCTGTTATCCCAGAGGGGGTAGAATTTAAAATAAAAATAGAAGTTCTGATTTCTGGTCACTAATTAGATACCAGAGTGACCATTTAACTGAAGTGATGTGGCTAAATGAGCTGAGCGATAATCCGAGAAACACAGTAGCATTTTTTTATGTTGAAGTCATTGCCGCTGATTTAGTATATGACATCTTTAAAGATCTCTGTAAATAATTATTGATTGAAAGAGTGAATAAATAAATGAAATTGAGTTCTCTGCCTCAGGTGTTTAATTTGAGGGATAAACATCAAATCCTTAGTACTTGACAACGCTTTCTTTTAACCAAAATGCTTTATACCACCAGGAATTAAAGTGAAATGGGAAAAGAAAGTAGCTTTGAACCCCAGGAGTTTAATGCTAAAATAATCTATTTTTTTTTCCTTTATGGAAAAGAAAGGGGAAAGTGCCGATGACAAATGAGATGGGAAGACAGAGGAAAGAAGCTAATAAGAAAAAGAGGCAGTTAGTTCAGTGACAGATAAGATAAACTCTGGATTTTTGTCTTAGTGGGAATCTGATTTATTTGTAGTTATATAGCAGAATGGAAATATGTTTAGGTGGTATGAGATACCTCTGATGGAAAATCTGATTGTCTCCCTTCAGGTTGCTGGGAGAGAATCATTTTAGGGAGGCTGAATCTAGAAGCAGCAGCAGATTTGACACTTATCCCTCACAGCTCCCTGCCTGCCTCGTTGTAGAGGCTGTGTAAACATTTCATGGTTAGTGCTGGCACTAGCTGCAGAGAACACAGTGAATGTCTGCAGTTTTTCTTTTCATGTAGTGGAGTAATAATAAGAACAACGACAGTCTTTGATTGTCTGGCAGTGTTTTGGCTGTTGGTGCTTTTAGATCCCTTCTGTAAATGACTTTCCTCCTAAAATCCATTTATCGTGAACATATAAAACATCAAAAACATATGAAATATGTTTAAACCAAATGAAGACCTTAAGAAAGCAAAGAAGGGATATTTATCATAGTAATTGGAAAAACTTATACAAGGGCAGATGTGCCTCTTTTTCTTTATTTTTTTATTTTTTTTGCCTCTTTTTCTTTAAACTGTCAATTTACTATTATGGAATAGGACTTCTGTCAGTAATGACAGTGCATTCTAAAATTTTTTTGAGTAAATGAAACAAACTCTTCTAAAAAAGAAAAAAAACTCAAGAAAGCGCAAGAAAGAGAACCCTAGTTAGTTTTTATCTGGAGAGTTATTATTTGCATTTTTGTTTCTGTTTAGTTATTTTTTAGGATGGGCCAAATTGAGGTGGATTTTAGTTGCTTTAAGTACTGTGACTGGCACTGATCCTTGAAAACGTTTTTGGAGCATATAGCATAGTAACTAAAGAAAGTAGAGGGGCACTGTGGAGAAGAAGGGGCTTATTTTTTCCCACATCTGTGTTCCTACATTTTGTTTCTAGGACCAAATGTACATGTTAGTCACTCAGAACAGATGTGTAGATTAGTCTGCTTTAAGTATTTCATGGAGTGGGAGATGAGTTGGGAAGACAGGCTGAATCTAGCTTTTGGATGATTTTTCTGTCAGAATGCTTCTTGTTATAGGTCAGAGAGGACCTAAGAAATAAAGGAATCTGGCTGGTTCATGTAAGTTTTTTTAGGGGGTGGGATGTTCAGGTATAATTTGAACAGAGCTCTAGCTTCATTTCATTGCAGTTCTTTACGCTCTATCACCAATGCTGACTTCCTTTACAGGGTGCCTTCATTCCTTCATGGTTATAAAATGGTAGGGGTGCCTGGGTGGCTCAGTTGGTTAAGTGTCCGACTTCAGCTCAGGTCATGATCTTGCAGTCTGTGAGTTCAAGCCTTGTGTCAGGCTCTGTGCTGAGAGCCTGTTTCAGATTCTGTGTCTCCCTCTCTCTCTGACCCTCCCCCACTGATGCTCTGTCTCTATCTCAAAAATAAATAAACGCTAAAAAAAATTTTTTTTAAATGGTGACAGTACTTCACACTTCACATTTGCACATCACACCTTCCTTAGATTTAACTTTCCTCCTCCACTCCCCAGTTACATCATGAAACAAAAATCTGGGCTTTGCTATGATTAGACCCCTTTAGGTGACACTTCCCTGAGGCCCATTCTTAAAATACTGGTGTGGTGAGGAAGATGGGATTAAATGGACTGTTTAGAGACCAGTTTAGGATGAAAACTAGGGCTGCTTCACAATGGAAGGGGAAGGGAAATGGCTGTTAGGAACCAACCGAACTGAATGCCAGACTATGAACAATGCCCTTTGAGAGACAGAAAAGAACCCCTAAAAGGTTTTAAACAAAGGGAATGTCATGCTCAAAGCTGTTCTTTAGGAATATTACTCTGGATGAGGGGTGTAGAGTGGAATTAAACTGGGGAGAAACTAAAAGTGCAGATACCAGTTAGGAAATTGTTATTTTGCAATTTTACTGAATTCATTTATTCTAATAATTTTTTGTTGGAGTCTTTAGGATTTTCTGTGTATCTTATGCTATCTGCAAATAGTGACAGTTTAACTTCTTTAGTGATTTGGATGTCTTTTATTTCTTTTTCTTGTCTGATGGCTGTGGCTAGGACTTCTAGTATTATGCTAAATAAAAGTGGTGAGAGTGGGCATCCTTGTCTTGTTCCTGGTCTTAGAGGAAAAGCTCTTAGTTTTCCACCATTGAGTATGATGCTAGCTGTGAATTTTTCATATATAATAGCCTTTATTATATTGAGGTATGTTTCCTCAAATATACTTTGTTTATTGTGAATAGATGTGGAATTTTGTGAAATGTAGAAGACAGTTCTACAAAACAAACTAGAGGGGAAGGGCTTGAATTAGGATAGTGGCAGTGGGAATAAAGAAGAGAGGATGGATACAAGACGTAGGAGAAACATTAGATGAATTGACGTGGCAGCTTTATTGTATGTGAGGTTAAAGGGGAGATGAGACACACATGACTGAGATTTTGGGCCCAGGCAGCAGGGATATGATAGTGCCATTCATAGAAGGGAAGAACACAGGAGAAAATAAGTCTCAGAGGATGTTTAGGCCAGTTTTGAATTTGTGATAGTGATAATGCTGGTATAACTTTATTTTCCTTTACAGGAGGGAGAATTAAAACTGCTTTTTTTGCATCTAGCCAGGGTAGTAGTGATTAAATATTAAAGGGTATTTGTACAACAAATGGTGGAGCTAGAACTTGAATTCAAGGCTTCAGACCAGGAGTTCTGTGTTCTTTCCATAATGTGACACTTACCTCTATTTGTAGACATAACTCAGGAATTCTTTCCCTCCCTTCTTCTCGCCCTCCCTTCCTTTCATTGAAGGAACCAAGAATGGGTGCATGTTAGTTTACACGAAGTGTAAAAATTCTGTAATTAAGAAAAATATAGAAACTGACCAGATACAAGCTGAGACTTATTTTTGAATTAGGATAATTTGCTGGGCATTAATTAGTAAATAATTTACCTTCTTTTCTGCAATGCTTCAGTTTGTAGCTAAAATGCACATTTGTTCTGTGACAAGTTTTAGCAGTGCATTTGGAATGCATCTGTATTCTTCAGCTATGAGGCAGTAAACCATATGCTCTTTAACATTTTGGAGTTTGTACGGCAAACAACCATCTAACCAGTTGGAATGATTGCAGGTGCTTGCAGTGGGTTCTAGGCATTCCCATCTAAATGTCCAGGTCATCTGTTACTGCTCTAGAACTGTGTGTACCAATTAGCTGATAATGCATATATGGTGTTTACCATAGAGCCTGACTGGATGTGATTGCTCCATAAACATTAGCTATTATCCTCATAAACATAATTGATTAGAGGAAGCCTCAGATACTTTGATGAGATTTAAGGGGTTGATGGGACTAACTATTTCAGATGCTCCAAGACAGTCCTTGGGGTTGTATTCTTTTTTACTGACAGATAATTTTATCCATTTAAAATAAAATAGATAATACATTTATGTGGTATCTCATTTTCAGAAGGTAGAAAAAAATTATATTAAAAAATGTATCTCATCCTTTTCCCTAGCCTTCCAGTTCCTTTCCCCAGACACACTTATCACTTTCTTTGTGGATGTTTCTAGAGGTATTCTTTGTGTTCCGATATGGTTTTTTTTATTAATCTTAGATTATACTCTTTGAACTTTGATGTATTTCTCTTACCCATGTTACTGCCTTTTTACTTCACTTTATTTGATAATAATAATAATGAAGGTATTGCTCAAATTATATTTTTTATTTAAAGCAAGTCAGGGGCGCCTGAGTGGCTCATTTAAGCGTCTGACCTCAGCTGAGGTCATGATCTCACGGTTCGTGAGTTCGAGCCCCGTTTCGGGCTCTGGGCTGACAGCTCAGAGCCTGGAACCCGCTTCAGATTCTGTGTCTCCCTCTGTCTGCCCCTCCACTGCTTGCACACATCTGTCTCTTGCATTATCTCAAAAATAAATAAACATTAAAAAAAATTTTTTAAAGCAAGTCAGATACAGTCCCTAGTTTGCAGTCATGTTCAGAGATGTTAAATGAATTGTATAAGTTTACATTGCTAGTGGCAGAATTAGAACCAGAAGGAAGGTTCTTCTGCGCCCAAATCCAGGCTCCTTATTCATTACAGAGGAACTTAGCCATTCTCTTATGTGAAAGAGCCCACCTCCCTAATTTGATGGAAAGCAGTGCACTTATACTTAAAACGAATAATAGTAAACCTGTTATATGTTGACTTAAATCACATTCTAAATGAAAACAGGATTAACTTTGGGCCATTTTACATGGGAATCACAAATTTTGTTGACTGCCCATCTGTTTTCAGAGTAGGTTTTCTACATGTAGTTGACTAAAGGCATCCACATAAGTAAGACATATAAATTAGTCAAGAGGGCTCAACCACATAAATGTAAGAGGACTCCATAGATACACTCTTTTCTTTTTAGTAGGTAGTTGAAGGTTATACACATGTTGAATTAATAAAAGTTTTACTTAGAAAAAAACTTTATTGGGGGGGTGCCTTGGCAGCTCAGTGGGTTAAGCGTCTGGCTTCAGCTCAGGTCATCATCTCACAGTTCATGAGTTCGAGCCCTGCATCAGGCTCTGTGCTGATAGCGTGGAGCCTACTTGGGATTCTTTCCTCCTCCCTCCCCTCCATGCCCCTCCCCTGCTCATGTGCACACGCTGTCTCTCTCTCTCTCTCAAAATAAATAAACTTTTAAAAAAAAGTCTCTTTCTCTTAACACCTTCATTATAAATAGGCTTGTCAATAGAACTACTTGATTATGTTAGTTAACTATTCCTATGGGACAAAGTATCCTAACATACAGCGCTCAAAACAGATGTTTATTATCTTGCATACTTTGTGAGGGTCAGGAAACCAGAAGCAGCTTAGCTGGGTGGTTCCAGCTCAGGGTTTCTCTTATAAGTTTACAGCCAAGCTGTTGGAAGGGGCTGCAGCCCTCCTAGGGCCTGGCCCAAGTGTGGCTGAAGCATCAGAGTCACAACCTGTGTGATTGTGGGCAGGCCTCTCTGTTCCTCACCACTTGGGCCTCTCCATAGGCTGCCTGCATGTCCTAATGGCATGGCTGCTGGTTTCCTTCAGAGCAAGTGCCCAGAGACAGAGAGAGGTCCGTGACGGAAGCCAACATTTTTTACAACTTAATCTCAGAAGTGGCATACCATCATTTCTGCCTTATGCTTTTGGTCACGCAGACCACCCCTGCTTGGTATACTGTGAGAGGGAATTCCACAAGGCTGTGAGTTACCAGAGGCAAGGTCGTTGAGAGCCATCTTGGGGGCTAGCTACCACACTGATTTGGGCAATGTTAAGGCTCTTAAACTTCTGATTTAGGACCTACAAACTTTAGGAACAATTTTTAAATAGAGTATACAAAAGCTATAGTGGTGTGCAGGATTTTAAAGCAATTTGTATTTGCAGTAAATAATACAGATCTACTATTTTAGAGAAGCAGTACTGCAGAGTTTGAGCTTGGGCTCTGAAGCCAGACTGCTGTGGACAAGTTACTTCAATTCTCTTTACCTAATAGTAATAGTACTCTTAACTCCTCTTCGGATATGCTGGTCAAATGCTTAGAATAGTGCCAGGCACATAGGGGGTGCTCAGATGTGATGTTTATTATTTTTATTGTTAAAAGAACTTGAGAATACACGTGCACTCAGCTGCTTTTGTGTCTGGAATATATGGTACAACATTGGAAGTTGAGTCTGGAGAGCTAGGCAGGAACAGTGTGCTGAGGGAAGGATGGGCCTTCACCTCTGCTGGCTATACATAGTTGATTTGTGTTTTTGCTGTTGCTTACCCTTGGCAATTAGTGTTTATTTTAAACTACTTTGTTTAAAAAGAAGTGGTTAGCTTTTGTAGCACTTTGTCCATTTCTGCTTCAGTAGTAACACCTGGATTTATGCTTCAGCCTCAGCAGTTCATGGCACACAGGTGTTCCCTTCTTTTCTCTTTTAAAAATTTTATGTAATAGTCCTAATTTGAAAGAGAAGTTATGATGGTATTGCTCTTTAAAAAAGAAAATGAAAATGAGAAAAAAAGGAATGAAAAGCGTTGTAGTGGAGGGGAACAGAAAAGTGCTTGATAAATTATGTAAGGAAGCATTTGGCTTTGGTCAGAAATTTAGTTGTTAGCCAGCTGTAAGCAAACCCATTTGGCACACTTTTCATTTATTCTTCTGAAATATTCATGGACTCCAGCAGTCCCTGCCTTGTTTCCATTAGATCCTCACATATTCTCATCTTCCGGTAGCCAGTCTGGAGTTACAGTGGGTTGCCCTTGTTTTGTTTCCTTGTTGCTGTCGGTGTAATCAATAAAGAATAGGCACTCAAGGAAAGGTTTATATATACTCAAGTTTCTTACAAAATAAGTTGTGGAGCAAATAAAATAATGTAAGATTTGAGAACAGTCAGTCACTACAGTGCATTATGCTTTAAAGTATTTGTGGTACTTTGAACATCTCTGAATTATGAATCTCTCCTGATTAGTAAGCAGTACCCTTCATTTTTATTAAAGATATTTTATTTTGATTTAGAGACCATGTGATTAGTAAACGTAAATTTTTTAATTTATAAAAGACATTTGCATGTTTCTTGTTAAATCCTGGAGATCTTTTGAAATCAAATGATTGTAGATCAAGGAGATCATAAGTAATCCTTTTTTATATTTTAAAATTAACTTTTATTTCAGATTATTGATACTAGGATTATTATTTGGCATTCAAAAACAAGTTCTGAAAATTTGTCATATAAATTATTCTCAAAGCTCATGAAACTGCTGTTTTACTGAATAGTAACTTGAGATTCACCTGGTTATTCCTACTTCTTTTTTTAAGAAGAAACTTGGCTACTATTTAGGAATGTCTTCGCTGTTTAAATATGATTTCCTTCCATTAGCTCCCTGTTTTACATGAGAAGACAGCCCTCTTTTTTTTTTTTTTTTTTTTTAAAGGAGGTTGGCAGTTGTGTTCATACCAACTGCTGAGATTTTACCTAGTTGAGTGATAGATTAAGATTTTAAAAACAGTGGGGTCAGTCTTTTCATTTTTGTAGGTTAACATTGTGACGACAATGTTGAAAACTAGGGGCTGTTTGTGTCAAATTTGTATGATATGGATTTTAATGTTTAAGTCGAATCTTCCTTTGGTTTATCCTTTTTTTTTAGCTTTGGCTCTTTTGTCTGCTCTGGCTTTGCAAGATGAAGAAACATAATGTCTTTTTTGGGGTCAGTGCTTCCCAGAAACCTGGCTGACTCTAATGGTCAATAGGACCCATTTGCCACCTTTTGAACAAAGGATTTGAAGGCCTTGCAGGCTGCCCGTCTGTCTTGGGAAGCTTTGTGCAGCCAGTGTGCGAAAAGAAGTTTTATTGGCAGAAGCAAGCCTTTTCTACATAAGTGCTAAGAGTGTGTAAGATACAGTTTCTCTGTAAATACTTAAAGTGTATTTAGTTTTGTGCTGTGTTATAAGTCATCTGATTTTGTTCCCATGTTTAGGAAGAGGTGAGTTGGACAGAATTAGAATTGATTATGCAGTTTTTTTTAGAGTTGAAAGAAGCTGAAAATTAGTTGCTTGTATCACCTATTTAATTCATTTTATTTTTCTTGTAAAATTATCATTTCCCAAATCATATACAAGCCATTTTTTTTTTAATTAAATTTGGGAGTCATTCTGTAGTATAAAATGTGTGAACTCTTTACCCATGAGTACTTAATTTGCTATTTTGTCAGGTAGACTTTTGGGGCACTGATGAGGTAGGGCTGGTCAGGTATATTAACATTATCTCTAAGCATATCTTTCTGCCCTCTAACCTTAAAGCTATTTGAGGGAACCAGGTTAGCATGGTAGTTAAGAGCATGCGTTCTGGAGTTTAAAGTGCCTGAGATTAAATGTTTATTTATTTTTGAGAGAGAGAGAGAGAGAGAGAGAGGGAGCAAGCGAGCACGGGGCAGAGAAGCTCTGAAGAGGGCTCCGCTCTGTTAGCAGAGAGCCATCAGGAACTGTGAGATCATGACCTGAGCTGAAGTGGGACACTCAGCCACCTGAGCCACCCACGCATCCTAAAGTACCTGAAATTAAATCACAGTTCTGCCACTTGTTGTGTTGCCCATTAAACATTCTTCTTCTTCTTTTTTTTTTTTAAGTTTATTTATCTATTTCAAGAGAAAGGGAGAATTCCAAGCAGGCTCCACACAGGTAGCCCAGACCCTGAAACAGGGTTCCATCCCAAGAACCATGAAATCATGACCTGAGCCAAGATCAGGGGTCAGGCGCTCAACCAACTAAGCCACCCAGGTGCCCTGTCCCTTAAATTTTCTGGGCCTTACTTTATTATTATTTCTAAAACAGGGGTGGGGGCACCTGGGTGGCTCACTCGGTTGAGCATACGAATTTAGCTCAGGTCATGATCTTGAGGTTCGTGAGTTCAAGCCCCGCATGGACTCTTGTGTGATAGCTCAGAGCCTGGAGCCTGCTTCAGATTCTGTGTCTCCTCTCTCTTTCTGCCACTCCCCCACTCGTGCTCTGTGTGTGTGTCTCTCTCTCTTTAAAAAATAAATACACGGGGCACCTGGGTGGCTCAGTCGGTTAAGTGTCCGACTTCGGCTCAGGTCATGATCTCACGGTCCGTGGGTTTGAGCCCCGCATCGGACTCTGTGCTGACAGCTCAAAGCCTGGAGCCCGCTTCGGATTCTGTGCCTCCCTCTCTCTCTGACCCTCCCCCGTTCATGCTCTGTCTCTCTCTGTCTCAAAAATAAACACTTAAAAAAAAAAGTAAATAAATACACATTAAAAATAAAACAGGGATGTATTTAAATTTTTTTTTTCAACGTTTATTCATTTTGGGGACAGAGAGAGACAGAGCATGAACGGGGGAGGGGCAGAGAGAGAGGGGAACACAGAATCAGAAACAGGCTCCAGGCTCTGAGCCATCAGCCCAGAGCCCGACGCGGGGCTCGAACTCCCAGACCGCGAGATCGTGACCTGGCTGAAGTCGGACGCTTAACCGACTGCGCCACCCAGGCGCCCCAAAACAGGGATGTATTTAATTATAAAGTTGGTAGGTTGATAAGTAAGATAATGTACAATGTCTGGGATACATAGGAAACAATACATATAACCTATTATTCACCTTTATAACCTCTTAGCACCTTGTACAGTGCCATGCACATAATAGATGCTCGCTGCACATTTTTTGAAATGGGAAACTTCCAGAATATGTAGCCAGTGTGGTCAATATATTTGATAAATTTACTGAAAAGAAAAAATTCTCATCTATTTGGTATTTATACCTCATTTTGAGCACAGTCACCATACTTGAGGCCACATCTGCTCCTATCATGGGCCTATATAACATTAGGTGCTCAGTACATGATTAAACAAATTATTGATTTTTCATTTCCCCATTGAAATGTAAGTTTTTCCAGAAGAGATTCATAAATGTGGAGAGCAAACTGAGGGTTACTGGAGGCAGTGGGGGGGGGGGGGGGGCTAAAAGGGTAAGGGGCACTAAGGAATCTGCTCCTGAAATCGTTGTTAAACTATATGCTAACTAATTTGGATGTAAATTTTAAAAAATGAAAAATAAAACAAGTTAAAAAAAAATGTAAGTTTTTCTGTTTGTCACTTTATGCTAAACTGATTGGTTTTAGGTGTCTTTTTTTTTTTTTTTAATGTTTATTTTTTGAGAGAGAGAGAAAGCAGGAGCGGGAGAGGGGATGAGAGGGAGACACAGAATCCAAAGAAGGCTCCAGGCTCTGAGCTGTCATGACGGCACTGAGCCTGACGTGGGGCTCGAACCCATGGTCCGTGAGATCATGACCTGAGCTGAAGTCTGACGCTTAAGCAACTGAGCCACCTGGGTGCCCTTTAGGTGTCTTTTTTGAAAACTGGAACTGTGAATTCAGGAAGTCAGATGTTGGCTAATTGGATTTAAATGATGAGATTCTTTTTTTTAAAAAAATTTTAAACTAAGCATCAAGTCTCAGGTAAGGATCTTAGAGACAAACTGTTAAGGGTATATGGATCAGAAATTATTATTTAATATATTTGCATATGCCTGGAATTAGGGTACATTTTCTTGCTGTTTCTCTGTTGCCATGTATAGGTAAGGAAATGCTTTGCTATGCTTTAAATTGTGTTTTGTTTTCCCCCCATGACACTCTCACATTAGTGTGTAGCAGCTGTATGTTTATGACTCAGATAGAACCTCTGAGTATATACAGATTCTTTTTTGGTAACTGACCTCTTTTCTTCATCCTTTGTATATGGAGTTATCTTTTCAAGTCCCTAAACGTGAGTAAGGTCTTGACAAAAGGTTCTAGCTAATCCCTTACTCCATTTTCTCATGGGAATATTCCCTGTAATTCTAGTTTTTGGTTTTTTTTTTCTGCAGTCTTTGTTAGGTGAGATGAGTTCACCAAAGGTAAGTTCCGTGTGTGTGTGTGTGTGTGTGTGAGTGTGAGTGTGAGTGTGTGTGTGTGTGGGGGGCTCTGGTTGCAATTCAAATAGCATGGACAGAGTAGGCCTCACTGAGAAGTGATTTTTGAACAGAGACTTGAGAGAAGTTAGGGGAGTTAGCCAAGTACATATTTGACATAAATGCCTTTTGGGCTAGGAGAACAGGAAGAGCAAAGGCCTTCAGTGGGGCCATGATGGTTTTCTAGTGACTTAAAGGAACCTTTAGGAGACTGGGAGAGTGAACAAGGGGAAAGAGTAACAGGGCAGAAGGGTTACAGGAGGTCAGAAAGGCCTTGTATTTTTGAAAGGGCTTTGGTTTTAACTCTAAGGGAGATGGGGAGGCATTGCAGGTTTGAACACAACACAGACCCCTGACTTTTAAAAAGATAAATTTGGCAGTTGTATGAAGACTAAATTTAGAGGTACAGGGAGATTTGTTAGGAAGCTTGCAATAATCTAGGTAAGATATAATGGCAGCTCGGAACAGATGGTGAGATGTGATCAGTTTCTGGATATATGTGGAAGATTGAAACAATAGGATTTCATTACAAGTGGTGGGGTGTGAATGAAAGGGAGAAATCAAGGGTGGCTGCAAAGATTTTGACTTGAGTAGCTTGAAAGATGGAGTTGCCATCGACTTAAATGGGGAAGACTTTTGGACGGGTTAGAGAAGGGGTGGTACAAATTAGGGATTCAGTTTTGAACATGCTGAGTTTGAGATGCCTGCTAGATATCTTAGTCAAGAATGCAGTTAGATGTATGAGTTTGGAGTTAGAAAAGATTGAGCTGGAATTACAAATTACACATGTGTTTAAGTCC
The DNA here is from genome assembly GCF_018350175.1 of Felis catus. NCBI lineage: Eukaryota > Metazoa > Chordata > Mammalia > Carnivora > Felidae > Felis > Felis catus. Next base: position 63,882,069 of record NC_058374.1, on the reverse strand, counting down.
TTAGGACTAGATAAGATCACCAAGGGAGAGATACAGATTCAGAAGAGGAAAAGGGCCAAAGATAGCTCTTAGACACTCTAACATTGAGACTGTATCAGTAAAAGAAATAAAAAAAGAATAAGCACATTTAAAAAATTTTGGGTACAAAATTAAGAGGGTTTTTTGTTTGTTTGTTTTTTTGTTTTTTTTTGGTTTTTGAGAGAGGAGAGAGAGTGTGCTTGCATGAGGGGCAGAGAGAGAGAGGGAGAGAGAGAGAATCCCAAGCAGGCTCTGCGCCATGGTTGCAGAGCCCAATGTGGGGCTTGAACTCACGAACTGTGAGATTAAGACCTGAGCCAGACCAAGAATTGGAGGCTCAACTGACTGAGCCACCCAGGCACCCCAATTATGAGTATTTTTAAAGGATATAATAAGATGGCAATAGCACTTGAAGTATCTTTTTCTTTCCCCTTTTTCTTCTCATAAAATTCTTAAATTTTTAAAATTTAGTAGTAAGCTTAAGGTCACAGTAAACACACAGCCAACTTTTTCTGGTGGATTAACATCTTTTGATTTTGTCCCTTTCACTACTTCATTGGTGTTCTTTTTTTTTTTTTTTTTTTTTAAGCTTATTTATTTTGAGAGTGAGAGAGATGGGGAATGGGGAGGGGCAGAGAGAGATGGAGAAAGAATCCTAAGGAGACGACACTGTCAGTGCAGAGCCTGATGCAGGGCTCAAACTCACAAACTGTGAGATCATGACCCAGGCTGAAATCAAGAGTCGGATGCTTAACTGACTGAGCCACCTGGGTGCCCCTACTTTATTGATGTTCTTAAATCTTTGATTAAACTTCTTTAATTGCTAAGCAGATACTAATAGATGCTATCAGATTCTTATATTTCCATTATACTTCCATTAAACTGAACAGTGAAACAAAATACAGACAGAATATCCTTACTGCCAACAATATATTCATCTATAAATTCTGAAAATGATCAGCTATTGAGCACAGTAGGTTTTAAATTTTTTGCTTGTGTTTTTACTCCTTGCCTGAGATAATTCCAAAATATTTGTGTTCTGGCAACTTTATGTGCTTAAGCAGTACATCATAATGAATGATAGAAGGTAGCTGATATAGCTGATGGAAAATCCTTGCCAGTGCTTCCAATTAGATTAATGGATCTGATTCTGAACTAAAATATTGCTTAGGGGAGAAGGTGTCTTCCTTCTCTCCTTCCATTCTGTGTTCCCTGTTCTTAAGCTTGTCTTTGCATTTGATTTGTTGAGGAAAAGTATCTTATGGAGAGTACCTTGATTTGCCATTAGTTCATTTATTGTACTAATGGAAGAGTTCAAGTAAAATAGGTTGGAGATGGATTATTTTCCCTTTCCTTGGTAATAAGGATTATCTGTCAGTACTAAGATGGTAGAAAGTTTGTTTTCCATTTTTCACCTGTGGTTAAAATGTTTGTTCCAAATGATGTATTTACCATTGAATTAAACTATATTTGGTGATTGAATGACTGATATTTTTAGGGAAGTATACTTTTCTCTTTCCCATATAGATAATGCTTCAACAGTGCTGAACAAATGACAGTCAAAAGAGTTTTAAAGCAATCCTAATGAAGGATGAAATGGTATTAGTTGCATTTGTTAATAAAAATCAATGTCAGACTATGTTCATGAGGTTTCTAGTTTGAAGAACCACAGAGTTTCAAATACTGGAAGAAACTTTCAATTGCTAAATGGACACATAGTCAATTCTTATTCATTAGATTGATTTGTGTCTGGGTTTTTCTCTATAATTAAGCCAGTCCTTTATAAGGAGGGAAGTAAATGAAAGTTGATTTTAGAGCATTGTGCAAAGTATGTTTTTATCCATCAGTGTGAGTATTTTTCTTGTTTTGTTCATGGAGTATGGGTTCAGAGAATTGTTAATACAATACCAAATTTTATTTACAGGGTCAAAATAAGTCTTGTAAATAAAAGTTTGTGCCCCTTGGTACTAAAAGACTGGGAATTGAGTTATTTGGATCTTGCATCTACATTTTTGGAGTTCTAGGAAACATTTTATGTTAGACTCAGGAGGTCTACAAGTTTCCATAGATCAAGGAACTGTGGTTCAGTTTTCTTATTTTGCCATTCTTTTGGTTTCACTGGAATAATCTTTGATGGGAAAACTGAGAACTCATGTCACTGGGAAGTGTCACCAGTGCAATTGCCTTTCACTCCATGCCCCAGAAAAAGAAAAAAAAAAGGAGGTGCAGGGAAGCTGTGATCCATATTGGTACATCACAAAGAAGGAAATTTAGAACTGCTCTCTATGAGGAGTTACTAAGAAGGACAGTAAAACTTTGTGCTTTGTGATAAACTTCCATATTACTTGAGAAAGGACGCACTGAGTATAGTTACAGCTAGATTATCACCATAGTGGGCTCCTAAAACTGGTCTGTGTGGTTGGTTTTGTTCTGGGGGGGTTAGTTTTTGAGAGAAAGAGAGACAGTGGGAGTGGGGGAGGGTCAGAGAGAGAGGGAAACACAGAATCTGAAGTAGGCTCCAGGCTCTGAGCTGTCAGTACAGAGCCCGATTTGGGGCTTGATTCATCAACTGCTAGATCATGACCTGAGCTGAGTCAGACACTTAACTGACTGAGCCACCCAAGTGCCCCATTATCTTAACCTTTTAAAACTCCATAATATAATTTGGAGATGACCCCATGTTAGATCTATATTATCCTTTTTTTTTTTCTTTTTTTAAGAGAGGGAGAGAGAGGTAGAAAGTGTCAGCAGGGAAGAGGAGCAGAGGTGCGGGGAGAAAGAGAGAATCCCCAGCAGGCTCCACACTCAGCGTGGAACCCCATGCAGGTTTTGATCCCAAAACTGTAGGATCATGACTTGAGCCGAAATCAAGTTGGACTCAACTTGACTGAGCCGCCCAGGCAGGCGCCCCTGCATTATCCTTTTAATGGCAGAACATCATATACTTTATGATGTACTTTTATTTATTTACATATTGTCTTCCTATAGGTTCTTAGATTGTTTCAAATTTTTTATTATAAATAGTATTGCACAGAACTTCTAGTAGGAAGATATTTGCACACATTTTAAATTATTTCCTTGGGTCACATTTCTGAGGGAAACTGCTGGGTCAAGCAGTGTGTGTGTGTGTGTGTGTGTGTGTGTGTGTGTGTGTGTGTGTGTGTGTGTGTGTATACACACACATATATTACCACACTGCCTCTGTAAAGGCTGTACCAGTTTACTTTTCTACCAGTATTGTTGAAGGAATAGTATTGGTTTTGACATTTCTTTTTTACCCTCCACTGTGTATTTTGTTAAGAAGACATACTCCACTGAAAAATTCAGAATCTCTTCATTCTATAAATAATAGGTTTCTTAATATTGTTCTGGAGAAACCTCTGGAATTCCCACGTGTCATAAAACTCTCTTCTGAAAATTAAGAATGGCTTCTTATGAAAGCCCATATGACTGAAAAAAAATTTTTTTAAACAATACAAAGATACCATAATTAAGGTAACATTAACTTTTTAAAATAATTTTAATCTAAGGTTTTATTCTTAATTTTCCTTAGTCATAATTTTTTCCTTAGAATTAAGGGAAAAAGGCAGTGCTTTTTTAGTGTAACAAGAAGATTTGGTTATCATTGCTGATGGGGTCGGTGGTACATTTTAACTCATTTCTGAACTTTCCTACTGAAGCCACAATTAGAAAATGAGTCTGGCTTTCAGTATTGTGTTTATTGATCCTATGCTAAAAGGCCCAAGTTTTCAGCTGCACTCGATAATATATTCTCTGTATAAGGAGACTATAGTACTGACCTTTGAAAAAAATACATAGCCATTAATTAATTAAATTGGTCTCCTTGAAGGCTCTCTTGCTGAAAAGGTCTGTCCTTTTACCCAAAGGAGGAATTTGATTAATTTACAGATTCTGCTCTAGTACATATTATAGTATTTGGGAAAATGTCAGGTTCTCATGAATTTAAAAATATATACGGGAAATTCATTTGTTAATTGAATTCATTTCCAGAAGGATGTGGTGGGAATCAGCTTTGTTGAGAGGCAGTATGTCATGTAAGGAAAAAACCCCTGGTCTCACAATCAGATACTCTGAATTTTATTCCTTTTGGGAGAGTCATTTAACCTCTTTAAGCCTCTCTTTTCTCAACTGAATGGAGTAGTTTCAGCTGCCCTTCAGAAAATTTAATGAGGATGCCAGTTACCTAAGGATCGTATTAAAATACAAGCTGGATTAAAGAAAAAAGGGGGGGGGTGCCTGGGTGGCTCAGTCGGTTAAGCATCCGACTTCGGCTCAGGTTATCATCTCACGGTTCATGGGTTCGAGCCCCGCATTGGGCTCTGTGCTGACAGCTTAGAGCCTGGAGCCTGTTTTGGATTCTGTGTCTCCCTCTCTCTCTGCCCAGCGTTCACTCTCTCTCTCTGGCTCCCTCTGTCTCAAAAAATTAAATAAACATTAAAAAATAATACAGGCTGGTTCAGTAGGTCTGAGCTGGGCCCGAGGCTCTGCATTTCTAATAAGCTCCTGATATGTCAGTGCTACTGGACCAACTGTCACAATTTTAATAGCAAGAAATTAAATGATATCTGTCTTTCCTTTAGTTCTGAAAGTCTGATTCTAACTTAAGCTATTATTGGCATTAAGACTACTATCTTAACGTTTTAAATATTTTTATTTTATTTTATTAAAAAAATTTTTTTTTCAACGTTTATTTATTTTTGGGACAGAGAGAGACAGAGCATGAACGGGCGAGGGGCAGAGAGAGAGGGAGACACAGAATCGGAAACAGGCTCCAGGCTCTGAGCCATCAGCCCAGAGCCCGACGCGGGGCTCGAACTCACGGACCGCGAGATCGTGACCTGGCTGAAGTCGGACGCTTAACCGAATGCGCCACCCAGGCGCCCCTAAATATTTTTAATATGGTACGGTTTAAGTAAAATAAGACAAGCATTTTTACAACTTTCAAGTTTGGTAGTAAGAATTTTTTTCTGATCATGTCTAAGACTTGTTTTAAGATACTCCAACACTCACTTCCTTCCCATAAAATGTTGGGAGAGGAATAGATAAAACAAGAATAATAAAATACTGATATTGTTGAAGCTGGGTGATGAGTACATGGGGGTTCATTATACTTTGTCCTTATTCTCTGTTCTTAGGTATGTTTGAAAATGTATATAACAATAAAAAAGAAAAAGTAAAATACAAAAATAAATGTGAATCTGCCAGGGTTATAGACTAAGGTTTTATGTGTGTGTGTGTGTGTGTGTGTGTGTAGACACACACACACACATGTATATGTTTTTTATATTTATATATACATATATATATATACACACACACACATGTATGTGTGTATGTAGCTTCAAGCAATGGTTTCTCAGTATTAACTTGTCTTGTAGGAAGCAATGTGGTAATAACCTGAAGGAAACTCTTGGAAGGAAACAAGCATAATGGCTAATGAAGCACATTTGCTACAAACAGAGAAACTCAGAGCTGCCATTCTCCATGTGCAAGTCTTGGGCTGTTTGTTTCTGTTAAACATTGCAAATGTGTCTATGCCAACTAAACTTGAATGTGTTAGGGTGATATTTTTGGAAATTCACTCTAAAAACTGTAAACTCAACATAGATTTTGGTGGCTGTTGTTGAATGTATCAATCAAGTATTACCATATTTTTATAGGACGAAGATACTTAAAATACGGTACAGGAAGTGCACATTAGGCAAATGTTTTCTACTGTTCCAAGGGTCTCTTAGATATAGGCTTATAATGTTGCTTTTAAATCCAGAGTAATTTTATACTCTGCCGTAAAATCTTGATTCCTACTAAATAGCTATTTTTGAGGGAGGAGTTGAAAACAAATAAAATGGAGAAAGAATGTAAGTTGAGCTTTGTTTTGATAAAGATTTGGGGAAATGCTCAGAATATGGTTATATAGAATGATACCTGTTTAGGAAATAACATTTTGATAGGAGATAAACAAATATCTAATATAAAGTTAACTTATCTGGATTAGTTGTTATATAGGTCCTATATATAGTTCATAATTTGAAAATAATATTTAAAAAGCACAAATTAGGGGTGCTTGGGTGGCTCAGTTGGTTAAGTGTCCAACTCTTAGTTTCGGATCAGGTCATGATCTCACGGTTCATGCTTTCCAGTCCCATGTTGGGTTCTGTGCTGACAGCGCAGAGCCTGCTTGGGATTCTTTCTCTGTGTCCCTCCCCCACTGACTTTCTCTCCCTCTCCCTCTCTCTCTGTATGTGTCAAATAAATAAACTTAAAAAATATTTTTTAAAAAGCACAAATTAATGCTAGGTTATTAAAGAGAACTAGAAAATAAAAAAATGTTTTAGAAATGTAAACCCCGGCTACAACCATTGTTAATGTTTTGCTATGGTTCCTTTCATTTTTCAGTGTGATTTATATAGTTTTTCTCCTACCTTATATTTCCTTTTTGTCCTATTTTTTTTCACTAAACATTGTAAATATGTACTTTTCATTATTCATTCTTCTGTAAATATTATCTGAATGAAATAATTATCTGTCAGGTCTGGGTGAAGACCTCCATGGCCTCAAATAGGAAATCTAGAAATATCTTTCTGCTTTGATATATTTTTAGGCCAGGTGCACATTGTCTATGATGGTGAGTAGAATGGATAAAGGAAGTCATTTTATGCTGGAGAGATGAAGGCATTTGCTTGGTCTGTCCAGTATTTGAGTAACTTTTGAACTGAATTAGATTATGCATCCTGGAAAGAATGTAATCCCATGTTGAACAGAGGCACAGTAGTGCTGTTAGTGCAGACCTGTGATAGCTCTGTTGCCAGGATGCAGGACTTTAAAAACTCTTCTTCGAAAGTCATACTTCTGAATCAGACCCCAAAATGAACCTTCAGGGATAACTGGGATGTTATACTGGTAATTCTTACCAGTCCAGAGAATTCAAGGCTCAACAGAGATTAGTTTACCATTGTCTTTATGGACAAAACAAAACAAAATATATATACACACATGTGAATTAAGTGAGCTCTAATACAAATAAAGTGTTAAGAACAGTTCTTACCACATAATAAGAATATAAGTGTTTGATACTGTATACAGAACTGAAGAGACTTTTACGTCAGCTTTTATGTCTTATGTTAAATGTATCAGGAGCTTTTTGTTTCAGGAAAATGTGAATGAACCAAGGTGACAATAATGATTAAACTTGTTTCTGCCTCTCCTCTTACATGTCTTACCCATTTAACTGAGGACCCTTTTTGGCTTTATCCATTTCTCTAATTTAAAAGCCTTTTTTCAGATGCCTGGAGTAAAATAGGAGATGAATGTTGACTGATCATTAGGAGCAGGAGGAATTAGTTAATAACCTTATTGGTAACTGACAGCAGCAACTTGAATTTAAGGTCCTAGGTTTGTGTTCCTCTAAGGTTTAAAGCTTTCAGAAGTATAAATGTTGTTTTAAGGAAATTCTTTGGAGCATGTGTTCAGAGAATTTTCATCATGTCTGAATGTGGCTTGAACTTAACACATTTAATTTCTTATCATCAATGTAATTATTTTTAAAGGCATGAAAGTGTGTATTCCATTTTTGAAATACAGTGGTTTTTTAATTCTGACACATTCAGTTCTGCAATTCATTGCAGTTTATTTTGATTTCCAGTTCTCCAGTTTTCAGTTAATTTTCAAACCTGAAATTTTATAACTGTGTGGATTTCATGGATTCTATTGTAATGTTTGAACTTTTTTTTCTAGAAAAATGTATGTACACTCAAAATGTTATATACAATTTCGGACTTTGTTCACAGAAATCCTGAAACTTAGCCACACGTTTTTAAGTTGAAATATAGTTGACATACAATGTTCCATTAATTTCAGGTGTACAGCATAGTAATTTGACAACTGTGTATGTTACACTATGCTCACAAATGTAGCTACCATCTGTCACCATACAGCACTATTACAGTACCATTGACTATAATCCCCATGCTGTACCTTTCATCCCTGTGACTTATTCAGTCCATAGCCAGAAGCCTGCATTTCCCACTCCCCTTCACCCACCTGCTTATTCGCCTCCCCTCACAGTCCCCTCTGGCAGCCATAGGTTTGTTCTCTGTATTTATGGATCTGTTTCTGCTTTTTGTTTGTTTTTTAGATTCCGTGTATAAGTGAAACTACATGGTATTTGTCTTTCTCTCACTTATTTCACTTAGCATAATACCCTGTAGGTCCATCCATGTTGTCACAAATGGCAAGATCTCATTCTTTTTTATGACCAACATTCTATTTTACACGTACACACACATACACACCTCATATTTTCTTTATCCATTCATCTATTGATGGACATTTAGATTGCTTCCTTGTCTTGGCTATTGTAAATAGTGCTGCAATAAATATAGAGATGCATATATCTTTTCAAATTAGTGTTTTTGTACAATAAAGATATATTGAATTCCTACTTTATGTAATGCACTGTATTAGGTCTTGGGAAAGTGGGTGCAAAGAAGAATAAGCAGTTTTTACCACTCAGAAACTTAGGTTCTAATAATACAGGTAATACATAACGAATACACTTTAATATATAATAGCAACTGGTTTGCCAGTATAGAGGAAATTATTAATTTTTACTGAGGAGGTGAGACATGGGTGAGGCTTATATTTGAACTTGCTCTTAAAATATGCACAGAATTTTTTTTAAACAACTTGATTTAAATATAATTCACATACCCTATGTGTAACAAACATACTACTTAAAGTAAGCAATTCAGTGTCTATTAGTATATTTACAGAGTTATGAAACAATCACCACAATCAACTTTAGAACATTTTCATCACCCCCCCAAGGAAACCTCATACCTTTGTCGACTCATTATGCTCCTCTCTGTCTGCTCTGACCCTGGCAACTACAAATCTTACTTTCTATCTTGGTAGATTTTTGCCTATTCTGGACATTTCATATAAATGGAATCATGTAACATGTCTACCTTATTTCCCTTAGTATAATAATATTTTCAAAGTTCATCCATGTTGTAGTAAGTATCAGTACTTCATTCCTTTCTACCAGCAAATATTCCATTGTGTGGGTATACTGCATTTCATTTTCCATTTTTCAGTTGATGGACATTTGAGTTGTTCCTACTTTCTGACTATTATGAATAATGCTGCTGGGAACATTCATATACAAGTTTTTGTGTGGACATATATATTTTCAATAATTTTGAGTATTAAAACTGCAGTGGAACTGCTGGCTTGAGGAACATTCAGACTGTTTTCCAAGGCAACTGTACTATTTTACGTTCCACAAGCAGTGTATGGGGGTTCCAGTTTCTCCACATCCTAGTCAACCTATATTACTACTGCGTTTTAAAAAGATTTTTAGCCTCATCCTAGTAAGTATGAAGTGGCATCTCATTGTGGTTTTGATTTGAATTTCCCTGATAACTGATGACATTGAGCATCTTTTCATGTGCTTATTGGACATTTGTATATATTCTTTTGAGGCATAGAATTTTAATAGATGGAGAGAAAAGGGAAGTAAAGGAAGCACTTCAGGTATGAAGGCCTGAGAAATGGTGAGACAATCAGTAAAACTAGAGTCAGGTCCCTAGAGGAAGGGAGTGAGACAACTCTGGGAAACTGTTTAGACTCTAAGTTTATTTTTTGATGGGTCAAGTCACACTGTCCTCTGCTTATCTTCAGTTTACATTGCTCAAATTTCAAGGATATTCCTTCTTTTGTAAATGTCAGGAAGTGTTGTGGCTAGCTCATTCAATTGATTCATTCAACACTGAAGAATTGTAGAGGGCCTACTTCATTCTAGGCGTTCTGAGTCCCCTAAGTGAGGGGGGTAAATCAGTGAGCAAAAATAGACAAGATCCTTGGTTTTCATGGAGCTTTTTTTCTAGTGGGAATGATTTTGTACCAATAAAAAACCCTTTTTAGAGGCTGCCTTTATCCCAGCATTTCAGGGTGTGGTAAATAAATCCAAGTCTGCTTTGTTCATGCTGTTGCTGATTTTATTAACTTGGGTCATAGCTCCTTTCAGCTTTTACCTTTTCAGACTCAAGTTTTAATCTTTAATCATCCTTTACACAGCAGCATCCTGAAATCCCTTTTGGCATCCTTGTTTCTTTCTTTTTTTTTTTTTTTTTTTGGACTATTGCAGCTGAAGTCCTTTTTTCCACTATAATTGGTACCAATTAATCAAAAAGTCTGATAAACTATAAAGAAAAAGTGCATGCATATTTTAAACCTTTTAAAACCTGCATATGTATATTTCACCAACCTTTTGTTTTAGGATCAAGGCTTTTCCTTTGAAGAAGGATCTGCTGACTATAATTTTTTTGTGATGTTTCTTACATAAACCCCACATACAATGAATCATGTATGATTTTTAGTTTCTATATCTAAAGTAGAGTGAGAATTTAAAGCCATTTCAAAGAAATCTGAGTGAAAATCCTCCTAGAGTTTTATGATTTTCCACCCTAATCTTTAGTCTTGTGGTATCTAATTAGCAGTTTTGTGTTTAGCAACTTGGATATATATATATCTGTATTTGTCTAGATATAGATGTGGATATCTATATATAGGCATATATATAGATATTCATATTTATTTTCAAAGAAATTACAATTCTTGGGGCACCTGGGTACTCAGTCGGTTAAGCGTCCGACTTAGACTAAGGTCATGATCTCATGGTTAGTGAGTTCGAACCCTGCATGGGGTTCTCAGCTGTTAGCGCAGAGCCTGCTTCAAATAATCTGCCCCCTCTCTCCACCCTTCCCCTGCTTGCACGCATGCTCTCTCTCTCAAAAAGAAATAAACATTAAAAAATATCTTTATATAATAAAAGAAATTACAGTTCTTTTCAGAATCTTAATTCATAGGTTTACTTAATAATTAAATTATGAATTCACTATCATGTTATACATAAAGAGGTTGGAAATGGGTGTGATGAGCAAATTCAAGTAGAGGAAACAGAAGTGCTACTGGCCATGAGCACTTTTGATTTTTGGTCTACTGAGGACACAAGGAGTTTAATCCAGGTTATTGGTTAAGAAAACTTACTACTATATATTCCAAGTTACGTACTCTCATGTGTTCTCCTTTTGAAATAGTATATGTTTGGCATACAATCATATATTCACTTTTAAGAAATGAATTGACTACAGGCTCAGTATAACTCAATAAAATGACCAGGCTGTCAAAAAAATAATTTTAATGTGACTCCTCGGTTGCGTCATTATATGTAGCGTTTAGAATAATTCCACTATATTCATATTGTGTTGAACTGGAGTGGTAGATTTTGAGATACACATTGATTAACTAGAGTATATTCCCTAAAGTGTTAATTTTATGAGATAGGGACTATGTTTTAGTTACTGCTGTATATCTAGTACCTACAATATAGAATGTTAATGCCTGGTGGACAATACGTGGTAAGTGCATTTAAAAAAAAAATAACTGGGACACCTGGGTGGCTCAGCCAGTTAAGCATCCGACTTCAGCTCAGGTATTGATCTCATGATTTGTGGGTTTAAGACCCACATTGGGCTGTGTGCTGACAGCTCAGAGCCTGGAGCCTGCTTCGGATTCTGTGTCTCCCTCTCTCTCTCTGCCCCTCCCCTGCTTGTGTGCTCACTCTCTCTTTCTCTCTCAAAAATGAGTAAATAAACTTTATTTATTTTTTAAATAAACTTAAAAAAATTACTGAATCCACAGGGAATAGAGAATAGGACGGTGAAGGTTCTTTACTGTTTATTGAGAAATGGTAAATAGAATACAGGGTGTGCTTCCTTAGAAGAGGAAAGTTAGTGAATATATCAGCCAATTTTGAAAATTTGAGGCCTGGTCAGACAGAAGAAAATGTGGACCTCAGTAGGTCTGGAGAGCCAAATTGGGACTAAAGAATTATAGGAAAAATATAGGACAGCAGATTACTTCTTAAATTTTTTTCTGATTTATTAAAATTGTTATTAAAATAGATATTACTTCAGGAGTTCATTGGAACAGAAGTTTAATGACTTATGTCAGGGAGGTAAAAACAAATTTTTTTAATAGGAGATGTGAGATTGGTCTAGATAAACTCTAAATTCATCTTGTTATAGGCCCTGTGAACAGTAATCTCTTGCTTCAGTCTTCTATTAATATTCTTTATCAGAATATTATATTTGTCACATAACATATAGGTCTTATGGCATTAAAGAGCAGTAAAAATGATTTCTTGTCTCTCCATTTAATTTTTCTTTGGTGGAAAGCAGATATTGTATATTATTACAGTACAAAAAGCCTTTTTAATGGTATTCTCATGGTCCAGAAATCTTGATGGATTGTCATTTGATAAATCAGATAGATTTTGAAAAGTTCCAATAGTCTGCTTCATTCATTAGTTGTACAGGTGGTTGTGTCAATCTGACATCAGACTGCTGATAGTACAGTAACATTTGTTGAAATATGCTGAGTGCAGTAGTCATTATATTCCTGCATATGATATGTAATGAATCCAAATATTATAATGACTTAAGTTCTGTGAGATATTACTGTGAGATAGTACCATGGAAGTCTGAGGTTTTTTTACCTTTGCTGCCTCATATCTCTCACAGCACTTAGCAGAGTCTTACTCATATAGCTATTCATTATATATTTGTTAAAATAAGGCTGAAAATCTCAAGTCCTTAAAAAAACCAATCACCCTTATGAGGAATTATTTTTTGTTATACGAAATGTTGATAAATCAAAAGTATTTTGGTTCAAATATCAAGGTTATTAAATTGCCTTGTTAATTTATTGTTGTTATGTCACCAAAGCTTAATTAATGATGTCTTGTTCATTTACCCCAAGCTTCTGTGGTACATAACTATAAAAATAATTTTCCTCTTTGCCTTATTGCCAAAAAGTTTACTTGCTTATGTGCCTTCCTCTTCTTTCTTTAGATGAGCTTCTTCCAGTTTTGCCATATTAATATTTGTGGGGCATTCCTTTTTGAACAGTGCCCATTCCATTCATATCTACAATATTACTTTTCTTGTAGACTCATGTGTATGTGGCCAAAAGAACAATTCTGTTTTCTAAAAGATCTAGAGAATATACAGCAAGTACCTTTCTTGCTTCCCTTTGCGTTGATCATTTTGACGAATTACTGGAGGATGATGCTTCTAGCTGATAAGACCATAGATTAGTTTTTGAACTTCATATGGAATCTTTTGTTTGTCTTCTTCCACTCAACAAAATGTCACTAAGATTCATCCACATTGTTGCATGCATCAGTAGTAGTTTATCCTTTTTTATTACTGAGTTGTATTACATTGAATGAATGTACTACAATTTGTCCGTTTGCTTGTTGGTGGGCTTTGAGTTTGTTTCCAGTTTTTTTGCTATTATGAGTAAAGCTGCCATTATTGTACACAACATTTTGTGGATACAGGTTTTCCTAGTAGAACTGTAGGTAAATGGGTAGATATATGTTTAATTTTTTTTTTACCGTTTATTTATTTTGAGAGAGAGAGATGAGGAGAGAGAGCTCGCGCACATACAAGTGAGTGGGAAGAGGGGCAGAGAGAGGAAAGAGAGAATCCCAAACAGGCTCCACACTGCCAGTGAGGAGCCCTAATGCAGGGCTCGATCTTACAAACCACGAGACCACCACCTGAGCCCAAAGCAAGAGTCAGCCCCTCAATCAACTGAGCCAGCCAGGCACCCTGGCATATGTTTAAAATTCAGCCAGGTCACGATCTCGCGGTCTGTGAGTTCGAGCCCCGCGTCAGGCTCTGGGCTGATGGCTCAGAGCCTGGAGCCTGCTTCCGATTCTGTGTCTCCCTCTCTCTCTGCCCCTCCCCCGTTCATGCTCTCTCTCTCTCTGTCCCAAAAATAAATAAAAGTTGAAAAAAAAAAATTTATAAAAAAAAAAAAGTTTCAGTAGTTTTGACTTAAAAGACAACAAGAAGGCTCACTGAGCTATTACAGATGTTAATTAGGATTCATTTCCTTTAATATGCTAGAAAGAATGTTATGATGCCACTTTACTGATGAACAAAATGAGCTTAATCACATCCTGGGAGTTAAGTATTCTGACATTATAATCTCTTCTCTCAGAGCACATCATAGCAGTCTTAGGATACAAGATCTATTCCTGGACATTCTAGAACCAAATGTGTCATGTATACACTTTGAAGGAATTTATGATATACCTGGTAATCCTGTAGTAGTTTTCTCACTATATAGTTTTTCATTTTTTAAAATTGAAGTAAAAATTTGCATAACATAAAGTTAACATTTTAAAACGTACAATTTAAGGGCGCCTGGGTGGCTCAGTCGGTTGAGCATCCGACTTCAGTTCAGGTCATGATCTTGAGGTTCATGAGTTTGAGCCCTGCGTCGGGCTCTGTGCTGACAGCTCAGAGCCTGGAGCCTACTTTGGATTCTGTGTCTCCCTCTCTTCTGCTCCACCCCTGTTCTCTCTCTCTCTCTCTCTCTCTCAAAAATCAGCATTTAAAATAAAATAAATAAAGCATACAATTTAGTGGCATTTAGTACATTCACAATGTTATACAATACTTCATATACTTTTTATTTATGTATTTATTTTATGTATGTATGTATGTTTATTTTTGAGAGAGAAAAAGAGACAGAGTGTGAGTGGGGGAAGGGCAGAGAGAGAGAGGGAGACACAGAATCTGAAGCAGGCTCCAGGCTCTGAGCTGTCAGCACAGAGCTCAACACAGGGCCTTAATTCACTAACAGTGAGGTCATGACCTTAGCCGAGGTCAGATGCTTAACCGACTGAGCCACCCAGGTGCCCGTATTTACTTTTTAAAATGTTTTTTATTTATTTTTGAGAGACAGTGTGAGCGGGAGAGGAGCAGAGAGAGAGAGGGGACTGAGGATCCAAAGTGGGCTGTGCACTGGCAGCACAGAGCCCAATGTGGGGCTCCAACTCATGAATTGTGAGATCATGACCTGAGCCGAAGTTGGACACTCAACTGACTGAGCCACCCAGGCTCTCCCCTTCATACACTTTTTAAAGAAAGAGTTTATATTCAGGGAAATGAAGAGCAATAAAATTATGGCAAAACAGACTAAGAAGATGTCCAAATAATAACTCAAAAATAGTGTTTCTTTGGTGGAATGATATAAGAGATAGGCCACCTTACCCTGGGGCTACCGCTTTCCCACTTAAATGCCAGTGTCTGATCAGCAACCAAAAGGCCTAAGCCATCAATCCCCTTCTTGCCTGGTGGAAGCCTTCTGATTCCTCCAAAATTGCAAGAATAGATCAATTTTACCATCCCTTCCCTCTTCTTCTAGGGAATCCACCAAATTGGTCACCTGTACCCTATGGCTTGAGAGTTTCATAGACACATTCTAGGCCTGAGAACAGCCCTTTCCCTAGGAGTAGGGAAATTGGACATTCCTTAGCCTCTCCTGCAGAGTGACTGACACATGTTGGTCTGAAGACTTTGGCCACAAGTTGCAGGGTGGCTGCAAGCCCTGTTCCTTTCCCCCTAAAAGTGGAAAGGTATTTAGATATTTTTGTCATTGGTGCTTTACTGGGATCAGATAAGAAGTTATCAGAGATTTAAAGGTGTTTTTAAAAATTTTGCTGTAGTCTCCCTCCCATACCTACAATAGTCTCAAGAATTAAATACCATCTTTCTTGACCTAAAAAAGAGTGGAGGAATATGGGAGGAGACATCTGTGAAGAAAAAAATGCTCTGTCCAGGAGAATGATCATTCCAACATCCATCTTAATGATTAGAATGGGATAGAATAGAAGCAAGAAGAGAAACAGAAAAAATAACCTCCTAAGATAGTAATGATTTTTTTTTAACAAGATGTTGGAAAAGCAGTGTTGATGATTATGGGCATACTAAGGATAATGTTAGCAACCTTACTATTTGAAATGTCATACCAGACATAATCTCTTTGATATTTCCCTCATCTGTGAAGTGGAGATCTGCCCATTTCCCAGAGGAAGATGCATTTAGGACTGCAGAATACAGCAAATTTCAGTTCCCACTATGGCCATGCTTTCCTAAGAAATTTCCTAAGGTAATTTGAGTCTGATTTTAGACTTGCAGGATCCTATTAGAGCCAAACCTCATAAAATCTGACACCATTGCACATTGTGACAGATGCTATAACAGGGAGTTTAGACCAATACATCTCTGATTTTCCCTGGTGGGAAATGGGAAGAATTTCACTGAAAATATAACACTGAACTGGGAGCAGATGTTGCTAAATGTGCAAGGATTGAGGGGAGGATGTCTTAAATATAGGGAAAACATTTAAAGGCAGGAAGGAGTGGGAATATGACAGCAAGAAATTTACTACAGCTAACATGGGAGAGAAGAGGAAGAGTAGTAACTATAACTGGAGAGGTAGCCAAGGCCAAATATAAGTTTTATATTACAAGCTAAGGAATTTGGATTTTTATCCAGCCATAAAGAGCCACTGAAGGATTTTATGCAAGCGACTGTAATAATAGACTGTCAGATTAGCATATTAAGAAGATCATTTTTTGGCAGCAGTATAGAGGCTAGATTGACAAGGAGAGCAGTTAGGAGTCTACCGGAATAATCTGGGCAAGAGATGAGTACTTTAAACTAAGGCAGTCCCCTATGATGAATTCACACAGAAACTAAATGAATAATCTAAGGCTGTGCTATGCAGTATGGGAGCCATTTAGCTACATGTGGCTATTGAGCACTTGAAACTTGACTACTTCAAAATGACATGTGCTGTAAATGCAAAATACTCACAGATTTTAAAGACATAGTATCCCACCAAAATTTTTGTATGTTGATTACAAGTTGAAGCAATATTTTGGATACATTGGGTTAAATAAAATGCACATCATTGCAATTATTTTTTCCTATTTCTTTTTACTATTCTAAAAATGTGGCTAGTAGAAAATTTTAAGATGTATGTCTTACATTAGATTTGTCTCACGTTTAATTTCTGGTTTATTTTTTGTTGCTGACTAAATGTATTTCTGTTCAATTACCTGCTCAAATTTTATGTTAGTTGTTTGATCAAAAAGTGTTTCATCTTAGGGGCGCCAGGGTGGTGCAATCAGTTAAGGGGTCCAACTCTTGATTTCGGCTTGGGTCATGATCTCACCGTCTGTGGGATTGAGCCCTGCATTGGGTTCTGTGCTGACAGCACAGATCCTGCTTGGGATTCTCTCTGCCCCTCCCCTGCTAATGGGTGTGTGTTCTCTCTCTCAAAATAAATAAATTTTAAAAGAAAAAAAGTGTTTCATTTTAATTCATAATAGGTATCTGGAAATAGCAATAATGTAAAATTGTTTTCATATATTTGGGAAACAAAGTTGAAAGTTTTGTAAGACCTTATAACTATTTTATTGATAAGAACCTCAATACAGAGTATCAGTAGGAAACTGGCCTTTGCAGGTGAGGTCACAGTGCATTTTGAAATCCATAAGTTGGGTAACATTTATTCACTCTTCCTACAAATAGTTTTTGCAAAGAAGGTTCCTAATAAACTGGTGCATAGATAAACTGGACGAGAGAAAAAGTTTATGTGAAAAACATTTTTTGTGAATTTTTATGTGTTGTTTAAACACTCTTAAAGGTTTTTGGTTTTTTTGTTTTTTTTTTTTTGCCATGTTCTGGTTGACAATTTCAAGAAATCCCTGTACAGGTAACAAACACGACTAGCAATTAGGGATGGCTGCCTTATCAAAAACTGTCTACTGGGGCGCCTGGGTGACTCAGTTAAGCACCCGACTTCAGCTCAGTTCATGATCTCACAGTTCATGGGTTCGAGCCCCGCACTGGGCTCTGTGCTGACAGCTCAGAGCTTGGAGCCTGCTTCGGGTTCTTTGTCTCCCTCTCTCTCTGCCCCTCCCCTACTCGCACTCTCTTTGTCGAAAATAAATAAATGTTAAAAAATGAAAATAAAAAAAACTGTCTACTAATGGGTACAGGGTTTCTCTTTAGAGTGATGAAATCTTTTAAAATTCATGGTGGTAGTGATACACAACTTTGTGAATATGCTAAAAACCACTGAGTTGTGTGTCTTTTTTTTTTTCAAGAGGATAGTAAATTGCTTATTGATTATACATGATAATGGATGATACACAAGCTTTAATCCCATCTATAATTTTATCTGCTACCATAATTCAATTTAGATATATTGCATAGGATGTGCCAGCAATCATATTAATAACCAAATAAACTCTATGACTTTGCTTGGGTAACCCTTTTAACAGTGAACTCCGGGTCACAACACATTAATGTCAGTTCAGCTACACCAAAGTTTGTGGAGACGATGGCTTCTCTGCCCAAGCAAGTTACAAATAAATTTCGAGTGGAACCTGGCATCATCCTGAAAGAATTCCACCTTCACACTGTTGGAGTGGTTTACCAAGATGGCTTCAGAGTAGACTACACAGAACATTTTTAGAAAGACACATTTATTCAGCATCATGGTCAGACTGTTACAGTTAGCAATCAACAGCATGAATGCAAAAAAAAAAACCCATATTAAAACCTTTTGTTGAAGTGCTTTACACTTTCCACAGAAGAGAAACTAAAATAACCTGTTACACAATTAGTCACAAGTACAATCCTCAGGTTTTTGCCCATGCACGAGTATCGTCTAAAACATGTCCTCTTTGTAGCAGCTAGGCCCTGCCCCCACTGTGCTTGGCTGAGCTCACAAATCTGTTGCAACCTGTAGCTTCCCTGTCACTTTTCTGGCTCTCCTCTCCTACTAAGCTGTGTTTCCTGGCAATAATTAAAACCTTCTGCCACTGCCATAGCTACTGCTGCTGCTGGAACCATCATAGCCACTTTGGTTTCGTGGTTTGGCAAAGTACTGACCTCCACCACTACAGGAGCTAGAGCTTCTGCCTCCAAATTTCCTCCTTCCGTGGGTTCAGAACTTGAAGATTGTTTGTTGTAATTGCCAAAATCATTATAGCTTCTGCCACCTCCAGAATTGCTTCCATCATTACCAAATCCATTACAGCCATCCCCACTGCCACCAAAGCCACCTTGCCCACTGAAGTTTCCTCCACAGCCAAAGTCCCACCTAAACCACTTCCACGACCACCACCAAAGTTTCCAGAAAGAACCTCTTTGACCTCTTTGGCTGGATGAAGCACTAGCCATCTCTTGCTTAGATAGGACTTCCCTTTCTTCATAGTTGCGGCCATTCACAGTGTGGTACTTTTGAATGATAGTCGTGTCTACAAAGTCACGATCATCAGATGTTACAAAAGCAAAGCTTCTCTTCTTGCCACTGTCCTCAATCAGTCATGATTTCAGTCACTTCAATTTTCCCATACTTTTCAAAATAACCTCTTAGATGATGTTCTTCAGTGTTTAATGCCACCAACAAAAACCGTTTCCACAGTTAAGTGGGCACCAGGTCTTTGAGAATCTTCTCTTGAAACAGCCCTCTTGGCCACAACTCTTCCATCCACCTTGTGTGACCCTGCATTCATGGGTGCATCCACCTCCTCCACAGTGACAAACCCAAGGTCTCTGGAGTGCTCGGTGTTTGGATCCCTTGTTACCACAGCGTGTGAGCGTTCCCCATTGCTAAGAATGGCTCCTCAGTCTCTCATCTGTTGTTCCAAAGCTCAAACCTCCAATGAAGAGCTTCCACAGCTGTTCAGGCTCTTTGGGAGACTCTGACTTAGGACGGTGGTGGAGTGGGGGGGCTTTAATGACGCCTCCTCGGCTGCATCCACGGGCAGAAAAGCTGAATTGTGTGCTTTTAAAGGGTGAATATTAAGGTGTGTGAAATATATTTCAGTAAAGCTATAATAAAAAAAAATCTCTTGAAGTTACTGACTTAAGCCATTTAATGAGAATTATGTGAACAGACGAACTAAAAGCAGCCATATGTTCAAGAAATACTGTGATCAGATAAAAATGGACTGTCTTTTTTTGGCTTCTGCAGCAGTCCCACAGAGCTAGTGGTAAATATTTAGGAAAGCCTAGTGGCCTATTAAAAAATACATGTCTAGATTACAGGATTGAAAGGCTGACTGAGTACACTGCATTCTCATTTAAGTTCTAATACAAAATGTGATACTCTGAAAGGTGTAGCCTGAATCCCGCAGGTGAGTAGAAAAAAATACTCCAGTATTTGATTATTTGATGTTGATGTATTTATTCCTTAATAATTTTTTTTAGTCAAATTTAGATTTGTTTATATCTACCTTGGATCTTATTCGACATGTCTCCTGTTTCTTATTATACCTCAAGTTCGTCCTGTAGAAAACCATGCTGTGTTTTCAACTCTAGAGTGGCAAAGGATGCATTTCTTTCTTTTTCTTTTGCTGCCATCTGAAGTAAGGAACATTTCCTGGCTAGCCACCAAGCACCCATCATCCCAGAAAGAAAGAAATATAGCAAATTTGGTGGATCTCTTTTCTCCCCATGTCCTCTTTCCAAGTTATTCCCACAGAAGTGCCAAAGCGCAGAAAGGAAGCTGGGCCTCAATTTTACTGTCATGAGCAAAACTCGTCACATAGATTTTTACACAGCTGCTGCATTTGTCCTCATCCCTTTCCTCAACAGTCTTGTTCCTGCCGCCTTGCTCTAGGGCTGCTTTCAGTAACCTTTCTGACACAGGTTTAATGCTGATTAGTCCCAAAACAATTCGAGGGCAGGGCTCCCTGCCAGGATAAAGAACGAACAAAATTGGTTTGCACACAGGCCAGCTGCATTTGCTGCAGCTAGAGTCTGTCAAATGCAGACCATTTTCTTGTTTACCAAGATGAGGTTAAATTAGCACAGCATGAAGCGAAGGAATAAAAAAAAAGAAAGAAAAGAAAACTAGCTATGCTAGTTGAATATGATGCAGTGAGTGGAATTCAGGTGATTTTAAATTCATTTGGGAAGGGAAGGTAGTATAGACAACACTAAGAGTTTGATTAAAAGCTGCTTGAAAGATTTGCTAGCTCTAAATGGGGGAGGGTAGATGGACTGCATAATCTCCTAAAGATTATTCAAGTCTGGCATGTTATGAATTATTCATTTATGCAGTGTTATTTTCTAAAATATTTGAATCAGCTTGTATGTGTTTATAGAGCCATCTTTGGTAGAGGGACTTCCAGTCTGGATGAGGAGGTAAGATGAACCATGTAATGAGAGAACCCAAACTTAAGAGGTTTCTGACTTTCAAGCTTCAGTTTACCAGGCTCTGTTTCCCTACCTTTCATCTCTCTGCACCACTCTTGTTGCAGAGCTCGCCCACAGGAAACCCAGGCTTCTTGCCCTTCTAGTGCAAGGCTAAGTTGAGGAAAGAAGAACCTCCTTGGAGCCTGCCAGGGCAGAGTAAATAGCTGAGGGTAAGAAGGAGAGGTGTGGGAAGGGGAAACGGGAAAGAAAAGGCAAATACAGAGAAGAGGGAGACAGAAAGGCACCATGAAGGATGAACTCCATGTGATGATGCTCTGCAGTCTCATCAGACTCTCAGGACCTTTAAGCTTCACTTCCCAGCCCTTCAAGAGCTGTGGAATCGAGAGCTTCCAGACTTTTATGTCTGTCCCTCTCTCCCTCTGACCCTTCCAGATTCCTGTTCTGGGTCATTAAAAGTACCCCTATTTCAGGGCTAGGAGAATAGGGAGACTTAACCACTGTAGCCACCTTGAAACACTGTTCTTGTGGGAAGTGAATTCTCTTACAGACCAACCTCTGAATACAACTATCAATGAAACTAAGGCTATTAACCTAAACTGTACTTGGTGTGGTTAGCAAGGGATCCTTCTTTTTTTTCCTCACTGTGCACTTTTCATTCAGTATGGTGCTGTACTTTTCGCTGCCCTTCACCTTGGCTGAGATGGTTTTACCTTATGTCTCAAGACCAAGGCAGCAACTATAGTACCGAATCAGGATGCAGAGCAATGTAGTCAGGGTGTTAACTACTCACAGGCCACTGTAAGCTCAGACTGGAAGAAACCATCCCAGAAAAAATGAAGATCTGCTTATATGAGATACAGAGTGGTTGGGGTTTAGAGAAAAGAGGAATCGCTGTGGCTATGGTGGGATAGTTTATACAAGTAGGATTTAAGCTGAGCCCTGAAAGATAGGATGGATGGAGTGAGAACAGGCTGATGTCCTGACCTTCAAGCCTAAAGCATTCAGTGAGGGGCACAAAGAGCATTTTAATTTTATCTCTAAAGTTTCATTTCTGTTTTAAAAGATTGTGAAGTAAATACAGTATGTTAACATTAGTTGAATTTGGGTGGAAGACACCTGTTTTCAGGTATTCATTATTTCTGTTCTACTTTTCTGTATGTTTGAAATATTCTAATTACAAAAAAAGGAAAATAGCCTTAAAGCTGAGCAGCACAAGAGAAAAAGGAAAAAAAACTTAAATAATACGCAAATTGGTAGCCAGCTCTTAAGTAGTCAAATGGTAATGGTAGTCATTTATCAGGGTCTTGAAGGAACACACAAATAGTCTATTTTTTTTTTTTTGCAACCAAAGAACTGTAAAGTGACCAAGATCATACATAGTAAAGGAACAAATTAATGGAGAAGTATAAAAAATAATAATAATAACAGGTCAAAACTTCTTCGTGGGTTGTGCTTAACCTCTTTTAGGTGTGAGATATCCTAACACAGAAAATACATTGTGCATCATTAGAAGAATTTAATATAAATAAATGATTTATTTTAGTCATTATTACCAGAAATGGTAATAAGAGAAGAACTGAGAGAAGAACCATTACTAATAATTTTTCTGTATTCCTAAAATGCTTGGTTAAGCTTATAGCAAGAACTGAATATATTTGTTGATTGGCAGTATAGAATTTTGAACAGTCTATTCACCACCAGTAAAATTGTGTTCCTAATGAATAAATAAATTTTAACTTGTACAAAAAGTGTTTCTACGTAACAGTTTTTCTAAATCACAGTCTACTAATTACATGTATTTGAAGTTCGAGTTTTTTTCATTCATTCATACAAAATTCGTTCAAACTCATCCTAAAGAATTTGACTTATTATATTCTCTCACAGAAGTATAATTTAACAAACTTATGGCAGTAATATTTGTTTACCGTATATCTGCAAAATTGTAAGTATCTGGAATGGTCTTACAGGTATACAAAATCCATAAGGCAATTTTCCTATTATTTCTCAGCTATTTCTACAGCTATTGTTTAAAAACACCCACTATTTTTATAATAATAGTAATGATAATTTTTTAAAAAAAGCCTTTTTTTCCAGTATAGTTAACATATAGTGTTATATTAGTTTCAGGTGTACAATGTATTAATTTAGCAGTTCTATATATTACTCAGTGCTCATCATGATAAGGGTACTCTTTTAATTACTTCCACCTCTCCTATTTCATCCACCTTCCCTCTGGTGACCATCAGTTTCTTCTGTATAGTTAAGAGTCTGTTTCTTGGTTGTTTCTTTTTCTTCTATTGTTTTTTTTTTCCTTAAGTTCCACAAATGAGTGAAATCGTATGGTGTTTGTCTTTCTGTTATGTCACTTACCATTATACTCTGTAGCTTCATCTATGTTGTTGTGAATGGCAAGATTTCATTCTTTTTTTTCTTACGTTTTAATAATATTCCATTGTATATATATATACCACATATTCTTTATCCATCCATCTATCACTGGATACTTGGGCTGCTTTCATAATTTGGCTATTGTAAATAATGCTGCAGTAAACATAGGGGGGGTATATATCTTTTTGAATTAGTGTTTTTGTATCCTTTGAGTAAATAGTGTGATTATGGGATTGTAAGGTAGTTCTATTTCTAATTTTTTTGAGGAACCTCCACACTGTCTTCCACAGTGGCTGCACCAATTTGCATTCCCACCGATAGTGCACGGGGGGTTTCTTTTTCTCCACATCCTCACCAACACTTGTTGTTTCTTGTGTTTTTTATTTTAGCCATTCTGACAGGTGCAGGTTGATATCGCATTGTAGTTTTGATTTGCATTTCCCTGATGATGAGTGTTACTTAGCATCTTTTCACGTGTCTATTTGCCATCTGTGTGTGTTGTCTTTGGAGAACATGTCTGTTCATGTGTTGTGTACTTTTTAAATTGGATTATTTGGTGTTTTGGGTGTTGAGTTGTGTAAGTTCTTTATATATTTTGGATACTAACCCTTAATCAGATATGTCACTTACAGATATCTTTTCCCATTCAGTAGGTTGTCTTTTAGTTTGTTGGTTATTTCTTTTGCTGTGCAGAAATTTTTTACATTTATTTATTTATTTATTTATTTATTTATTTATTTATTTATTTATTTATGTGAGAAAGTGAGTGCAAGCACAAGGGACAGAGGGAGAGGGAGAGAGAATCCTAAGCAGGCTCCACTCTCACGGCTTGATCCCACAACTGTGGGGAAATATCAGGAGTTAGATGCTCAACTTATTGAGTCACCCAGGCACGCCCCCCCCCCCCCCATCTTTTGCTGTGCAGAATTTTTTTATTTGATGTAGTCCCAGTATTTATTTTTGCTTTTGTTTCCCTAACCTCAGGAGACATATCTACAAAAATGTTTTTATGGCCAGTGTCAGAGAAATTACTGCCTGTGCTCCCTTCTAGGATTGTAATGGTTTTAGCCCTCATATTTAAGTCCTTAATCCATTCTGAGTTAATTTTTGTGTGTGGTGTAAGAAAATGGTCCAGTTTGGGGAGCCTGGGTGGCTCAGTTGGTTGAATGTCTGACTTTGGCTCAGGTCGTGATCTCACGGTTTGGGGGTCAAGCCCCACATCAGGCTTTGCACTGACAGCATGGAACCTGCTTCAGATTCTCTCTGTCTTCCTCTCTTTTTCCCCTTCTCCTGCTTGCTCTGTCTCTGTCTCTGTCTCTCTAAAATGAATAAGCATTAAAAAGTTTTTTAGGGGCGCCTGGGTGGCGCAGTCGGTTAAGCGTCCGACTTCAGCCAGGTCACGATCTCACGGTCCATGAGGTCGAGCCCCGCGTCAGGCTCTGGGCTGATGGCTCAGAGCCTGGAACCTGTTTCCGATTCTGTGTCTCCCTCTCTCTCTGCCCCTCCCCCGTTCATGCTCTGCCTCTCTCTGTCCCAAAAATAAATAAACGTTCAAAAAAAAAAAAAAAAAGAAAATTAAAGAAAAAAAAAAAGTTTTTTAAAAAAGTGCTCCAGTTTCATTTTTTTGCAAGTAGCTATCTGGTTTTCCCTACAACCATTTGTTGAAGAGACTGTTTTCCCATTGCATATTCTTGGCTCCTTGTCAAAGATTAATTGACCATATAATCATGGCTTTGTTTCTGGGCTTTCCATCCTGTTCTATTGATCTATGTGTCTGTTTTCATGCTGATACCATATTGTTTTAATTACTACAGGTTTTTAGTATAACTTGAAATCTGAAATTGTGATGTCTCCAGCTTTATTTTTCTTTTTCAAGAATACTTTGGCTTCCTGGGACCTTTTGTGGTTCCACACAAATTTTAGGATTGTTCGTTGTAGTTCTCTGAAAAATGCTGTTGGTATTTTGATAGGGATTACATTACATCTGAAGATTGCTTTGGGTAGCATGGACATTTTAAAATATTTGTTCTTATCCATGAACATAGGATATCTTTTTATTTGTGTCATCTTTAATTTCTTTCCTCAGGGTTTTATGGTTTTTGGAGTACAGGTCTTTTACCTCCTTGGTTAAGTTTATTCCTAGGTATTTTATTATTTTTGGTATATTTGTAAATGGGATTGTTTTCTTAATTTCTCTTTCTGTTGCTTTATTATTAGTGTATAGAAATGCAACCAGTTTCTATACATTGGTTTTGTATCCTGCAACTCTACTGAATTCATCAGTTCTAGCAGTTTTTTGTTGGAGTCTGAGTTTTCTATATATAGTATCTTGTCATCTGTAAACAGTGAAAGGTTGACTTGTTTCTTACCAATTTGGATGCCTTTTATTCCTCTTTCTTGCCTGATTGCTGTAGCTAAGTCTTCCAGTGCTCTGTTGAATAAAAGTGGTGAGAGTGGACATCCTTGTCTTGTTCCTGACCTTAGCAGAAAAACCCTCAGTTTTTCACTAATGAATATGATGTTAATTGGGTTTTTCATACATGGCCTTTATTGTATTTAGGTATATTTCTACAAACCTACTTAGTTGAGGGTTTTTATCACGAATGGATGTTGTACTTTGTCACATGCTTTTTCTGCTTCTGTAGAAATGATCGAATGGTTTTTATCTTTTCTCTTATTGATTCAATGTATCACATTGGTTGATTTGTGCATTTTGAACCACTCTTTCATCCTGGGAATAAATCCCACTTGATCGTGGTGAATGTTTTTGTTTTTTTTTTTAATGTAGGATTCAGTTTGCTAATATTTGCATCTGTGTTCATCAGAGATATTGGCTTGTAGTTCTTTTTTTTTGTAGTATCTTTATCTGGTTTTGGTTTTGGGGTAATGCTGGCTTCATAGACTGAATTTGGAAGTTTTCCTTCCTCTTTTGTTATTTTGGAGTAGTTTGAGAATAGGTATTAACTCTTTTTTCAATGTTTGGTAGAATTCACCTATGAAGCCATCTGGTCCCGGACTTTTGTTTGTTGGCAGTTTTTTTTTTGTTGTGTTTTTTTGTTGGTTGGTTGGTTGGTTGGTTTGGGGTTTTTGTTTTGTTTTGTTTTGTTTTTTTGTTTTGTTTTTTTTGAGTCTGGCTAGAGGTTTATCAATTTTGTTGATCTTTTCAAACAACCAGCTTCTGGTTTCATTGATCTGTTCTATTGATTTTTAGCTTTCTATTCCTTCCTTCCTTCCTTCCTTCCTTCCTTCCTTCCTTCCTTCCTTCCTTCCTTCCTTCTCTAATCTTTATTGTTTCCTTCCTTCTACTGGTTTTGGGTTTTGTTCTTTTTCTAGCTTCTTTAGATGTAAGGTTAGGTTGTTTATTTGAGATCTTTCTTGCTTCTTGAGGTAGGCCTATATTGCTATAAACTTCTTAGAACAGCTTTTGCTGCATCCCAAAGGTTTTGGACTATTGTGTTTTCATTTTCATTTATCTCAATGTAATTTTTTATTTCCCCTTTGATTTCTTAGTTAACCCATTTATTGTTTAGTAGTATGTTATTTAGCCTTAATGTATTTGTGCTGTGTCCAGATTTCTTCTTGTGGTTGATTTCTTGTTTCATAGTGTTGTGGTCAGAGAAGATGCATAGTATGACTAAAGTCGCTTTGAATTTTTGAGATTTGTTTTGTGGCCTAATATGTAATCTGTTGTGGAGAATGCTCCATGTCCACTTGAATGTGTATTCTGCTGTTTTAAGATAGAATGTTCTGAACATTTAACATTTAACAGATATCTGTTAAATCCATCTAGTCCCATGTGTTATTCAAAGCCATTGTTTCCTTGTTGACTTTCTGTTTGGAAAACTAAGTGGGTGTTAAAGTCCCTTACTATTATTATATTATTCTCTCTTCCTTTATGTTTGTTATTAACTGCTTTATGCATCTCCTATGTTGGATGCAAAAATATTTACAGTTGTTGTATCTTCTTTTGTTGGATTGTTCTGTTTATCATTGTGTAGTATCCTTCTTTGTCTCTTGTTACAGTTTTTGTTTTAAAGTATATTTTGTCCAAAATAAGTATTACTATTCTGGTTTTCTTTTCAGTTCCATTTGCATTAATAAATATTTGTCCATCCCTTCATTTGCAATCTGCATGTGTCTTTAGGTCTAAAATGAGTCTCTTGTAGGCAGCATATAGATGGGTCTTTTTTTTTTTTTTTTTTTTAATCTGCTCTGTCACTCTGTGTATTTTGATTGGAGCCTTTATTCAAAGTAATTCCTGATATGTATGTATTTATTATCATTTTGTTACTTGTTTTATGTTTTTGTAGATCTTCTCTGTTCCTTTCTTCACTTGCTCTCTTCTCATGATTAGTTGGCTTTCTTTAGTGATATGCTTGGATTCCTTTCCCTTTATTTTTGCATATGTATTACTGGTTTTTGATTTATGTTTAGCATTGGGTTTATATATAACATCTTCTGCATATAACAGCCCATGGTAAGTTGATGGCTTAGGTTTGAATCTATTCTTTACTCTTCTTTCCCCATGTTTCTAGGTAAATGGTGTTATATTTTACATTCTTTTATGAGTCCCTTGACTGAATTTTACAGATATACTTATTTTTACTGCTTTTTGCTTCTCAATTTTTTTACTTTACTCTTACTTTTGGTCTTTGCTTTCCAAAGAGTCCCCTTTAACATTTTTTTATAGGACTGGTTTATTGGTTATGAATTCCTTTAACTTTTGTTTGTCTGGAAACTTTTTATATCTCCTTCTATTCTGAATGATAATCTCGCTGGATAGAGTATTCTTGGCTACAGATTTTTCCCTTTTAGCACTTGGAATATATCATTCCCTTCTGGCCTACAGAGTTTCTGCTGAAAAACCAGCTGATAGCCTTATGAGATTTCCCTTGTACGTAACTGCTTTCTTTTCTCTTGCTGCTTTTAAAATTCTCTATCACTGCTTTTTGCCATTTTAATTACTAAGTGTCTTGGTGTGGACATGCTTGAGTTGATTTTGTTGGGAAATCTCTGTGCCTCCTGGATTTGGATTTCTGTTTCCTTCTCCAGATTTGGTAAGTTTTCAGCTATTTCTTTAAATAAAATTTTTATCCCCTTTTCTGTCTCTTCTCCTTCTAGGATTCCTAAAATGTGAATGTTACTATGCTTGATGGAGTCACTGAGTTTCCTAAGTCTATTCTTATTTTGCATAATTTTTTGTTTCTCTCACCTTCTCACCTCTTACTTTCATTTTGTCCATGTCTTTGTGTCTGTTTTTATGTGTTAGGAAAGTCAGCTATGTCCCCTGCTCTTGAAAGTAGTGGCCTTATGAAGAAGTGGTTCTGGGGGCGCCTGGGTGGCGCAGTCGGTTAAGCGTCCGACTTCAGCCAGGTCACGATCTTGCGGTCCGTGAGTTCGAGCCCCGCATCAGGCTCTGGGCTGATGGCTCGGAGCCTGGAGCCTGTTTCCGATTCTGTGTCTCCCTCTCTCTCTGCCCCTCCCCCGTTCATGCTCTGTCTCTCTCTGTCCCAAAAATAAAAAATAAAAAAAAATAAAAAAACATTGAAGAAGTGGTTCTGTAGTGCCCTACAGTACAGTGTTCCCTGTTTACCAGAACCTGGTGCTTAAGGGGTGTCTTTTGTGTGTGTTGTGGTTGAGTCGCTTTTTTCTTCAGTCTAGGTGTCTTTATTGGCTCTTTGCCTATTGTGGGCAGGGTGTGTTCCCTGTCCTGTTAGTGGTTAAGTCTGAGGCTTGAGTTGAGTTAGATGAGGTGTTTGCCAGAGATGCAGTAGCAACAAACTGCAGGACACTTTCCCTGTGCTGTTCTCTGAGAAGCTTGCATTGGTGGGTAGAGCCTGTAGTCAGACCACATGTCTGCCCCTAGTCCACTGCAGTCTGTTTGTGGTTATCTTTTTCTCTCCCTGGGCAGGAGTCATTTTGGAGTATCCCTGGCCCCTATCCAGGCTGCTTGCACACTGCTGGGCCTGTGGCACTGCCCTGGATGGGCCCTGGCCAAGAGCATATTGATGGGGGGGGGGGGGATGGGAGGGAGGTGGGGGTGGGTGGAGTACGGACCCAGAACGTGCAGTGGGAGGGAGGGTAGTGGAGTTTGGTGTAAGCAAGTTAGGTAGTAAGTGGGCTGTGCTGGTTCCAGCAGGTAGTCTTATGTTTATTCTAGGGAGGGTGGGAAGAAAATGGCAGCTGCCAGTTCCTCTGTTCTTGGAGGAGTCTCCCAAGGATCTCTGTTCCTCCAGGACACCTCTGAGATGAATAAACTACTCTTCCTCCTGTATGCCCCAGGCGGTTTTTAAACTGCCGCTTCTATGCTGTATCCCCAGGGGCTATTTTTGTACCAGCTTTTTTTCTTCTTTAAGTTTATTTATTTAGTTAGAGAGAGAGAAAGTGCTTGGATTTGCATGTGTGCACAAGTGGGTGAGAGGCAGAGAGAGAATCCCAGGTGGACTCGGGCTCATGAACCATGAGATCATGACCTGAGCCATAGTCACATGCTTAACTGAACCACCCAGGTGCCCTGTTGTGCTGTCTCTTTAAGGGCAGGGACTCAGTATCCTTTCACCCGCCTTGCTTTCCTTCCTTATTTTTAAAATTCCAGGTTTGAAGTCCTGCTGGTTGTAAGAACTCACAAAATTCAGATCCTCTGGTTTTTTTACTTTTTAATTTATTTTTTATTTTTTATTTTATTTTTTATGAATATAACTTATTGTCAAATTGGCTTGCATACAACACCCAGCGCTCATCCCAACAAGTGCCCTCCTCAATGCCCATCACCCATGTCCCCCTCTCCTCCACCCCCCTCATCTACCTTCAGTTTGTTCTCTGTATTAAGAGTCTCTTGTGGGGGCGCCTGGGTGGCGCAGTCTGTTAAGCGTCCGACTTCAGCCAGGTCACGATCTCGCGGTCCGTGAGTTCGAGCCCCGCGTCAGGCTCTGGCTGATGGCTCAGAGCCTGGAGCCTGTTTCCGATTCTGTGTCTCCCTCTCTCTCTGCCCCTCCCCCGTTCATGCTCTGTCTCTCTCTGTCCCAAAAATAAATAAATGTTGAAAAAAAAATTAAAAAAAAAAAAAAAGAGTCTCTTGTGGTTTGCCCCCCTCCCTCGCTGTTTGCAACTATTTTTTCCCCCTTCCATTCCCCCATGGTCTTCTGTTAAGTTTCTCAAGTTCCACATATGAGTGAAAACATATGATATCTGTCTTTCTCTGACTAACTTATTTCACTCAGCATAATACCTTCCGGTTCCGTCCATGTTGCTGCAAATGGCATGATTTCATCCTTTCTCATTGCCAAGTAGTATTCCATTGTATATATAAACCACGTCTCTATTTTTATCCATTCATCAGTTGATAGACATTTAGGCTCTTTCCATAATTTGGCTGGCCTTCTGGTTTTCAAAGCCAACTGTTCTAGGGATTTATCTTCCCTATAAAGGCTCCTCCATGTGAGGGTCTGTTCTTTTCCCCTCTCCACCCCCTCGACTCCCTACAGGCCGCTTTGGCTCCTTACTGCATTTCTACCCTACCTACCCTCCTCAGTATGGTCTCTACTCTGCATTTAGTTGTGGAGACTGTTATGCAGTCTTGGGGTAATTTTCTGGGTTATTTACATAACCATGTAAGTGTTACCTGGTTGTATCAATGGGATGAGGTGAACTTAGGATCCTCCTACTCCACCGTCTTCCAGTAATGATAATTTTAATTTATAATTTCAGTACAGTTATAATCACAGATCTTAAATTCTTATTAAACAACCTTTAAACTACTACAAAACTATCCTGGAATTTGTATAAACAGGATAAAAGTCTTCCCACAAAGTCAGTAGCAGTCTCATTCTTTCAACTAGCCCATGTTCTTAATTATTCACTTACTTACTAGCAAATGGTCCTTGAATTTATATTCTACTAGACACTGTGTACGCCCTGGGGATTCAGTAGTAAACAAGATACAACTTTTATCCTCATAGAGCTAAAGGCTTTTCTAGAAGAAATGCCTATAAACTTAGATCTGAAGGGAGGCCAGGAATTTACAGGTGAGATGTAGGGGTGGGTTGGTGGGGGCACTACCAGAGGAAATATCTGTAGCAGAACAACATAGGTAAAAGTTGGCTAATTTCAAAGAATATTGTACATATGGTGAGCAACTATTAATTTCTTCATGCCTGGAGTACAGAATATAAAGGATATGGAAAATCCTGTGGGAAGGGTTAAGACATAAGCACTCAGATTGTGGAAAATTTTGAAAATCTGTTAAGGAATTTGAGATTTATCCTTAGGATGATGAAGCACTATTGAAAAGTTTCAAAAGAGAGTATATCACATTTGTATTTAGAAAGATTTCTTGGCTGCATTATGGAGTAAGAGTTGGTGGGAAATAAGCTTGGGGGCAGTTAGGACAGTGATGACATGTGTAGTAATTCAGATGAGAGATGAAATTGGATCAGACTATAGCAGTGGCAGTGGGGATGGGGAGAATTAAATAGATTTTTTGAAAATAGGAGGTTAAATCAGTATTTGATTAGATGTGGGGAATAAGAGGGAAAGAGGAATCCAGGATGACTAGCTGTTCGGCTTGAGCCATTGGATCAGTGGTTGTTATTACTGAGCTAGAGAAATTACCAGGTAGGGCTTTGGAAGTGATTCCCTCTTTGGTCTGTAAGAACTCTTATGAGTCCAAGAATTTGTGATTCTTGACTAAGAAAGCGTATTCTGTTTCCTGCAGATTAGACTATTTTCACTGCTACTCGCTTAAAATTGGGAAGGAAGTAAATATGTCATTTCCAGGATGTCCATATCTTTGGCTACTCACAGACTTCAAAATAATAGTTAAGATTCATTGTAAGAGTTCATTGGTTTATTTGTTAAAGTAGAATGCTGTTTTCTATAGGTAGTATATAATTTTGTCTAGTTATATATATAACTTAGTTATATATAATCTTTTATTGTCAATACAATCCATTGTTAAGTAACTTACAAAGTAGCTATAATGATGACAGAGCCATTGTTGTCAAGGGTGACAACATAAATATAATGTCTAACTAACCTAATAAATGTTAAAATATTTCACAACTCTATTGCCAGTTGGAATACAAAATGGTACACTTTGGAAGACAGTTTGACAGTTTCTTGCAAAAGTAAACACACTTTACTGTCTGATACAGAAATCATACTCCTTGGTGTTTACCTCAAAGAGTTGAAAACCTATACCACATGAAAATCTATACCACATAAAAACCTAAACACAGATGTTTATAGTAGCTGTATTCATAATTGCCAAAACTTGGAAGCTTGGAAGCGTTGTTTCCAAGATGCTCTTTGGTAGGTAAATGGATAAAAAGACTATGATACATCCATGCAGTGGAATACTATTCAGTGCCAAAGAGAAATGAGCTACCAAGACATGAAAAGACATGGAAGTTGTCTTAGATGCATATTAGATGTCTTAGATGTCTTAGATGCATATTACTAAGTGAAAGAAACCAAGCTGAAAAGGCTATATATGTGTTATATGATTCCAGTTATATGACTTTATGGAAAAGACAGAAAATGGAGACACTAAAGAGATTAAGTGGTTGCTTCGGGTTAGGGGCAGAGAGGGTTATTCGAATAGGTAGGGAACAGGTTTTTTAGGACAGTGAAACTCTTCTGTACTCTTCTGTACCATACTATAAATAGTAGATACGTGTCATTACAAATTTGTTAAAACTCTGAGATCACCAAGAGTGAACCCTATTAGGGGCGCCTGGGTGGCGCAGTCGGTTAAGCGTCCGACTTCAGCCAGGTCACGATCTCGCGGTCCGGGAGTTCGAGCCCCGCGTCGGGCTCTGGGCTGATGGCTCAGAGCCTGGAGCCTGTTTCCGATTCTGTGTCTCCCTCTCTCTCTGCCCCTCCCCGTTCATGCTCTGTCTCTCTCTGTCCCAAAAATAAATAAACGTTGAAAAAAAAAAAAAAAAAAAAGAGTGAACCCTATTATAAATTATGGGCTTTGGGTGATGATATATGGATCATCTTCTTCCAGGGTTACCTTTTATTCAGAGATAAACACAGACACACATACATAAATATTTTTTGTGGCTTTTACAATATTTGTTAGAAATACTGCTTATATTGTTTTATATTAGTAACTATAGGGTATTTCTTCCAACTACAAATCAGTCCTGAATAATAGATTCATGTTATTGAAGGGTTGAGTGGCTTTTTTTTTTTTAATGAAAAATTGATGTAAGCAAATGGAGAACTAACTCTGCAAGTCAAGAATGCTGTTAGGCATGCTGCTGTCATGCTCACTTCTCCTAACATTTGAAGGAGAATTTTGAAAATAGCCTTTATGATTGATACAGCCACTGGGAAAAAACAGTATGGAGGTTTCTCAAAAAATTAAAAATAGAAATACCATATGATCTAATAATCCCACTACTGGGTATTTACCTAAAGACCACAAAAACACTAATTCAGAAAGATCTATGGGGGCGCCTGGGTGGCTCAGTCAGTTAAGCGGCCAACTTCGGCTCAGGTCATGATCTCACGGTCCGTGAGTTCGAGCCCCCTGTCGGGCTCTATGCTGACAGGTCAGAGCCTGGAGCCTGTTTCAGATTCTGTGTCTCCCTGTCTCTCTCTGACCCTCCCCCCTTTCATGCTCTGTCTCTCTCTGTCTCAAAAATAAATAAACGTTAAAAAAAATTTTAGATCTATGTATGCCTATGTTTATTGCAGCATTACTTACAGTAGCCAAGATAATGGAAACAATCTAAGTGTCTGTCAATAGACAAATGGATAAGGAAGATGTGGTGTGTATATACCATGGACACACACAGACACAAACATAGAAAAGAATTAGATCATGCTGTTTGTGACAATATGGATGGACCTAGAGGGTATTAAGTTGAATGAAACAAGTCAGGGAAAGACAAATACCATATGATTTTACTCATGTGGAATCTAAAAAACAAATGAATAAACAAACAAAAGGCAGACTCAGACCTATAAATACAGAGAACAAACTGATGGTTGCCAGAGGAGAGGGGAGTGTGGGGATAAAGGGGATTGGGAGATACCTGCTTCCAGTTAGGGAAGGAGTAAGTCACAGGAATAAACGGCACAATATAGGGAATATAGTCAGTGGTATTGTAACAGTGTTGTGTGGTGGCAGATGGTAGCTACACTTGTGAGCATAGGATAGAATTGTCCAATCACTATGTCGTATACCTGAAACTACTGTAACACTGTGTGTCACTATACTCAAAACAGTTTTTTTAAAGAATAGAATCTTTATGATAGTTATTATTTTTAAAACATAACTTCACTTATCACTGCCATTTTCCTTTATGAAAAAAAGAAAAACTAGTTTACCCACGGTCATGCAAAGCTTAGTTATTCTATATGTATGCTCCAGAAACGAACAGCTAAGATTCTCCATGTTATGAGGATATTGAACTTTGTTTATTACAGAAAACACTTTGTATGCTAGAAGGAATTTCTTTCATTGCATTTTGTTTTTCTCCGCCTCATTTATTTATTTATTTATTTATTTATTTATTTATTTATAATTTTTTTAAATCTTTATTTATTTTTGAGAGAAAGTGTGAGCAGGGGAGGATCAGAGAGAGAGGGAGGCACAGAATCCGAATCAGGCTCCAGGCTCCGAGCTGTCAGCACAGAACCCAACACGGGGCTTGAACTCACAAACCGTGAGATTGTGACGTGTGCCAAAGTTAGAGACTTAACCGACTGAGCCACCCAGGTGCCCCTTTCTCAGCCTTTTTTAAAGAGAAGGAAGAGTCCAAAGGAATAGAGAAAGAAGAGGTAGTCTGAAGGACATACGAGGAGTTCAAATTAGAATACATTGTGGGGTGCCTGGGTGGTCAGTCAGTTGAGCGTCCGACTTCAGCTCAGGTCATGATCCCTGTGGTTCATGAGTTCAAGCCCCACGTTGGGCTCGCTGTTGTCAGCTTGTGAATGTGGCATCTGCTTTGAATCCTCTGTCCCCCTCTCTTTTTGCCCCTCCCCCATGTGCGTGCTCACTCTGAAAAGATAAAACATTTTAAAAAAGCATATAGAATATGTTGGCTTTTAACAGCCTGTGGTAAAGATTTCCCATAGTACTTCAAAATGTTGACCTGGAGAGAAGAGTGATTAGGCTAGAGATATATATTTGGAAGTCATTAATGTAGGTGGTAGTGTGAACTGTGGAGTGTAACATGTAGAGTAAGAAAAAATGAACAAGGACAGAACCCAATGGAACACAAATATGTAGGGAACAACAAAAGAGAAACCCATGGAGATAACTGAAAGCAAGCTCCCTTGATAACTTCCCAGTTCTTAAGAATTGGTAGAGAAGAGAGAAGACCAACTTGGATATGAGCAGCTGAACTTTCCAATCCCAAATCTTATTGGGGATCTCACCAGTCATTGCTGCTACAGCTATGCTGGTCTTGCCGAGTACAGCTTGCTCTTCCTGCACTGGACTCTCTTATTTCTTATAGCTGAAAACAGTAACACTTCACAAAATACTTAAAGATGATAGAAGGAAATCATGAATGGAAAGTGACATTAACCAGTTTAGGAAAATATCAGTGTGACTGCTCTTATTACTCATAGAATCACTTGGCCCCTTGGGACTCTTTAGAGAGTTGTGTTCTTTCCCTGATAGAGGTTTGCCTCCTTGCTGAAACCAAGATCTGCTTCCACATGGAAGATATTTATTTTTTTCCCAAAAGTGAGGAGAGTTGTTAGGCACATTTGGACTGCTCGTAGTCTAGGCTCAAGGTAATGAAGTCTAGAGAGAAGAGTTTCTTCTTCATGTCAGTCTAAGTTCGATCTTTCATGGTTTCTTTTCATGTCATGAGGTGTATTTTCCCAAGCTGATTAACAATGGCACTGTCCATCCACCTCCTTTGAGGGAGACAATACTCTACTCACAAGGGTATAACCTTAGTCTGTGAAGCCACACAAGTGACCATCTCAGAATATATTTGTCCAACAAAGGAATAAGGGCTAGGACCCTCCGTTTCTGTCCTTATGGGCTTTTCCAGAGGCTGCTTGGGCTTTCTGACAGCACTGTATGTAGCTACACTCTAAGGGCATGTATTCCAAGAGAGTGAGGTGGAAACGCGTGGCACTTTTCATATGATTAAGTCTTGGAAACCACAGTCTCACTTCTGCTATAGGCTTTCATTTGAGACAGTCATGAGGCCCTACCAGGTTTAAGGACTAGTCATGAGATTAAGCCCCACATCAAACTCCACATTGAGCATGAAGCCTGCTTAGGAGTCTCTCTTTCCCTCTCTGTCGCTGTCACTCCCTTGCTCACACACACACACACTCTCTCTCTCAAAGAAATAAACATTAAAAAAATACTTGTTGACAAAAGAAAAAGAGGGACAGAGAGAACAGAGAGAATGACATGAATTAGAAGGGGAGTTCAGTGTACAGTGTATGGCAGGGAGACCAGTTAGTTAGGAAACTGTAGCAAGATTCTGAGTCTGGCTTGAAGCTCAGAATTAACAAATAGCAGTGAAGATGGAAAGGAAACCCTGATTTGGAGGGATGTTAAGGAGGTATAAACTGCAAAATTTAGTGATTATTTGCATATGGAAGGAAAGGAGATGGGTCCAGATGGAGGAAGAGGAGAACCAGATAGTACTCTGAGTTCTGGAGTAAAAACAGTGAATATGAGTCTCTTGATAGGATTGCTTTTAGTGTTGATTTTTTTCTTCATGGATGAATAAGTAGATAGCAGTACTTAGTAACTACATGAATTGTGGCACTGTTAACAGAGGAAAAGCTTCGTGGGAGAGGAATTCGGTTTCGCAAGTGTTAAGTCAAGGCTGCTGGTAACTGAAACAGGTGAGCAAGATTCTTGGTGGATAGTAGGAATTGTGATTTGAAACTCAGGGCTTGAGATCATCTTGAGGGTTTTCTTTTATGTTTGTCTGATGGAGGGAAGAAGACTTTGTTTTTCCTACAGGGAAGAGAAAAATTCCACTCTTCGCTCTCATTTTTAGCCTTGTTTTCTGTTAATTTTGAAAACTTTAGGAAGTTATTAAAATTTTTTTTCTCTCTACCATAGATGATGTGACTTAACTTTTTAAAATATGCTAGACAGTAGCTTTGGGAATCACAGCCTCTGGGAAGGTCCTTGTTATCTGGCAGGTCACGTTGTCTTCGTCCTAGAATATGTGGATCATAATTTCATAGTTCTGTGCTATCCCTTGATACCATTTTAAGAATTAGAATCCATGCAGTTCATTTTAAATTTTTACAGAATTAAAAAAAAAAATTATGGGGCGCCTGGGTGGCTCAGTCGGTTAAGCGTCCGACTTCGGCTCAAGTCATGATCTCGCGGTTCGTGAGTTCAAGCCCCGCGTCGGGCTCTTTGCTGATGGCTCAGAGCCTGGAGCCTGTTTCCGATTCTGTGTCTCCCTCTCTCTCTGACCCTCCCCCGTTCATGCTCTGTCTCTCTCTGTCTCAAAAATAAATAAACATTAAAAAAAAATTTATGTATTTTTGAGAGACAGAGCATAAGCAGGAGAGGGGCAGAGAGAGAGGAAGACATGGAATCCAAAGCAGGTTCCAGGCTGCATACTGTCAGCACAGAGCCTGATGCAGGACTGAAACCCATGAACTGCACGATCATGACCTGAGCCAAAGTCAGCTGCTTAATCGACTGAGCCACCCAGGTGTCCCTAATTTTTTCTTTTAATGTTTATTTGTTTTTTGAGAGAGAGAGACCTAGTGTGAGCAGGAGAGGGGCAGAGAGAGAGGGAGACACAGAATCTGAAGCAGGCTCCAGGCTCTGAGCTGTCAGCACCGAGCCTGATGCGGGGCTCGAACTCACGAACCTGTGAGATCATGACCTGAGCCAAAGTCGGATGCTTAACCAACTAAGCCACCCAGGCATCCCATGCAGTTCATTTTAATTGTTTTTAACATTTATTTATTTTTGACCGACAGAAACAGACCACAAGTGGGGGAGGGGCAGAGAGGGAGGGAGACCCAGAACCTGAGACAGGCTCCAGGCTCTGAGCTGTCAGCACAGATCCCCACATGGGGCTCAAACTCAGAAACTGTGAGATCATGCCCCCCATGCAGTTCATTTTAAAGCCTGAATATTCTAGCTAACACTCAGCATGTTAGAGGAGGGCCTTGAGGGCCTTTGGATAAAAGTGCATACTGATGAAGAGACTCTGAGGTCACTCTTACTTAGCAACATTCACATCAGCACAGCCATTCTAGCTGCAAAAAAAACTCCAAGTAATTGTTGGAATAATAATGCTTCTGTTTGATTCTTATAGGAAGATTTTGTTTCTCAGTGAATTTTAGTAACATTTTTTTGCCCTATCTTGCTCATATGATAATAATTTCATAGACGGTGAGGTAGGGGAGTATTAGTAAATCACATATACTCC
Organism: Felis catus; assembly: GCF_018350175.1. Classification (NCBI taxonomy): domain Eukaryota; kingdom Metazoa; phylum Chordata; class Mammalia; order Carnivora; family Felidae; genus Felis; species Felis catus. Next base: position 63,843,143 of record NC_058374.1, on the reverse strand, counting down.
TTTTCCTACTTTGTAATGTGTATCTTTCCTTTAGAGAACTTCGTTGATTTCTTATGCAGGTTTTTTTTTTTTTTTTAAGAGGGTACAAGGAAGAAAGTGGTATTCTTGTATATGTCCATTGGTATCCCTGTGTAAACTAAACTGAGTTACTGGTTTCTGACTCCTTATAAAAATTTTTGGGGGGAGAGTATTGGCAGCAAAAAGTAATGAATGGAAACGAAGGGAAAAATCTAGATTGGGTCTGAGCAAATAACTGCTTCTTTGAGTCATACAGCAGAAATATTTCAGTTTGAATCATCTTAGAACTCTAGCCCTATAGTGTTACTTGTCAGTTATAAATATTTTAATGCTAGGAGCCTTTCTTTTGTTCCTGGAAGCAAAGGGTGGCTCTCCTGATGTCATTTTACCAGAGAATAAGTTCTTTAGCAATAGGGAAGATTTGTTTTATATTGTATAACATGCAGCATCAAATAATAACATTAATATGCTTTCTCAGAAATACATTACATAAATGATTCTCATATAAGCTAGATGTCAATACTAATGTGTTGTTGTTATATAATCTGTATTTTATGTATGAGGAAACCTTTGCTCAAAGAAATTATGATTTGCCCTAAACTACTAGAACCCAGGATATTCACATAGAACTAGAGCCTTGTTTTCTTGGCTATAATTATTATTCGAAAATCACTGTTATATTTTTCAGAGTAATGAAAATCACTTACTAAGCACTGTTTTTTTGATGACCTGAAAATTATGGACCCATTTCTCTTATAGGGTTTTATAATATCAGTTACAGTACTTAAGTGATCAGTTTTTTTCTTGTTTCACATTTTATTAAAAAAGGAAAAGTATGAAAAGCATGGCTTAGAAGCAGAGTGCTTTGTTTATTCATCATTATCAGAGGACTCTAGACCTCAAATTAATTGCAAAGGTTATTTTTGCAAATAATCTGCCTACTGTGTTCTGTGTTTGTTGATAGAATGCACAGTGCCTAATAAGAATTTGTTTGCTCTCTGTCCTAGGTTCCTGGCACAGATCTCCTAGAAGCCTGGGAATTTCCTGAGTAGTAAGAGCATTATCCTAGTGAAGTAACTAATGAAGAGCCCCTAGATAGCTTCAGAATAGGGGCTAGTTACCAGAGGACTTGAGCCATCCAGGCCTCTGGGGAAGAGAGGAGGTTGGAGATTTGAGTTCAGTCACATGGCCAGTGATTGAATCAGCCCTGCCTATGTAATGAAGCCCACTAGAAACTCTAGATACTGGGGCTGCTGGGTGACTCAGTCAGTTGAGCATCCAGCTCTTGGTTTTGGCTCCAGTCATGATCTTGAAGTTTGTAAGATCGAGCCCTGTGTTGGACCTGTGGCTGACAGTGCAGAGCCTGCTTAGGATTCTCTCTCTCCCTGTCTCTCTCTCTCTCTCTCTCTGTCCCTCCTCCTCTCCCCACCTCTTCTTCTCTCTCAAAATAAATAAACATTTTTTTTTTTAAACCCTCTAGATACCAAAGCTTAGTGTAGCTTTTTGGTTGATGGACACATTGTTGTGTATGTGTAGTGGTGGTGAGTGACATACCCTGATTCTGCTGGAGAGACCATGAAAGCTCTGCATTCCCTCTAAGACCTCACCCTGTGTGTGTCTTCATTTGGTTCTTAGGATTTGTATCCCTTGCAATAAAACTGCAGTCATAAGTTTAGTGCTTTCCTGAGTTCTGTGAGTCGCTCTAGTGAATTATCAAACCTGATAGTCATGGGAACGCCCCAGATGTATAGCCACTATGTCAGAAGGGCTAGTGGGCTAGGGACCTCTGAAGTAAGGGCTGTCTTAGTGGGGTCCATGCCCTTTAACAGGTAACATCTGTGCCAACTTCAGATGGTTAGTAACAGATTAAATTATGTAAATTGGAGTTGAAATAGAATAACTGTGTTGTATACTCTTTTGGCTCCCAGTGAATGAACTTCAGTAATTGAAGTGTATTTGGTGTTAGCTAAATATAGCATGGCTCTTTAATTTTGATGTAATCAATAATGAAGTATGTTTTGAATTTTTATCGCTTCTTGGCCTTTTGGCTAAGATCAAGTGTAGTATCTGTTCTTATCAGTGAATTTCTTAGAAATTCAAAATTTACTAAGTTGATGTTGATATGCTTATATTAATATCTTAAACTCTTAAGATTACCAGGATTTATGTCTCTTTAACTGATTTTTATTCCTCAGTAGGATCTATGAATTTTCAGAGATCCCTTCAGCTTCTTTTGCTTGATTCCCTTTGTGACCAGCAACTTAGACCTGCAGGATCGCTGACTAGATTTAGAAGTTGTGTATTTAGAAAGGCTAACAGGACCATCATGGGTTAAAACCTTGGTCTTGATTAATAGCTTTAGTAGTGAGTATATGGCTTCTATGAAAGGTAAGAGCATCCATAAAAAATGGGCAAATTCTCCTCCCATGTTTAAAGAACTGCATTTATTATGTATTTGAGCACACTGAAAAGCAATCTAGAGAATTACCAAGGAACAGAAGACACAGTATAGTCAGGGACTGGTATCATAGTAAGAAGATCAACAGTAACACAAATAAAAACTCAGGGTAATCCAGAAACACATAAATAGCTAATTGCTATGACAACAATACAAACTGTCAATGGCTTGAGACAGTAAAAGTTTATTTCTCTTTTATTGTTTAATCTAATGTAGGCCAGGGTGGGAGGGGCTCTTTTGTAGAGACATTCAGTGACCCAAGTTTTCTTCCATTGTGTGACCTTCTCATTTTTTTAAGGCCTCATCTCCATTTGCCTTTAGCTGATGGATGGCAAAGGACAGACAGGTTATGTACCTCAGCCTGGAAGTGACACACATCACTTCTGCTCATATTTCATTGGCAAAAACTGGTGATTTGGCCCTCACCCAGATGCAAGGATATTGACAAGGAGAGAATATGGATGTTGGTGAGCACCTGAAGGCTGTCACAGATCCAGAACCAGTAGTGGCTGCACACTGGTGCAACATGGCTTATCCAAGTGAGAATGGTTTGGGGCCATTTCTAGGAGTACCAGGAGGAAAAAATGTAATGGAGAGAATGTAGTTTTCAAGGGATTCAGTGTCCTGTTTATAACCTTATGAGGATAAAGTAGGTAACCTGTATGTTGGGGATAGAAAGTATGGTTACCTGGGCAGTACAACCTGCATCAGCCCCATAATAGCATATGGAATGGGCAAAGTCTGCTCTCTATTGTGGCATTGGGAAGGCAAGATAGGAGAATGAGAGATCTCCAGAGGACTGGACTGTACTAATCAGTCCTGTCCGCAGCATCGGTCACTGTGCCTGGCTCAGTGTAGGCATTCTGGATATGTTACTTGAATGAGTTAATACCTCTTTGTCCTTAAACAAACAAAACCCTTTCCCTCCCTTGTTCTCCTTCAGTATTTTCCATTTCTCATCTTTCCAGGAAAACTCTCCAGAAGGCTTATTTATACTCTCTGCCTCTACTTCCTCTCTTTGCATTGTTTCTTGGAACAACTCCACACAACTTTTTACTCCCACTACTCCACAGAAATCTCCTCAAGGTCACCAGTGATTTCCATGCTGTCAACTCTCTCCTTGTTAAAACATTGTCTTTACTTGGCTTCTGTGATACCCATGTTTCTGGTCTTTCTGTTTCGTCACTGGCTGCATTTTTCATTTACCTTTTTGTCAGTTCCTCATTCTCTTCCTAACCTCTTAACGTTTATTCTTGAGCGTCCCAGGGCTGTGACCCCAGCCTCTCTTCATTTATATTTATTTCCTCAGTGATCTTATCCAGCCCTGTGATGTCCAATACCATCTATTTGATACTGAATTTTCTAACTTTTCCCTGAATTTTAAATTCTGATTTCTAAATGCTGACTGAAAAATTTCATTTGGATAACTAAGAGGCATCATAGACTTAATATATCCCAAACTGAATTCTTTATTCCAGCCTTCCAACCCTTCAGTAAGACCCTCTCCTTCTACATTATTCCCCATTTCAGTAAATAGCTATCCTATTCATCCAGGTGCTCAGACCAGAAACTGTGGCATTGTGATATCTTCTTGACTACTCCTTTCTCTCACATCTAACTTGTCAGCAAATCATATCTTTTATGTCCTCAAAACATGTTTCCTAATCACCTGGTATCTTCGTTTCCACTCTTAACCCTCCACAGTCTCTTCTCAGAGCTGCCAGGGTGAGCTTGTTAAAACAAAGTCATTTCTCTGTTTAAAACACTCCACAGTTACTTCCCGTGATGCTTAACACAAGATAGAAAGATCCTACCAAGGCTTGTGAGGCCCTGTCTTATCTGGCCTTGGCTACCTCTCTGATTTCATCTTCTACCAGCTCACTCAAATGCATTGCACTGTCCTCCTTGCTGCATCTCAGCCATGACAAGCTCACTGACACCTCAGGGATTCTGAACTTGCTGTTTCCCCTGCCTGAAATATTCTTTTCTGAGATGACCTCACATGTAGAATTGAAAGCACAGTCTGGAGCCAGACTGTGTAAGTTTGAATTTTCTAGTTGTCTGACCTTGGACAAGTTATTTAACCTTTTTTGTGCCTCAGGTCCTACATCTGTAAAATGATAAAATAGGAGCTACCTTATAGAGTAATTGTGATGATGAAATGCTTTAATGTATGTAGAATACTTAGAATAACACCTGCCCTATAGTAAGCACTATATGTTAACTATGATGATTATTATTACTTCATCAGGTCTCACCTTAAGTGTCACCTGCTCAAAAATTATTTAAATTGTGGTAGAACCATTAGAATGAATAATGAATATGCAGCCTCCTCGGGGAACTGTTTTGAAGAGGACAATTACATGTGATGAAGAGAAAATGCATGTATAGGAAATGGCTTTCTGTGAATGTCAGAGGAGTGCTCCTTTTTTTTCCTTTTTTTTTTTTTTTTTTTTTAACCAACGTGTAAAGTTGCCCTGCCCCTGCTTCCCTTTCCCTAGTCAGTCTCCCTTGTAGGATCTACTGCTGTCCAGTATTCCCTCTCCAACTCCAACTCATGTCAATTCAGGCAGGGGTTTTTAGAGACAAACAGTTGGGAACCTATAAGGATAGACATGGGAAGGAGAAAAATTACCTCACCACCACATTCTCCCTTCTCTGCCTCAGCATGGATTTCTTAGGCAGCATCCCACTTCCTCCTATCACCTTTAGCAAAATAATAGGAAAATTTTCTTTACCCTAAATATTCTGTCAACCATTTATTACCTATGTGTATCTCTGTGTGTGTTTTTAAACTTTCCCTTTGGAGGGGAAGGGAATAAAATTGAAAAGGGACAGGACAAAAGAGATTACCTTTTAACTTCCCATCTGTTGTCATTGTTCCTATCAGCAAGCTTTTTTTAAAACACCTAGACTTCTGTGGTATTCTTTGGGGACAGAAGGATGGGGAAATACTGTGAGGCTTGTCCTTGTTTTGTGGAGAAAATGCTGTGGTCAGACACAGGCTATGGTGGAAATGGATAATGAGGGAGGGGATTCACTGGGAAGAGTGAAAGAGTGGGAAGGTTCAGAGAAAGGGGTTAACGGGACCACTCAGGCCGAGAAATAGCTCCAGTGCTCACACATCTCACAAATCCTTCTCCACTTGCAACCCCATGCACAGGCTATAGAAATCTCTCACCACTGGCTCAGAGCTATGGGTACCTACTCTCAGTGCCAAATGAGAGGAAGCATGGAGCCACCAAAAAGTCAGATCTTACGCTTCCAGCCACAGTGAAAAAAGGTTATTCTTGGTATTCTAACATCATCTACAAACATAGTAGCAGACTGTGTATTGTAACATATTTCAGATGCTTTATGAGAGTTAAGAATTTTTTGGAGCTCAGTCCTTCTAGAACTACCCATTTACATTCTAGTATGTTAGGTAAAAATATTTGTCATATTTCTTTTTTTAGTTATTACATTATCTTTTAAAATATATGTGTTATAAAGTGAGCTTTGAAATCCAAATTTGATGTAATGGTGAGTCACATTGTAGCTTTGCATGAAGCAGATGCACTTATTTCCCTGGAAATTCTCTGAAATATTTAGACCATGGATAATCGGACTTTGGCAATCTGGAGGCAAGGATAAAATAATTGAATATCTGAATCTAAAAAGATTTTTGCTTATGTATAATTCTCTGTGTAAGTGGATCTGGAATACTTTTTATATTTTTTCTTTTTTTCTTTGGTAAAACCAGAAACAGGGTCTATATGAAGTAATTGAACTACTGGTTAATATTCCTAACGATACCCTCAATGCAGCCAAGAGTTTCTACCTTGATCAGGGCATAATAGCCTTTAGACGAGAGCTAGGCAGAATTGTTAGACTAGTGAATGGATTAGTTTCCCCACTTTGCGTCTCATTTTTGTGAGAGTGATATTCATTGTCAGTTGTAAAGTCCATATTTGTTTTTTTTCCCAAATGAGATTTTTTTTTAATGTTTATTTATTTTTGAGAGACAAAGGCAGAGATTTTTCTGTCATGGTCTAATACTTCTCTACTCTGCTACTTCTTTACTCTAATGTAAACTACAAAGGCAAAAAAAAAAATAGGTATATATTTAATGAGTGAGGTCTGCTTCTCAAATTCTTCCTTGCTGGTCCCAGTCATAACAATTGTTTGCCTCCCAGGAGTGTGCGATATCCTGGAGGAGTGCACTGACCTTGCACACTGGGCATATGTGTGAGGGCTATTCAGAGGTCCGTTAGGGGCCATATATTCCTGATGACAAATGTCAGTTCAGCATCTGACTGTCTGGAAAGATCCAAATAACTTCCTTGGTGATTTCAGGGTGTCTTTGGCCTTTGTAATGGATCAGTTCCTTTATCTTCAGTTCACGAGTTCCATGGGCACCTTCACCAGCTCTTTGTTTTGTTGCTGTTTTGCGAAAGGAGAGTGTACAAAGTTTCGGCAAATCTTGATGAGGATATAGAACTCTCACGATATCTGTGGTCAAATAGCCCCCCAGATTAGAAGTTTAGCCTTTGTAATTGCCTTGAGATAATTCAGACTTTTGAGGTATGGATAGGAAGGTTCCCTGGCCTTTAGGACCCTACGTTGTCATTATTTAGCTCTTCAGAGGGAAGACTGAATGTCTAAAAGTTGTAGGTATCTGGGTAACCCATTCAGAAGTTTTAACACTCTTCAAAGCTGCTAAGTTAGAGAGGTCTAGTGTGAATTTTCTAATAGCCTGTGTCCTTAGTGTAGTAAACTTTCCTTCAAGAGTTCACACTTCCTAGTTAATAGCACATAAAGGGATTGTTGATTAAATGGAATCTCATTACAGAGCATACTTTCAGCCCATTATACTCTATATATGTCAGATCTCCTTAGTGTTTACTTAGTGTACTTTTTTCTCTTGGGGCATCTCATCCAATGTACCACATTATATTCCGTTATCATATCTCCTTAAGCTCCTCTTACTGTTTCTCAGACTTTCCTTGTTTTTAATGTCCTTGATAGTTGTGACAAGTATTCATCAGGTATACTGTAGGCTGCTCCTCTTGGTATTAGGAGCAATGGGATCATATGGTAAGACTGTGCTTAGTCTTGTAAGAAATTGCAAAACTGTCTTCCAAAGTGGTTGTACCATTTTGCATTCCCACCAGGAGTGAGAATTCCTGTCACTTTACATATTTGTCAGCATTTGGTGCAGTTTTTTCGACTTTAGCCATTCTGATAGGTGCACAGAAGTTGGGATGTAATTTTTAAAGTCGGTCATTTCATCTGTCATATTTTTTTATATCTGACTATGGAAACATTAGTTTTCTCCTAATACTTCTCTTTAAATCAGCATCAGGAGGAATATATGTGCTTTTTTCCCATATGAATAACTGTTACAGATGTTTAAATAGTATTTCACTTATTATGTCGATACAATTACCTGTTCTCTTTGCTTTCTTATTACTAATAGCTTATAAACCACATGCTGTTGGTGTTAAGCTACATTCCATTGATGTTAAAGTCTCATGTTTAATTGCTTTTGTTTAATTTTTTGTTCTCATTTTCCATTCTTCAAAGTCATTTTGTTTTTGTGTTTGTGTTTCTTTGTTTATAAAGTTTTTTGTTTCTGTTACATTATGTAGTTTTGTACCAATGGCTAGAAGCAGATCGTCATGGCAAGAGCCAAGATGCTGCAAATACGACTTCAGGTAAAAATAAAAATAAAAGTAAAAATAAAAGTTGAGATGTTAGAAATTATTTTAAGTCACCTCAAGCCCATCATAATTGTTTTTTTATTTGGTTTTGCTTGGGCAAAAACATAGGTATTATTTTGTATTTCTGTTCTCTTGTCTGCATCTTAATTTTTGGAAAGACCTCATTTGCTTCAAGCCTTGAAAAAATTATTCACTAGTCTTTAAGCTCTCTTGGCAGATATGTCTTGTTTTCTTGGGAGAAAAGGCTTAATTGCAGCTTAAATTTAGTAGCAGGATACTTGGCAATATGACTTGGAATTAAGTTTATATGTATTTGTAGTGGGCATATTAATATCTGCACAAATTTAAAATCCTTGTTCATTTCAGGACAATGTTTAAAAGGTGGATTTTAAGTTAAGGATGCTTATATATAATTTCAGTTGCCTGGGAACCCAAATTCATAGACAGATTTATTTCTCCTGCCAAGTTCTAGCAGTAAATTCCAAGTTAGGGGTTCATATAACATGGATTCAAAATGAGAAGAATAGGTTGTTCCCCTACCTCTCATCTACAAAAGGCATCTTCGAGATTCTCTTCTTTGGCTGGTAGGAGTAGTAATAGCTACATATACTCATTTCTAAACCCTTAATATGTTATCAGAATTTCTACATAGTTGGTCCTTCCCTTAATTTACTTCAAAGTAATATTTGCCAAGACAGCTGTATATACAGCAGTGATCTTTCCTATTGCTCCCCTTTTTGGCAGTCTAATAAGTGACGGTGGTGGTGGCAATGGTGGTGGTTCTGTTTTGCTTTGATTAGATTTATGTTTCTGTTTCGTGAGTTTTTTCATCTTCTGTTTTTGTGAAATTTTTTTCTCTGAAAAAGGGTTTTCCTTCTTTATCTCTCTTCTGGGTGATTCATTGTGCTTCAAGAGGTGGTGTTCCTTAGTTAAGAGAACAATCATATTGAAAATAGCACTGTCATGACTTTTTCTGATTTATTTTCTGTCCCATTAATAACTTGATATATGAATGAAGATAATGTTACTATTTTAACCAACTTAGGCAGGAATTCATTAAAAGGTAAGTGTTGCAAGGAATTGCATCTTGCATTATGTGCTGTTTCTTTTGCCTCCACAGTGTTTCATATTTTATTTATACTTATGATAAAAATACGCATTTCTGGTATGTTTTAGTGGGTATAGGAGAGAGGCTTTCTTGGTTGATGTGTATTATCTGAGGATATCCTGTTCCTGTGTCAGTAAGCAAAGTCAGCAGCATAGACTTTAGAATCAAGAGGGAATTTTTGTTTTGTGTTTTCTGTGACTTGAAGTGAAAAGTAGTCTTTTTTTTTTTTTTAATAAATGTAGAAGTGAAATATCTAAAATTTTTTAGTATTTTCATGAGAATCTAGAATCAGTTTAAAGATATCATATACCCTTCCTGAAATTGGGCATTCTGAACCCTGACTCTTCAGGCATACTGACTCATGGACAGTTCCACATTTTTCGATTGACTTTGTTGATCCTTACATATTCCAGAAGTATGTTGCAAAAACTCATAAACTGTCCCTAGGGACACTTTTGACAGTTTTCCTTCTAGAAGTGAAAGTTCTCTATTCTATCATTTAGAAGGCGGAAATATGGAGTCGAAAGAGAGATGAAGTGTTTGCCTAAATAAGAGGAATACAGAGGAAAATGATCATTAGCCAAGGGCTCAAATTGGAAACAGTAGGCTAGTTGCTGCACCAAATCTATTTAAACTATGTTCCTTTATTCAGAAAAGCTGTGTATTTTATATCAGTTTCCAACAAGATTTGAGAGTGTGACTTTTCCCTCCTTCTGTGATGTGTTAAGTTTTGCACTAAAAGGTGTTTTACTATCCATCTTTTCATAATTTTTACCCACAATGGAAACTGAGTCTACCTAGATGCCCCATTATGATTTATAAATTACTTGTTATTTTTACTTGTACAAATACTGGTACTTCATGTTTTGCATTTAATTAGAACTTTAGAAAAAACACAGAAGACAGAATGATACTCTAAGGTCTTCTAATTCTCCAGTCTCAACTTTTTGACATTGAGAATTTAAGAGCCATCCACATTAATTTATTTTATGGAACTAAGGCATTTGGGGGAAACAGGTCTTATGGGAAATAATTTGGTCAAGGAGAGAAAGAACTGAGCTTGACAACTCATTATTGAGTTTTGTTTTTTATATATACATATGTAATAATCAAAGTATAGCCTGCCTTTATCTTTCCAGAATTTTGACAGGTGATGAATTTGGCTTAGAATAGCTTGTTTCTTTTCAGAGATTAGTGTGTTTAATATGTTCTGTCTACTGAACTAGACAACTCAGTGATGATGTTTCTAATTCTGTTAATTCTGTTACTTATAAAAGCCTGGATGCAGTCACATTTGTTGGGGATTTCTGTGGAAGCTGAAGCAAAATTGCCTCCTTTGAGCACTGCAGCATTGTGTCTATTCGTGTATAAAATTTCAGGATCAGAAGAAGTATGATTAGCTTAATTCAGGATGTTTCTTTAGTAAATTAATGTTCCTAAATAGACTTTTTTTTTATCACCACATACTGAAATAAGAACAATAATTAGGTTACAGCAAAGTTTATTTGTAGTAGATCTTGATTTTTAGTACCGTTGTCTAGCCAGGATATTGAAATTCAGATTCTGAAGTTTAAAAAAAAATTATTTTATGTTTTTATTTTATTTTTAAGAGAGAGAGAGAGAGAGAGAGACAGCACAAGCAGGGAAGGGGCAGAGAGAGAGGGAGACACAGAATCCGAAGCAGGCTCCAGGCTCTGAGCTGTCAGCACAGAGCCTGACATGGGCCTCAAACTCACGGTTGGTGAGATAATTATGTGAGCTCAAGTTGGATGCTCAACCGACTGAGCCACCCAGGCGCCCCAGATTCTGAAGTTTTAAATGCAGATCTTTTTATTAACAGTTCCTTTTCAGTCATCCATTGAGAATTTTACCGCTCAGACTGTTAGAGGTAGAACTTGAATCAGATTTCAACATCATCTGTTAATATATCTGCAAAGTAAAAATAAAATTTTGGCATGCTTCTGAAAAAATTCTAGATATAACTAATTATTAATTATTTGTTGTAGGTGAAAATTTTGACCAGAGTCCTTTGAGAAGAACATTCAAATCCAAAGTTCTGGCCCACTATCCTGAGAATATAGAATGGAATCCTTTCGATCAAGATGCAGTGAACATGGTATGTAGTTTGTTTTTTTTACCTTTAGCTTTATATTATTTTATTAAGATGACAATAGTGACTGTATTTTGAATGTCAACATTATTTCATTTAATGTTTTAAATAAACAATTCTATATAAGACAGATAATATTTTCCTCATTTTATAGACGTGGAAAATGAAACTCAAAAAAGTTAAGTAACTTGCATAGAGTCCCTACAGCAAATAAGAGTGTACAACACCCTCAAAGCTCATTTTCTTTTTTTTTTTAAGTTTTTATGTAAATTCCAGTTAGGTAACATACAGTATAATATTAGTTTCAGGTGTACAATATAGTGATTCAACACTGCCATATATCACCTGGTGCTCATCACAAGTGAACTCCTTTATCCCCATCACCTATTTTACCCATCCCCCCAGCCACCTCCCTTCTGGTAACCATTAGTTTGTTCTCTGTAGTGAAGAGTCTGTTTCTTGGTTTGTCTCTCTGTCTCTGTCTCTGTCTTTCTCTCTCCCTCTCTCCCCCTTTGCTCATTTGTTTCGTAAATTCCACATATGAATAGAAATCATATGGTATTTGTCTTTGACTGATTTATTTCACTTAGCATAATACTCTGTAGCTCTATCCATGTTGTTGCAAATGGCAAGATCTCATTCTTTTTTATGAGTAATATTCCATTGTATTTACATACCACCCTCTTCTTTATCCATCAGTCGATGAACACTTGGACTGTTCCCATAATTTAGCTATTGTACATAATGCTGCTGTACACATTGGGGTGCACATGTCCCTCAAAGCCTGTTTTATTTTCCTACTATTAAGCTGTTTGTGGATTTGTATTAATTAATACATAGATGCTCTGATAAACAATAATATTTCTTGGTTTGCCTGGAGAGGAGCCTGATAGAAGGAACATGATTACACTTTTGATATTTCAAGGACTGTTGTATGATGGGCCTGTAATTTAACATAATCACAAAGTAAAGAGGGAAAGTAACTTCATCATTTAGGCATTAGTAGGAATTTTTTTAAGGAATTTGAATTAATGCAATGAGTTACCAGTGGTAGTTACAAGTCCCTTTAAAGATTCTTAGAGTCATAGTTTTCAGATCATTTAGGAAGGGCCCTGATTGGAAACCTGGGTAATATTTTGGGCTTCCATGAATAGAACTCTGTGATTATAAAAATCAGGGTGTCCCAAAGTGAGCAAATCAGAGATCAGGCCTAATAGGCACAGAAATAATTAACAGTGGACTGAGACACTGATAGGTGTAGTTCTTTTTGAGTATTTTAAAGATAGAGTCAAAAGATCCCACTCTGATATGGTACTATAAGGGAAGGAAATTAATATATAGTAGATACCTGCTAGATAGCTCATGTATGTTACTTTCACATACATGCTTACATGCGTCCAGTGAGGGTTCTTAATCATATTTTACAGAGATGATTTAGCCAAAGTTTTGCAGGGGGTCTCAGAGGGCTAAATCCAGATCATTTTTACTCTCTAGCTTACTTTTTTCCCATCTTACTGCCTCCCCCAAAGAAAAATGATGTGACTTAGTTTTGACCTACGCCAAAATGGCATGGGTCACATTGGACCTTTTGTAGTATTTCTGTATCACAGTAACTTCATTCCAGTCTGAGTTTGCTGCAAGGAGGGAGTAGCATGGTACTTTTTCTAAGTATAAATGCCTGAGGCACTGGCATTTTGACATTGATTCTTCATAGAACACAGTGTAGTTGTTTCTCTAAACTGTTAGCCAATAGCAAAATAACCAGAGATACCATTTTTCTGGAAATTAATACTGTGGGGCCTAGCCTCATCTTTGGTAAAGACAGCACAACAGATATTAAGTAGAACACAACTCTTTGTTATATTTATGACACTGGAGGAGCACAGGCAAGCCTCTGACTAAAACAGTCAACAAATAACAGAGACAAAAAATAACTTATCAGCTGCTCTGCCAGCAAATTAATAGGAAAGTATTAAAGAAAAGAGTGCGTAAATGAAGTAATAGAAACCTAGATAAGAATGTAAATAGATCACAACACTTGACTTCTTAGGTATTTCAAAGTATAATCTGTGATAAATTAGAATGGTGTCCAAAACTAGGTGCTTATTACAATATGAATCCGTAGTTGTTTGGAACAAAATGCCACACTTGGTATATTTTCTTCTGTTAATCATTTGAATGCATTAATAGTGAGATATCCATGATAGCTTTAGCCTCAGTTTGTAAAACATTCATCTCTAAGAGAGTGATCAGCTTCCTTAATCTGTCTTTGATATTTTCTTTACCCTTGCCTCTGAGATTTTTTATGTAAGCAACCAAAGTTTCTTACGAAGAATAAACACATAGGCTTGTATTTTGATGGTTAAGCACCACACAACATTTTGGGTTTTGCTACAAATCTAAAAGGATTTGCTAGCATTCCTTGAAAATCTCTGAAAAGCATTCCATTAAACTAGTCTGCATTTGGGTCATAGATTTACTGCCCTTAATTTCCTGATTTATTAGTAAGTGCAATTGTATGAAGCTATAATTTATTCCTACCTAGGGATATAAAACTTTCTTCTTGCCTTTAGCAAAATCCCACTCTAGTGAGTCATCACCTTCTGCAATATCAGTCATTTCTTTAACAAGCAACAGTGATGGATTGAGGAAGGATCATTAATTTCACACAGAAATTAAATATTCCAAAGCAATGAACTTTGTTAAATAAAAAAAAAAAAAATTCCATGTGTATGAGTGCCATGCAAATATAATAGAAAATAAATAACAGGTGAAATTGTTTCTAAATTAATTGCTTTTATGTCTCTTTTAGTACCTGATTCAGAGATTTTCACAAAAAAAAAAAAAAGGACGGGTGGTGTATCATTAAACAGAACAATACAACAGTCATATCCCCAGAACTAACACATATGTCCACATTGACAAATTTGCTTCAGATCTGTACTTTTCTCTCTTTTTTAAGTTTATTTATTTTTGAGAGACAGAGTGAGGGAGGGAGGGACAGAAAGAGAGGGAGAGAATCCCAAGCAGACTTTGCACTATCAGCACAGAGCCCAATGTGGGACTCAAACTCAGGAACTGTGAGATCACGACCTGAGCCGAAACCAAGAGTTGGACACTTAAGTAACTGAGCCACCCAGGCGCTCCTGTACTTCTTTTAAATGAAGTAAAGCAATGCAAATGGAGCTGAAGTTCCCCTGCCTCCCTCTCCCCCATTAAAGATCTCTTTGAGGTAATCTGCAAATTGGCATCCATGGCTATTTATATAATATTCTGGTCAGTAGATCTTATCCTCAAGAATGTAGTGATCCTAGGGAATATTAGGAAGAAAATATGGTCAATGCATTTTAAAGCGAGTTATGAAGTACTAAGTGAAACATCTGATATATGATATTTTAAGTAACTAAAAGTCATAACTGTTGTAAAGCTCTTTATAATCTGTAGAGCTCTAAGTTTACAATTTACTGTTTACTTTGATGACAAAGAAGGATAGGGTGGAATGTTAAGCAAAGAGTAAAAAAAAGTAAAGGGTTGACTGAAAAAAACCTATTCAGGTGCCCATCTTGCAACATTCAAAGGAAAAAGAGCTGTGTATACTTTTTATAGGTTCAGAAAGTACTTGAATTTGAAGTGGATAACAGTTACATTAATAGATTTGACATTAGAATGAAAGTAGGCCTTAATTTTCATCCAGGTTTTAAGTTTATGTCTCACAATGAAAACTATAGGGATGGGGCTCTAATCCAGCCATTACTGAGGAGCCCACTTGTTTCCTTAACTTTGCAGCTAGAATATTTCACTGGCTTCTCAAACTCAACATATCCAAAACTGAATTCATGATCTTCCCATGAGCCTTGGTCGGTGAACCATTCACCTAGTACATCCACCTAGTTGCCTAAGCCAAAAATCTGGATTGTCCTCGAAAGTTCTCACTTTCTTGCCCTCTCCCATGTGCGATCAGTTACCTACCTACTTCTCTCTGTTTCTACACACCCACCTTAGTCCAAATCACCAAGCACTCTTACATGGACTGCTGCTCCTGTCCTTTCCATTCTTCACGCTAAAGCGTCTGCTTTTGCTGCCTCTTCTCTCTGGAAGGCTCTTCACTTCGCCTTCCTCTAGTGAATTCTTACTGAACCTTCAGATTCCATTTTAAACACACCTTTTTCAGAGAAGCCTTCCCTGACCACCCTTCTGTCTACCTTTCAGTTAGTTCCCTTCAGGTTCTCTTAGCACCTTGGAGCTTTTTGTAGCATCTGTCACAGTTGCAATTAAATAATTGATTATGTAGCCAGTTGTCAGCTGTGTGGGTCCTGCTATCATGTAAGCCCCACGAAGACAGGCACACTGTTTCTTATTCATTGCTCTGTCCCTAGTTTTACACATAGTAGAGGCTGAAATCATTGAATAAATGAAGGAATGTTGGCTTCCTCACAATACTTCCCTTCCCTGTCTTTGTCTGTTCAGGTGTTACCTCCACTGCAAAGTCATCTTAACTAGGAGTAGTTAGGTACTCTCTCTTCTCTGTTTCTATAACTTCTTGAACATACTCCATAGCAGCACTGAGCATATTATTTTGTAACCATTGGTTTGTGTGTGTGTCTTTCTTCCCAGACTGTAAACTTCCTGGAAATACTATTTTCATATTTGTCTTTTGAATTACCAAGATATAATGTAATATATGACATAAAATAAATGTTTATTAAAGGGAAAAGGAGGGAGAGAGGGAACAAAGGTAGGAAGAAAGGAAAGGCAAATGGACCAACTCTGAATAATTTATCTTTTATTTGTGTAATAAGAGAGGGCATGGAAGTGATAGAACTATAGAAAATGAAAAAAGGAATTGTTAAAATTCTAGCCTGCCTGAAATAGTGCAGAGAGATAAGGACATGTAGTGACATCAACTAGGAGAGTTACCCAGCATTGTGAGCCCACTTTGGCTAAAGTAATCTGATTACCAGTACAATCTGGTAAACAATGACAACCCTGAATATTTAGTTGTTCTATTGTGGGAGAGTGAGGTGGAGAAGCAATAATGTTAGTATATGGCAATAGTAGGGATAACAAGAGATTGTTGAATGCCATAGTGAGCAAATCTTGATTTATATCTCAGGTTTTCTGAAGAGTAAACCTGACAATTCATACAAGAATTCTCACTTTTAAAAATGAAAAAGCAATAGCATTTTCCAAGTCATGGTTCCCAGATTAGAAATACAATTCTTACTTTTTTTGATTTTAGAAGAGAATTTAAGAATTCTTACATCTGTTATCTGTAGCAGAGAAAATCATTCTTTACTTTGAGCACAACTTTTGGCAAGCTTTTCCTGTAAATGTTTGAATGCATGCTCAAGAAAGCTACAAAACCTTAAGGGAATATTTGGTAGCTGTTCCAAAACAGTTTGAGCTATAATTTTATGGTTTATGATGTCAGGAAAGCCTATCAATTAAATTAAATCTTTATTTTGACTTTGGAGGTCACTGTGTTTCTGTATTGCCTACTACATGTAAAAAGAGAACTCTACACTTAATCAAGAGAGGAACTAAATCTGGTCCTGTACCGCTAGCTATTGTTTTTGTTTTCTTGTCCATTTGTTCGTTCCTTTATTCATTTAACAAATACATGTATGTCGTGCACCATGCTAAAGAAATTTGAGCAAAGCCTGGAGCAAGAAGGGTTCACATCATCCTTTCTGTAATCTTTATTGACTATAATAAATGTGTCAGATGAGTTTTTATTCACAATATCAACAGAGGGTCTCATCTTGTACAATGGAAGCAGTTTGAATGTGAAGACATAATTATGAAAAGGTCCTGACATGACCTTTCCATACACAACTATTCCCAAGATTAGGAATAAACAAATTTTTCCTCTAGCAGAGTTGGGTGTTTGTGTGTTTTACCTGACTCTTTATCTTCTTCTACCCAAATATACATAGTAAGTTAATTATTTTCAACATCTATAAAAATAATTAGGTAAAGCTACTCTAGTTATTTCTAGGTCCCATATTCAGTGATACAGAAGACTTTCTCACTGACCAATAATGCTAAGCTTCATGGTGTTTGCTTTCTATCTTTACTATCAATCACCATTTATGGCCCCAAATAGTATATTGTTCTATGTGTGGTACTCTTGCATGTTTACGGTTCTTGAAATACAGTACCAGTCCTTGAGTCATTGCAGTCTAGAGAGCCAAACAAAATAGGGAAACTAGTAACGTGTGTCAGTGTACAATGTACATATGTATAGAGCGGTATAAGACTTTAATTGCTTCCCCATTCACTAAAGATGTTTTAGAGGAAAAGTGACATTTTAATAGCACTTATAGGATGAAAACAGTTATTTCTTACGGAATGGTAAAGGAAGCTTCTAATTTAAGGTAGTGTTTATGTGGAGACTCAAAGAAAGTAAGAGAGGGTTTCTATTATCTATTGCTGTATAACAGACCATCCCAATACTACTGAAGTGGCCAGAAACATGGGTTGGCAATTTTTTTCCTAAAGGGCCAGTTAGTAAATGGTTGAGGCATTATAGGCCATACAGTTTCTGTCAGTTACTCATCCCTGCTGTTAAAATGCAAAAGCAGACACCGACAATGGATGGGCACTATTGTGTTCCAAATATTTTATTTATAAAAACAGATGGCAGATTGGGTTGACCTAAGAACTGTAATTTGTTGACTCTTGATTTAAAACAACAAAATCATTACTTTGCTTACAAATCTGCAATTTGGGTAACCCCACTGCTCTACTGGGTGTCAGAGTGGTTTGAAGGCTGAAGACTGGAATCATCTGAAGGTTCACTCACTCACAGGTATGTTTCCTGTGCTAGGAATATAGCTGGGGCTCCTCTTTCTCTATGTGATCTCTCCTTGTGGTCGCTAGCATGGCAGCTTCAGGTTAGTCAGATTTCTTATATGTTGGCTCAGAGCTTCCTAGTGTGTGTGACCAGAGAGAGAGAGGGGGATGGAAGTTGTATTGCCTTTTTAAGTCTAGCCTGAAAAGCCACTTTGTTTGTCACTTGTCACCTCCATTACATTTTATTTGAACAGGCCAGAGTGGGCAAACTGTGGCCCTTGGGCCAAATCTAAGTGGCTACCTATTTATAAAGTTAGTTTTATTGGAACAAAATAATGCTCATTCCTTCATGTATTGTCAGTGGCTGCTTTTACACCACAATGATAATGCTGCATAGTTGTGAAAAAGACTATAAGGCCTACAGAGCCTAAAATATTATTTGGCGTTTTTTTACAGAGCAAGTTTTCTGGTCCCTGGTGTAGGCATTTTCAGCCACCCATGCTCTTAATGGGAGAGTGGCAAGTTTCTGGAACAGCTTGTAGAACTAGAAATATTGTTGGAGTCATTTGTAGAAAATACAGTCTGCCACAGGGAATGAACCAGGTGGAAACTTAGGAGAAGATAGCTCCAGCCGGAAGGAACAGCCAATTTTGGCAAGTACCTACTCCTGCTAGGTGTTTTCCACAGAAGACAATGTGGCCAGTGTTGCTGGAGCAGAGTAGGTGAGCTAAAGAGTAGTGGAAAATGAAGGCAGAGAAGTTGCCCGTGCCAGGTTCATGTAGGGCCTTATAGGGGACTTCTATTGTAAAGATTTCAGCTTTTAGTGAGATAAGAGGCCACTGGAGGTTCTGAGAAGAGTGACAAGATCTAACTTCTACTTTTTAAGGATCACTTTGGCTGCTCTATGGGGAATAAATTATGGGGGACAAGGGCAAAAGCGGGGATACTGTTGAGCAGAATATTAAATAGTCATCTAGGCAAGAGAAGAAGATGGCTTGAGAGTGATAAGAATAAAGGTAGAAAGAAGTAATTTGTTTCTGAATATATTTTTGAAGGTAGAACCAATGGAGTGGAAGAGGAGGAGAGAAGTCAGTGACTGTAAGGCCCTGAGGCATTCCTGCTGCCTCCTTGGATCCTCTTTGAAAACCACGGGCCTCCAGTGTAGGAAGATTGACATGCTAAGAGACACATCTAATTCTGTCCCCCTCCTCCTAAAAAACCCTTCAGAGGCTTTCCATGGTCCACTTCAGACTTTTTTTTTTAATGTTTATTTATTTTGAGGGAGAGAGTGCATGTGCAACGTACTTGTACACACTGGAGGGAGAGAGAGAGAGAGAGAAAGAGGGAAAAAGGGGGGGAGTGGGGAGAGAGGGGGGAGGAATATCCCAGGCAGGCTCCACGCTGCCAGCGCAGAGCCCAACACGGGGCTCCATCTCAACAAAGAGTGAGAGCATGACCTGAGCCAAAATCAAGAGTCTGACGCTCAGCCGACTGAGCCACCCAGGCGCCCCTCCTCTTCAGACTTCTAATATGACTCACCAACCCCCTTCACGATCTAACCTCTAATTATTTCTCTTGTGTTCTCTCTCACTTCCCCCAATCTTGCATTCTGTTCCCCACCCACAAAAAAACATGTGTCAGTTCCTCAAACCCTCGTGTTCTATCTTCTGGGTTTCTTGTACGCATGTCCTTTCTGCCTTCTATTCATCTCACTAACACATATACTCATCCTCAGGTTTCCACTTGGGCCTCTTTTATTTTTTTTTTAAGTTTTTCTTTTATGTTTATTGATTTTTTGAGAGAGAGGAATGGGAGAGGGGCAGAGAGAGATGGAGACAAAGAATCTGAAGCAGTCTCTAGGCTCTGAGCTTTCAGAACAGAACCCTGTCAGTGCAGAGCCCGATGTGAGGCTTGAACCCACCAAGTATGAGATCGTGACCTGAGCTGAAGTTGAACACTTAACCGACTGAGCCACCCTTTCCCCTGGACCTCCTTTATTTTTATCTGGTAGCTCCTTTTCTAATCTCCTCGTAACGTCCTCCTGTGATGTTGTTTTCGTGGCAGTCTGTATTTACCCTATCATAGTACTTGTCGTACTTTACAGTTTATGATTTTTAAGTCGTGTGTTGTCCTTATTGGACTGGAAGCTGTGTTGGAGCAGGAGCATGTCTTTCTCACCAGTGTATCACTATCACAGGGCCTGGCTCATAAAGGCACTTCATAAGTGTTTGTTGACAGCTTGAATGAAGGACATGTAACTTTTAAGGTGAATTGCATTTTCTTAGTAATGTGGGGAGAACTTCTAAATTTTATGCCAGATCAGTTGTTAAATCTGAAAAAGAAAAATGTAATAACTGGTAAAATTATTTCTATGCAGAAAGCATATTGCAATACAAAAATAGAAAGGAATACGTAAAAATTAATAATGATCATTAAATTAGGGTAGTTAAATTACAAGTTTTTTTGCTTAGTATACTTCAAATTTTCCATAAGGTTTTATTTCTTTTATTTAAAATGTTTTAACGAATCAATTCGAATTGCATTTTAAGAATCTTAAATATGGCATCTTTAATTCTTCAGGTAATTTTGTTCCCAGGTTTGGCTCAGTCCTGAATAGTTACCAACCGAAAGCGTAATATCTACTGGAACAAATCTAAAATGTCTTTTTTCCTACCTTCTGCTTCAGTAAATCAAAAAATCATTCTATTTTTAAAGTTTCTAAGATCAAGTATCCTGTTGTTCACAGTAGTGAAAATGATACTATTATTTTTATTCTTCTGTTTAACTTTTTTTTTAATTTATCAAATGAGATTTCACCTACTTCTCTATTCGTCTGAAACATTACCATCATTACTCCAAAAATAATACTTAAGTATTTTTGTGTGTGTGTGTGTTTACTTCATCATGAAACTGTTTATTCCAAATTTTTATTGTTAAATGCCTTGTCCTTGAATTGTGGTATAGAGCCTGGCAGCGTGTTCTAACTTGGCACAGACTGGGTCCCCAGGTCTTTTTTGTGTTACTAGTCTCAGGGACCAATGTCAGCAAATGCCGCCTATGCACAAAAGTAGGTGCTGAGTGCACAAGGCTGAGCAGGAAGAGGGTGAAGGCTCTGACAGGTTGGCAGAACTACCAGGCTCCCCTCACGGAATCTGTCCCAGTGCAATGAGAATGAGAAACCAAAAGGTAAATCAGAAAGGAACTAAAACCCAGACCCCAAAATAGCTGGAAGCAGAGATGGGGAGGCACAGATGGAGACTTTAGGAGAGAACGTTGCAGCTGGAGGTCTCAGGGAGACAGCAGAAAGCACTCGGCAAGACCACCCAAACACAAAATCTGAACTAGCCTGCATTGGCAGGATGAGTGGGCAGAGCTCCCTTAGTGTGTTGTGGCTCCCACAATGGAGCATAGTACTTAAATATTTTTAAATATTTGAATTTAAATATTTTGTCTTTGAATATTTTGAATACCTCTGAATATTGTCTTTGAATACCTTTGAATATTTTGTCTTCAAGGAATTGGTTAGCAAATGTTGTAGATAAAGAAAGTGAGGCTCGGAAGAGTCACATGCTGTGCTGAAGGTCACAGGCTTGGATAAGATTGGGTAAGAGGTTTACTGGGAGTAAGTCAAAGATCTTCTCATTCTTAGTGAAACATCCTGCATGTAATACACAGCAAAGATGTTTTTCCTTGTGTATATATTTCTTTTAAAAATAATTTTATCTATGTGTGAATGAGGAACTTACAATGTATTTCTAATTTAAGACTGCTGCTAATAATATTAAATCCGGATAAAACCTGTGTCCTTTTGAGTCCTGTTATGTTAAAAACAACGAACATTTTTTCTGGTTTGAAGTTCTTTGTGTACTGCATTCTGATGCTTTTTCCCCTTCCTCCACAGTTGTGCATGCCTAAAGGGCTGTCTTTCAGAACTCAAACTGACAATAAAGACCCTCAGTTCCACTCATTTATAATTACCCGGGAAGATGGTTCTCGTACCTATGGTTTTGTTCTCACTTTTTATGAAGAAGTTACCAGTAAGCAGATCTGCACAGCAATGCAGACGCTCTACCAGATGCACAACGCAGAGCATTATAGCAGCGTGTATGCCTCATCCTCCTGCAGCATGGATTCGCTGGCAAGCAGTACTGACGAAGGAGATACAACTTCCCTTTTGAAACTCCAGCGCTACAACTCCTATGACATCAGCAGAGACACCCTGTATGTTTCAAAAAGTATATGTTTGATCACACCACTGCCTTTCATGCAGGCCTGCAAAAAATTCCTCATCCAGCTTTACAAGGCAGTTACCTCACAGCAGCCGCCACCCTTGCCGCTTGAGAGCTACATCCATAACATTCTTTATGAAGTACCCCTTCCACCTCCGGGGAGATCACTGAAATTTTATGGTGTTTATGAACCTGTCATCTGCCAGAGACCTGGGCCCAATGAACTCCCCCTCTCCGATTACCCTCTTCGAGAGGCCTTCGAGCTTCTGGGATTAGAGAACCTGGTGCAGGTGTTTACCTGTGTCCTTTTAGAGATGCAGATTCTTCTCTACTCACAAGGTAGGTCTTCCCTGGATTTTAAGTCTCTCCCCCCCAAAATACTTACGCTCTTCCCAACTACTGCATTTCCATTGGGTATATTACTAGAACCACACACTTAATGGTCAGAAGTCTTCTGTTTTGTGTGAAAGAAGCAGGTATAGGTGGGACCAGAGGCTAAGATGTTACTTCTCTTTGAGGTGTCAGTGGACCGTGGAGAAAAACAGGAAAGAATAGAAAAGCATTAATCTGGCTGACTTAAGTGTATTATTTTTTAATGGAAATAGGCCCTTTCTTCCAGATAATGCATCATCATCATCATAAAAGAAACATTTCTTTTCATAATGAAAGTGAGAGAATGATGTTAGTACCAGGAACATGTAGACATCTTATTTTCTGCAGGTTGGTAAAGGTTCACATAAAAACTCAGTTGACGTTGGAAAGGGATAAATGAAATTGTTGACTACAGCTTCCTAAGGCAGTCAACTTTGGATCTTTCCCTGTGGGAGATGTCACTGGATGTGACTCTCTTGGGTCTAAGAGTTTCACCAGAGTTATGTGGAGTTTTTTTGTTTCATTTTGCTTTTTTTTTTAGTATCTAAAAAAATTTTTTTAATGTTTATTTTTGAGAGAGACAGAGTGAGAGTGGGGAGGAGCAGAAAGAGAGGGAGACACGGAATCTGAAGCAGGGTCCAGGCTCTGAGCTGTTAGCACAGAGCCCGACGTGGGGCTTGAACTCACAGACTGCAAGATCATGACCTGAGCCGGAGTCGGACACTCAACCAATTGAGCCATCCCAGTGCCCCGTGTTTTGTTTTGCTTTTAATTCCAGAAGGAAGTGACCTTTGTGATGTTTTTTATTCAGAGTTCTCCCAGCACATACTTAGGAACTAACAAAATTTGAGTTTTATTTTTATGAGTGCATTTATGATGTTGAGCCTAGAATACTGGTTCCAACCTAAACATGATTTTGCAGAAGAAATAGAGATGCTTTGTCTTAATGGATATGTGAATTGAAGGAAAATATAAAATGGTTGCTGTGCATTGATGGGTCCTTTGAAAAATGTGGCACAAATACTTGGGTTAGCTTTTTGCTAACTTGTATTTAAGCTAGCAGGATTGTAGTGCAGTCTCCTGACTGCCGCCGTCAAGCTTATTTTACCACTTTCCTTTTTTTCTTTTCTATTTTAAATTATAAGTGAGCCTGAGCCAAGTAGGCTATATTTGTACTTCCCCATCTTGTGTGTATGTTGACACTATTTGTGTGTTGACAGCCCTTCACGAGGTTGTATTTTCTTCAGTTTATCCTACATAATGTTCTTTGATAATGTGTTCTGATGTCTCAGTTTTTGTTGTCAGGAAGTTCTCTCATGACCAATCTAAACTCTCCTTTCCTCTTGCTCTTACTTTCTTAGGGTTCATCATTAGGGTTGTTTGTATCTAAAATGTGAAACATTAAGTAATTCTCCCTCCCTTTCTCTTTCTTCCTCTCTTGCTTTTTACCCTGAGCAGGGTTAGGGTTAGAGAGTTGTTGGAAGAGGCAGGGGCTTGGAGCTTGATTCTCTCAGGTGTATTACCCTATGCAAAAAAAGAACTTAGATCTTAGATTGGCGAGGGATCTTCAAGGTCATTTAATTCAGTTTTAGTTCTGCCTAGGGAAGTAGTTTGGGCCAGACAGAATACTGGTTTTTGAAATCATAGCGATCACAGGTTCAACTCTATTCTCTGTCACGTACCAACTGTAACCATGGACAAGTTATGTAATCTTCCCGAGTGTCAGTTAATTCATCTTTATGGAGATAACGGGGTTTTTTCCTTGTCTCTCACTGATTTATTATGAAGGTTAAATAAAATCTGTACACAATAGTTGGGGCATAATTGGCACTAAATGATAGCTGATATTATTGTAATTATTATTAGTTTTATTAGTCCTACACAATCCTCTATAAATTATGCATATTTTCAGTTGTGTGAGTCAGCATATTATTGCATTTAAAGTATAGCTTTGTTAAATTAAATAGGGTATTTGTTTCAGTGTTGAGAACCTAATAAATGTTCTCTTATCCTGAATGTTAGGGCCTTTTTTTTTTTAGGAAAAAACCCTTTCATTACCACACTTCCTCTTTTAAGAAGCACTCTATGTCTCACGGCATGTGGTCTGTCCTGAGCTCTCATCTTTCTGCTGTTTGATTAGCTTATGCCAGCTGGTTCATGGAAGCTGTTAAAAAGTTATAGTTGATTAATATCTACCACTTTAGTTCAGTTTCAGATGAAGAAGCATGAGTATCTATGAGCATGTTTTTGTATTAAATGAAGTGCTTTTTGTTTTTTGTGAGGTTTTTTGGAGGTTTTTTGTTTTTTGGGGTTTTTTTGGTAATTTGGTTTTATGCTGAGAACAATAGATGAATCCCTAGATTGTAGGACTCTCTCTGTCTCTATTTTTTTTTTTTTTGTTTTGTTTTTCAACGTTTATTTTTATTCTTGGGACAGAGAGAGACAGAGCATGAACGGGGGAGGGGCAGAGAGAGAGGGAGACACAGAATCGGAAACAGGCTCCAGGCTCCGAGCCATCAGCCCAGAGCCTGACACGGGGCTCGAACTCACAGACCGCGAGATCGTGACCTGGCTGAAGTCGGACGCTTAACCGACTGCGCCACCCAGGCGCCCCTCTCTGTCTCTAAATGAGTACGTGTGTGTGTACATTTTAAGTGTCAGAAAAAGGAAAATCTTACACAGTAATTTTATAACCATTCATTGAAATCATTGTGTTAGGAATTATGCTATAAAAATGCCTTGTATGTTTTAGCTTATTTTTTTCTCTCTTCAACAGTGAGTTACTGTTCTTATCTATGTTTTATCAAAGGGAAGTTGAGGCTCAGGGAAGCTAAGTATTCTTCCTAAGATCACATAGCTATTAGGTAATGTGGTAGAACTAAGAATGGGGCTTAGATCTGTCTTTCTCCAAATACTTAAACCACCATGTTAACTGTATTGGGCCTGCACTTAACCTTTCCTTATCTGCCTCAATATTTATTTTTAAATTATTAACTCACTCTGCCAATCTATTATTAAGGTATCATGCTAAATAACTGTACAGCATAGAATGAAAGCTCTGTGTAAATACACATTTTAACATTGACAGTGTCTCTCCCATTAGAGAAAGAGATTTCATTTAAATGAATGAAATAAAAGAGTCATTATGTTGATTTGTACTCTGGTGCCCTCCTTCATTTTTCCTGTGTTGAGAGGCTTTTAATAACATCTAATACTTCATTTCTTATTCACTGATAAAGCTATGCCATAAAATTTAAAAACATTGCAAGTGCTAAACAATTACCAAGAAAACCCAAAGTGAATCAGAGTAGATGGATTTTAGTGATGAAACTGTCCTTCTAGACTCATTTGAAATTCTGGTCCATAGCCCATTTAAACAGATTCAATCTGCTATTTAGAGAGTGTATGTATCACACTCCCTTTGTGGTGGTAACTAGCTAGAAATTTTAAGTAGAGAATGTACCCAGGAGATGGAGGCTCTTTTCTAGGACCCCAAATCAGAGAATATCACTTTTTTCTGTACCCTGAAAATACCTGAAACAGGACAGTGGGAAGATTGGAGTATAATCTTCTTCACAAAGGACTAGTGGAAGAGGGGTACCTGGGTGGCTCAGTTGGTTGAGTGACTCTTGATTTAGGCTCAGGTCATGATTCTAAGGTCCGAAGATTGTGGGATTGAGCCCTTCTTCAGGCTCCACACTGAACGTGGAACCTGCTTAAGATATTCATTCGTTCATTCATTCTCTCTCTCTCTCTCTCTCTCTCTCTCTCTCTCTCTCTCTCTGTCTCTCCCCCTCCCTCCCTCTTCCCCTTTCTCCCCCTCCCGCCTTCCTCCCTCCTTCTCTCTCCAGCTTGAGCAAATATATGCACATACTCTCTCTTCTATCTAAAAAAAAAGAAAGGCATAGTGGAGGAATAAACGATAGGGGAACTTAAACACTAGTGTCTAATTTTTGATACCAATAATTAAAGTCTCAGGAACATTTTGAGGCCTTGCTTACCTTCTTTGACTCCTTACAATGGAAATAAGCAGTTACTCACAGCTCACACTAGACTGACATGCCAGCTTGTATGCCTTCACAGTGCCTCTCTCCCCTCCTTTTCTTCCCCTCTCTCTTGTAAGTTGTGCATGAATTAACCTTGTCAGAAAGTAAAAGCCACTTAAAAGTTTTCTTGAAAAAGATGGGAGCCTTCTAATCACAAATTGCTACTCATGCTCAACTGAACATCATAGCTTATGGGTTATAGAGTTTTTAAATCATAAAAGTAAACTTGGAATTTTGATGGCAGACAGTAGGATTCCATGACTTATATCCTAAAAGCAGTAGAGTTGTTTTATTTTATTTTTTTATGTTTGTTTATTTTTGAGAGAGAAAGAGGGACACACAGAACCTGAAGCAGGCTCCAAGCTCTGTGCTGTCAGCACAGAGCCTGACTCAAGGCTCAAACTCAAGAACTCTGAGATCATGACCTGAGCTGAAGTCAGACTCTCCACTGACTGAGCCAACTAGGTGCCCCTAAAAACAGTAGAATTTGACTAACTTTGGACAATGTCTTTATATTAGCTTTATTTTGTGATCAATAGAATCTTAATATTAAGACTTTTTCTTGTGGCACCTGGGTGGCTCAGTTAAGCTTCCAACTCTTGATTTCAGGTCAGGTTATGATCTCAGGGTTTGTGAGTCCTAGACCCTCATCAGGCTCTGTACTGACAGTGCAGACATTCTCTCTCTCTACCCCTCCCCTGTTTGTGCATGCTTGCTCTCTCTCAAAATAAACAAACTTTAAAAAAAAATAAAAGGACTGGGACACCTGGGTGGCATAGTTGGTTAAGCGTCCAACTTCGGTTCAGGTCATGATCTCTCAGTCTGAGTTTGAGCCCTGCATCAGTGCTGACAGCTCAGAGCCTGGAGTGTGCTTCAGATTCTGTTTCTCCCTCTCTCTCTGCCCTTCCCCCGCTCTCATTCTGTGTCTCTCTCTGTCTCAAAAACAAACACTAAAATTTTTTTTAAAAAACAGGACTTTTTCTTGCTGATGTTTTGTTGTATATTCAAGAAATTAATCCTTTGTATATTATATGTGTAGCACATACCTCCATTCAACATGTGGCTCTTAATTTTCTTTTAGGGGTCTTTGATGAATTAAGATACTCATAATATTCATAAATTCAAATTTACCAACATTTTAATTTATAACTTACCTTTCTTTTCTATTTAAGAAATGCTTTAGTCTGAGATCATAAAACAGACTATATTTTTTTCTAAATATTTTGAAGTTGTATTTAGCATTAAAGACCTTACTCTGGGGCGCCTGGGTGGCACAGTCGGTTAAGCGTCTGACTTCAGCCAGGTCACGATCTCGCGGTCTGTGAGTTCGAGCCCCGCGTCGGGCTCTGGGCTGATGGCTCAGAGCCTGGAGCCTGTTTCCGATTCTGTGTCTCCCTCTCTCTCTGCACCTCCCCCGTTCATGCTCTGTCTCTCTCTGTCCCAAAAATAAATAAAAAACGTTGAAAAAAAAAATTTTTTTTTTAAATAAAAAAAAATAAAGACCTTACTCTGTAAGAAATTAATTTGTGTTTGTTTTAAGGAAGAGATCAAACTTAATATTTTAGAAATATTTATAACTAGTTATCCCAGTTCTGTTTCTTGAATAGACCATTGTTTTTTCCTGTGAGTAGGAGTGCCACTTCTATCATGTATAAGTTCCTGTATGTGAGGGTTTATCTGGTGTATTTTAGTTTATTCTGCCAATCTTTCTGTCCCTGTACTAAATTAAATTACTGCAGCGGGGTGCCTGGGTGGCTTAGTCAGTTAAGCATCCTACTCTTGATCTCAGCTCAGCTCTTGATCTCAGTGTCATGAGTTTAAGCCCCACGTTGAGCTCCATGCTGGGCATGAAGCCTACCTAAAAGAAAAAAAAAAAATTGCTATAGCTTTAAAGTACGTCTTGGTATCTGGTAGGACAGTTCCCTCACTACCTTATTTTTTCCCCAAGAAATAGACTAATTTATTCAATATACATTTTTTTCATGTGTGTGTATGTACATTATAATACAAAATAGTGACATCATTTTAGCACTTAGCTCAATAAGAGCTTTCAAAATCATTAATCTTGTGAAGTCGCACCATCATTAGAGCTTTCTAACATAGATAATGCTGTGTTATAGGTAATTCTCACTCCCTATTTTTATTGAAAGTGCATTGAATCCAATCTGAGACAGTGATATACTTACAATTTAAGTTTCCCTTTCCATAAAAATGTAATCTCTCTCCATTTCTAAGGGTCTTGTTTAATGTCTTCCAGTAGTAAAGTCTTAACAACAGTAGATAATAGCAAATAATGACAGTTTTGTTTCTTCTATTCCAGTATTTCTCATTTTTACTTATTTTTCTTATCTTTCTACACTAGGCTCTCAAGTATAATATAGAATAGAATTAATAGTAGCAGACATCCTTGTCTTTTTCCTGATTTTAAGAAGAATGATTTTAATGTTTTGCTATTAAGTGTACCATTTGCTGTAGTGTTTTTGGTAACTACCTTGTGCCAGGTTAAAGAAGTTCCCTTTTATTTCTAGTTCAAGTTTTTAAAAATCATGAATTCATCTTGTATTTTATTGACTGCTCTTTCTGCATCAAGAAAGATAATCATGTTTTTATCCTTTTGATCACTTAATAAGGGGGAAAATCCACCCCTGTATTCCTGAGTTAAACCTTACTTGGTCATGATATACTATTGCTTTTTTAATATAGAGCTTGATTTAGTTGACTAATATTTTTATTAGAATTTTTACATCTATGTTTTTTAATGATATGATTTATAATGTTAATTTCTTGTACTGTCTTGTCTGGTTTTTGGTATTCAGGCTATTCTATTATACATTGAGTTGGAAAGTGTTCTCTTTTTTTCTGGAAGATTTTACTTAAGGAAGTGTTTATTTAAGGTTGTAATTATTTGTTCCATGACTGAGAGAACTTGTCTGTAAACTGTTTGGTCTTGTTGGGAAGATGTAAGATACCAATTCAGTGTTTTTAATGTTTTGTTTAGTGTTTTTGTTTCTCCTTCCCCTTTTGCCCCTCTCCTCCTCCTCCTCTTCCTCCTCCATCGCCGTCATCGTTGTCGTCATCATCATCATCATCATCAACCATGGACACAGACCAACTAATGTTTTATTATACCACAGGCTGCCCCCTGGTATTTGACCATGGATCCCATATAGCAAAACATGCTGTATCCCGTATAGTTAAAACATGCTGGCACATTACTAGTCCCATCCAGTCATTAACAATGAGTTCAGTCCATCATCCTTATTGTATGAAAGTGTCTTCCAGGCTGAGGTCACTCAGGTTTGCAGACTTCTATTCAAACTTGTCGATGGTTCCCAAAGCAGTAGTGGTCTGAGCAATATTTGGCTTCACCCTTTCAAGGTATCTGATATTTTTGAGCTAAGAGACAATGTTACCTCTTTCTCTAAGCCTCTTTTGAGGTGTTCATGTATATTGGATTTCCCTTACTACAGACTCATTTATTCTTTCCTTTACCCTCAGCTACTGTTCCTCCTTCATTTTATTTATACCCAAATTCTTCCACCTTTTGAAGGGAAGACACATCTTAGGTTCATTTACGGTATAGGTAGGCTGTTGGGGCACCTGGGTGGCCCAGTCGGTTGAGCATCCGACTTCAGTTCAGGTCATGATCTCGCAGTTTGTGAGTTCGAGCCCCGCATCTGGCGCTGTGCTGACAGCTCAGAGCCTGGAGCCTGCTTCGAATTCTGTGTCTCCCTCTCTCTGTGCCCCTCCCCCGCTCATGCTCCATCTCTGTCTCAAAAAAATAAACACTTAAAAAAAAAACACAGCACAAGTAGGTTGTAGGATTCTACAAGTGACGATGGGATCTGGCAACCCCTTACACATTCCACAGTCAGTC
Source organism: Felis catus (assembly GCF_018350175.1). Lineage (NCBI taxonomy): Eukaryota > Metazoa > Chordata > Mammalia > Carnivora > Felidae > Felis > Felis catus. The sequence continues at coordinate 63,812,428 of NC_058374.1, read as the reverse complement.
CTATGGGAAAAGAGGCTCCTGGCTGTATCTCTACCTTGCATTCTCCTTGTAATTAGGTCCTACATAAACAGTTTCCATTTTATTTTGGAATCCATCTTAACATTGCCTTCTCCATTAGAGTGTTTTTCCAACATTACTCGAGACAGCATGAGTATTTCAGGTTTTAAGATTATTTTATGTCTTTCATTCATAGGAACAGTTTAAATTAATATTCCAGTAGCAAGCTAGTAATTGCCTCTCAAATGGGAATTCTCTAGTCCAACATCCCAATACTTATCATTAGGAGATGCTCACAGATTTTTGCCTTAACCCCAGATTATGCTCTACACATAGGGCTGTGGTACAGAATTTGTCCATACCATGACTCCTGCTGCTTTTGTACACTGTGTAGGCTCAGGCAGTTATTCCCATTTAGCATGTCCAGTTAATATTGCTTGAAGAGTAATCTATGTGCTTTCTGTTTTTCTTTTGGGGGAGGTTTTCCACAGACATACATAATATCCACTCCCATAAAACATTCAGGTAAAGCCTATTTAAACATTGTAATTTTTACCCAAACTTTTACCTTAATGCCATCAACCTTAAAACTTTTTTATATTCTAATTGTAGCCTGTATTAAAACTTCACTAACGGGTTTTAGTACCACAGTGCCTGAAGCTCCTGAGTAAAGAGTCTCAGAAACTTCTCTTCACCTGCTGACCATTTTCCCCATTCTTGTGCATTAGGTTTGGGTCTCCAGCAGGGAGGTGAGTCAAGAGACCTTAGCCCTTTTATCAATCTTTATCTTGATTAATCTGCCTGACTGTTGCCCTAGATGATTCCAGGTCTGGTTTCTCATTGTAATCTTTGCCTTTCCCATATTTTAAATTTCTCCAGACTGGGGTAAATAGACCCAACTTGTTTGGCGCCCTTTTATTTTATTTTATTTTATTTTATTTTATCTTATTTTTTAAGTTTATTTATTTTGAGAGAGGAAGAGTATGAGCAGGGGAGGGGCAGAGAGAGAGAGGGAGAGAGAAGGAATCCCAAGTAGGCTCCACGCTGTCAGTGCAGAGTCCAGCACGGAACTTGAACTCACAAACCACAAGATCATGACCTGAGCCGAAACCAAATCGGACACTCAATTGACTGAGCCACCCAGGCGCCCCATATTCACCCCATTTCTTAATAATTCTCTCTTCTATCTAAAAAAAAAGAAAGGCATAGTGGAGGAATAAATGATAGGGGAACTTAAACACTAGTGTCTAATTTTTGATACCAGTAATTAAAGTCTCAGGAACATTTTAAGGCCTTGCTTACCTTCTTTGACTCCTTACAATGGAAATAAGCAGTTACAGCTCACACTAGCCTGACATGCCAGTCAGATGCTTAACCAGCTGAGCCACCCAGGAGCCCCTTATACTCTAGGTTAAAAGTTTTGGGTTTTTTTTTTTTTTTTTTTTTTTACTCTCTCAGCACTTTGAGAATAATGTTCCACCATCTTCTGGTTTCCAGTGTAGCTCTTGAGATATAATCTGTCACAATCACCCTAATTGTCATTCCTGACCAGAAATCTGTTTTTTCACTCTGGCTGTATATAAGATTTTCTTTTTGCCTTTCATGACCTATATTTTGACTGTGATTTATCTAGATAGGATTTCTTTATTTGTTATGTTTGTGATTTGTTGTATTTCCTGAAATCTTGTGTCATTGTGTTTCAGTAGTTTCTGGGAAATTTTCAACTATCTTCCTAAATGTTACTTCTGTCCATCTTTTTTCTTTTTTTTCCCTTTGAAACTCTAATTAAATCTGTTAATCTGTTTCACTCAGTCTTTCATATCTCTCAAACTCTTTTTCTGTCTTTTCTCTGTGTTCTGCATGATTTCTCCACATCTGCCTCCAGCTTATTTATTTTCATTTTACCTGTGTTTAATCTGTAGTTAACCCTTCCTTTGACATTTTACTTTCAGTGGCCCTAAAACGGTTTTATTTCTTAATTCTTTCTTTAATTTCCTTAAACATATTAAACATATGCATTTCATATTATTTATCAGATAAATTCAGTATCTGATAGGTTGAGGATTGAGGGTTTCTTCCTTCAGGAATGATTTGTATTTTCTTTCACTAAAGATCTAAGTTCACTGGCAACACAGGTCTCCTTTTATTTTATTTTATTTTATTTTATTTTATTTTATTATTTTTAAAATTTTTTATTTATTTTGAGAGAGAGTGTGCACAAGCAGAGGAAGGGCAGAGAGAGAGGGAGAGAGAATCCCAAGCAGGCTGTACATTGTTAATGCAGAGCCCAAGATGGAGCTCAATCCCATGAACCGTGAGATCATGACCCGAGCCAAAATGAAGAGTCAGACGCTTAAGCAGCTAAGCCTCTCCGGCACCCCTTTATTTTGTTTTAAGTAGGCTTCACACTCAGTGCAGAGTCCAACATGGGGCTTGAACTCATAACCCTGAGGCCAAGACCTGAGCTGAGATCAAGAGTCAGAGGCTCAACTAAGTCTTCGGACACCAAAGGTGCCCCTTCACATACAGGTCTACCTTAAATTAAAATTCTTCCTCTTTGTGTTTCTTTGGGTCATACAGACAGCATGACTTTGGGCCCTAAATATACCTGAATGTTGGCCAGTAGATAAGAATTCTCAAGGGGTTTTTTTTACCTCTTCTTCCCAGAGCAAGAACCAGGACAGATAAATTTCTTGTCAGCACAGTGGCTTTTTTTTTTTTTTTAATTCTTGTTTCATTTTTGTTTTTTCCTTTTTCCATCTCTTTTCCCTGAGATTTCTACCATTTGGGGGTCCTGGCTTTATACAACAGGATCTACTGTCTGAATCCCACCCCTTCTTGGACTTTGTTCTCCAACATGCACAGAAATAAAACTGAAGCTGTAGGCCACCTGGGATCAGTAAATGCCTCAAAGATAGCTAGACTTTTGAGCTTTACCACACTGGACTCTTGTTCCCATTTTGTTTCTGGCCCTAATGACTTATTCCCCTAATTTTTGCAAATCGATATATTCATGAACTGAATGTTTTAAAATTGTTTTTTTAGTATTTGAGTTTAGGTTAGGAGCTCTGCGGGCGCCTGGGTGGCTCATTTGGTTGAGTGTCTGACTTCAGCTCAGGTCATGATCTCACAGTTTGTGAGTTTGAGCCCCACATCCGACTCGGGTTCACTGCTGTCAGTGTAGAGCCTGCTTTGGTTCTTCTGTCCCATTCTCTCTCTGCCCTTCCCCCGCTCATGCTCATTCTCTCAAAAGATAGAGGGGCACCTGGGTGGCTCACTCAGTTGGGCGTCTGACTTAGCTCAGGTCATGATCTCGCGGTCTGGGAGTTCAAGCCCCCCCCACCTTAGGCTCTGTGCTGACAGCTCGGAGCCTGGAACCTGCTTCGGATTCTGTCTTCCTTGCTCTGTGCACCTCCCCCTCACTCACACACACACACACACACACACACACACACACACACTCTCTCTCTCTCTCTCTCAAAAATAAACATAAAATATTTTTAAAAAGATAGATATACAGGTAAGATGATAGGTAGATAGATAGGTAGGTAGGTAGGTAGGTAGGTAGGTAGGTAGATAGATAGATAGATAGATAGATAGATAGATAGATAGATAGATAGATAAAGGAGCTCTAGTCCACCATACTGCCATAAATAGAAGTGTTTGAAAAAGATCACTGGGGCTCCTGGGTGGCTCAGTCGGTTGAGCGGCCGACTTCAGCTCAGGTCACGATCTCGTGGTCTGTGAGTTCTAGCCCCGCGTCGGGCCCTGGGCTGATGGCTCGGAGCCTGCAGCCTGCTTCCGATTCTGTGTCTCCCTCTCTCTGCCCCTCCCCTGTTCATGCTCTGTCTCTCTCTGTCTCAAAAATAAATAAACATTAAAAAAAAATTTTTTTTTAAGAAAAAGAAAAAGATCACTGAAGTAAAATTAAAATGAAGATTGATTGTGTTACTTACTACAGAATATAACAACTGCTAGGTATAATTTAACTATTAATAATATAAAATAGGAAAGTTATCCAGGTCTGTTTTCTCTTTTACCAATAATTACCAATTGTATTTAACCTACTTTCAATAATTCAAGTACATAGTTATATACATAGATACTTAATCTTCTGTTGAAGCAATAAGAGATCTCACTTTTCACGGGTAGTCATGGGTATTAGAAAATTATATTCTTACCAATAGATACATATATTTTTATTTTAAACAATTTGTTTTAAAAAATGCCTGATGTCAGGGCGCCTGGGTGGCTCAGTTGGTTAAGTGTCTAACTCTTGGTTTCCTCTCAGGTCATGACCTCACACTTTATGAGTTCAAGCCCTGCATCAGGCACTGTGCTGGCAGCTGACATGGAGCCTCTCTCGCTTTCTCTTTGCCTCTCCTCCATGCACACATGTGCTCTTTCTTTCTTTCTCTCAAAATAAATAAATAAACATTTAAGGGGTGCTGGAGTGGCTCAGTTGGTTGAGCGACTCAGGTTCAGCTCAGGTCATGATCTCACAGTTGATGGGTTCGAGCCCTGCATGGGGCTTACTGCTCTCAGCCTGTCATGGAGCTTGCTTTGGATCCTCTGTTCTCCTCTCTCTCTGCTCCTCACCTGCTCACACTGTCTCTCTCAAAAAATAAATAAAACATTAAAAAAACTTAAAAAAAAAAGTTTAAAAGAAATGCCTGATGTCAAGCCATTGCCAATGATTTTTTGAGGCTCTACAGAGTGTCATGGCTTACTTGTGATTAATGTACTTTTTACACTTAAAATTGTGAATTAAATTCACAATTCACAATTGTGAATTAAATAAGAATTTTTAATAATAACACAATTCTCGATGAGTCCTTGGTTCATTACCTATTTTGCAAACCTTATTTGACTTTGAGACACGTGTATATTTTTGTAAAAATCATCCATTGTCAAATAAAAAATCCTTTTCAGTTAAATTCTGATTATTCTCATCAATTACCCATTTTTTTGTGGATTTTTTGCCCACAAAGTATCTTTATATAGATTAGATTTAGCAAGTTTTTAGAAAATTGTGTTTAAAGAAACACACATACAATTGGGGCACAGTCAGTTGAGCATCAGTCAGTTGAGTGGCTCAGTCAGTTGAGCATCCAACTCTTGATTTCGGCTCAGGTCACGATCTCATGGTTCGTGAGATTTGGCCCCTCCTCAGGCTCTGTGCTGACAGCATGAAGCCTGCTTGAGATTCTCTCTCTCCCTCTCTCTCTGCCCCTCCCCTGCTTGCTCTCACTCTCAAAAAAAAGAAACACATACAATTCACCATCTTAATTTCTTAGTGAACAGTTCAGTAGGATTAAGTATATTCACATTGTTATGCAGTCAGTCTCTAGAATTTTTCATCTTGTAACACTGGAATTTTATACCTGTTGGACACTTCCCTTCCCCATGTCCCCCTCCTTCCAGCCCTTGGCAACTACCATTCTACTTTCTATTTCTATGAATTGACTACTTTAAATACCTCATATAAGTAGAATCACATAACATTTGTCTTTTTGTGACTGGCTTATTTCACTCAACGTAAGTGAACCTTAGGGTTCATCCATGTTTTAACATGTGTCAGAATTTCCTTCCTTTTTAGGGTTGAATAATATTCCAGTGGGTGTATATGCCACATTTTATTTATCCATTTATCCATTGACAGACACTTGAGTTGCTTTATCTCTTAGCTACTGTGAGTAATGCTACTAAAAACATAGATGTGCAAATATCTCTTCAAGTCTCTTTAGTTCTTTTGGACATATACCCAGAAGTAGAATTTCAGCAAGTTTTTAATCCCTAGCTGCTGCCAAGCACCCTTTGGTTTTCTATGTTAGTAATATAGATGTGCTTTTAATAGGTCCAGTATATCCCATTATATAACTGGCCATAATTATTTTAACCAGATTCCTCTTGCTAGATATTTAGGATATTACAAATAATTTACTGTTATAAATGACACTTTATACATAAAATATTATGTACATATATTTTTGTACACTTAAATGATAAATTCCTAGAATTGGAACTGATAGGTTAAATGATCTTATCTGTATGTATATTTTTTTTTTAATTTTTTTTTTTTAGCGTTTATTTATTTTTGAGACAGAGACAGAGCATGAACGGGGAGGGTCAGAGAGAGGGAGACACAGAGTCTGAAACAGGCTCCAGGCTCTGAGCTGTCAGCACAGAGCCCGATGCGGGGCTCGAACTCACGGACCACGAGATCACGACCTGAGGGGAAGTCGGCCGCTCAACCGACTGAGCCACCCAGGCGCCCCTGTATGTATATTTTTAATTTATTCCATATGTCATTATTTTAGTCCATTCTTTTTTTAATTTAGTGGGTTTTTTTAAGTTTATTTATTTCTTTTGAGAGAGAGGGAGAGCACGAGCAGGGGAGGAAAAGAGAGAGAGAGAGAGAGAGAGAGAGAAAGAGAAAGAAAGAATCCTAATCAAGCTCTGTGCTGTCAGTGTGGAGCCTGATGCAGGGCTTGAACTCACAAACTGTGAGATCCTGACCTTAGTTGAAACCAAGAGTCAGGTGCTTAACCTACTGAGCCACCCAGGCATCCCTGATCTATATTTTTTTAAGCTTTTGATAGATACTGCCAAATAGAAAGCTCTACCAACTTGTGAAAATACTTTTTCCTCCACACCTTTATTGTGATTTTCTTTCAAATCTTTGTCAACATGATAAGCAAAATGTGGTTCATTTTCCCCATTGAATTTTTGAAGTTGAACTTTTTCATATTGATTTGCATTTGTACTCTGTCTTTTGTAATATCTTCATGAGCTTTAGGCAATCTTTGTTGCTGTTATAATAGTTTATTATGAAAACAGGTCAGTGTGGGGACAAGGGGACAAACAAGCATGTTTTAGGTTAGCTCAAGTGAAGTGTGGCACAGGTTCTTCACTTTGAAACCATACTTGCTGAGGTCAAGCATCAGGTTATCTTTTGTTAGAAAACTTGTAATCCTTGGGGCACCTGGGTGGCTCAGTTGGTTAGGCATCCAACTCTTTTTTTTTTTTTTTAATGTTTATTTATTTTTGAGAGAGAGAAAGAGAAAGTGTGAACAAAGGAGAGGCAGAGAAAGAGGGAGACACAATCTCAAGCAGGCTCCAGGCTCTGAGCTGTCTATATAGAGCCTGACACAGGGCTCAAACTTGTGAACTGCAAGATCATGACCTCAGCCAAAGTCAGACGCTTAACTGACTGAGCCACCCATTCGCCCCTAGGCATCCAACTTTTGATCTCACCTCAGGTCTTGGTCTCAGGGTCATGAGTTCAAGCCCCTCGTTGGGCTCCACACTGGGTGTAAAACCTACTTAAAATAAAAAGAAAGAAAACTTGTAATTCTTGCTCTTGTTTTGAGAGCTTCCAGAGGCTATCCTCTTCATTTTGCAATATTGTAGGACATTGTTGGCAGTATCTGAGATGAATTTCTGGAGCCAGAGAGATGAGCCGAATTATGCATGTGCTAGAGGCCTCAAAGCCAGCATCAGGTGACATCAAGTGGTAACCAGTCACTGCACCCAGGATTGTAGGCGTGTAATCTTCCAGCTTTATCATCATGTTCACCAAAGGTGTGCTGGACACTACCAGCCTCATTACCTCCATTGGCAGCACTTTGCAGTATGCAAATCTCATTAGACATGGCCTCCCCCTGGGACATTGAGCCACCAGCCAATCCTGGAACTGCCTTGTGCCACTCCATGTCCTGTGCCCTCTGCCTCAGGTCTAACTGCAGACCCCTCAGCTGTCCCAGTGGGGCTGACCTTGTTCTTTACAGTGACTGGTAGGGGGCTCAGTCGGTTAAGCGTCCGATTTCAGCTCAGGTCATGATCTTGCGGTTTGTGACTTCGAGCCCTGCGTCGGGCTCTGTGCTGACAGCTGGAGCCTGAAGCCTGCTTCGGATTCTGTGTCTCCTCCTCTCTCTGCCTCTCCCATGCTCATGCTCTGTCTCTCTCTGTCTCTCAATAATAAATAAACCTTAAAAAAAATTTAAAAAAACAAAACAATGACACTGGTTAGAAAGGGGCTGAGATGGCGGAGGCAGGGCCATCTCAAAGTCTGCATATAAGCCACTGTGAGGCAAATTTTTGACAGTATATTCTGTATAATGTGGTAAAGCATAATTTTTTAAATATCCAAATAGCTTTATTTTATTTTGCTTACCTTAGATATTAGCATATTAATTTTTTTTAAGTTTATTCATTTTGAGAGAGACAGAGACAGGGCGAGTAGGGGAGGGGCAGAGAGAGGAAGAGACTGAGAATCCCAAGCAGGCTCTGCACTGTCAGCAGAGAGCCCCACGTGAGGCTTGAACTCACAAAACCATGAGATCATGACCTGAGCTGAAACTGAGAGTTGGACACTTAACCAACTGAGCCACCCAGGCACCCCAACCTATTAATTTCTTAACATGCATTTACTGACCACTCACTACGTAGTAGGCCCTATACCAAGTTCTGAAAATTGTGAGATTAAAAATACAGTTATTGTTCTCTGGCAGATGATGGTACAGTAAGGAAGACAGACACATAAACAGATAATTGTAATAGAATTGTAATAGTTTTAGTGAGATGAATAATTACTCTGATGGAAATAAAGTTAGGGTACTGTGGAAACATGTAGATGGGGCTCTAGTAATGATAAGTATTTAGGGAAGGCTTTGCAAAGGAACTGTTACCTAAGGAAAAAGTGGAACTTAGCCAGACACTACAAGGGAAAGGGACCTCCTGGGCAGAGAAAAAGTGTATACAGAGGCACAGAAATCTATGAAAACATGTTAGATTCAGTGAATGAACTATAGGCAAATTATTTGACTGCCTGTGGGGTGGTGGTAAGAAATGAGGTAGGAAAGGGACACATCATGAAGAGCCTCATATGCCATGCTGGCAGATGTCTTAAATATGAAAATAATGTCTTTTACACATTCACCACTTTGAGTATCAAAGAAAAAATAATTTTCCTAAAATATTTAAATATCTCAAATCATACCTAAAAAAGAAAGCTCTTTTATTTCTTGATTGAGTTAAAAAGCATTGTCTTGTTTCCAATAAGTAATTGCCTTATTAAAAAGGATGTGACATTTCAGCCAGTCTTGAAGAAAACATAGAACTGGAAACAATAAACATAGAATATCCACAGCAAGTGGGAGAATTGTGCTGAAGGAAATATAAACCATTTATTTCAGTCTTTCAGTGTCTGGTAGAAGAGGGAAAAGTATATAATTGATTTTCACTCTCCATGTGAGAGTTTTCCATAATCAAACCAGAAAATAGCCCAGGGTGCTACTTGCCATTACTAGAAGAATTTATTTTCTATAAGATTGAACATTTTTCCTACCAATAGTAAAAAAAAAAAAAAAAAAAAAAAAAAGTGGCCACACTATTAGGCATTTGATTTGACTGCTTAAAACCCTGGACCTTTCAGCCTAGGTCCAATCAGGAAACAGATTAAACCACATCTGTACTTTAAACAGAGAAATGTAATATGAAGAATGACTAAGCTATAATAGTAAGTGACTATAAAGACGTGAAGAGGGGCGCCTGGGTGGCTCAGTTGGTTAAGCGTCCAACTTCGGCTCAGGTCATGATCTCATGGTTCATGAGTTCAAGCCCTGCGTTGGGCTTTGTGCTGACAGCTCAGAGCCTGGAGCCCACTTTGGATTCTGTGTCTTCCTCTCTCTCTGCCCCTCTCCTGCTCATGCTCTATCTCTCTCTCTCTCTCAATAATAAACATTAAACAAAATTTTAAAAAAAGATATGAAGAAAACTCTTAACAGATACCCAAGGAAGGACAAACTTGGAGGGTAACCCATTTCCTAGGGCTAAGGCTTATAGTTCATTGAAGAAAGAGCAGTTGCGGCCCAGTGGAGAAGGTCGATGGGTTGCCTGGTCCAGAGCTGATCCTCAGTCACTGGGCAAGTGGAAAACAAACCTCTGAGGTACAAGTGAGCTGTAGCTGGTGAGTGGGCACACAGAAGTTGTCAGGACACCACTGTGGGTATGAAATCTGGGTATGTGATATCTGTGTTAGGGGGGCCATGGAAAGATGACTACTGGCCCAATCATTGAGGCTACTCCCACTCGGCATGTGGCTGGGGCAGTATACGACCAGATGTCTTCACATATCCACACTGCGGATCAACCGTGCAACAGGAGCAAAAACAAAACACTGCGGTTGTACTGTGGAACTAGGAAGAGAAGCTCCTTCCTGCAGTGTCTCAGCATTACTTTCTACTGGCAAAGCTTAACATTGTGCTTACTGTAAAAGAAAATGCTTAGACCATGTACTAAGTGAATTTGGAACTAAGAGGCAATAAATATGTAACTGACACAGGATCTGACTGCTTACAGTCTTGAGCCTTTCACCAATGTCTGGCTTATAATTGAGAAAGAAATATTAAAGTAGCCCTGACACCGAGGAACTGATCTAGCTCTTAAACTAGGGCTCACTGTAAGTGCAAACTGATCCGATGCTCACAGCTGAGCCCTGTTGTTCTATAGAACATATAAATAGTCTCACAGGAACATCTACTTCAAGCAAGATCACCGTGCACTTCACAAAATACCAAACGTCCTCTTCTCTTGCTGAATTAGTAGCTGCTGTTCTACTTTTTTACCAAGTTCAGTTCTAGCCACCCCCCTTAGTCTGCATTCCCCATGGTTAGATTTATTGAGATACCCTGTCATAGAACTGCCTTGATTTTTTTTCTTTTTTAATTTGAGAGAGAGAGAGAGTGCACATGAAAGCAGGGGAGAGGGGCAGAGAGAGAGAGGGAGAGAGAGAGAGAGAGAGAGAGAGAGAGAGAGAGAGAGAGAGGAAGAGAGAAAGAGGGAATCCCAAGCAGGCTCCCTACTAAGCACTGAGCCTGATGCAGGACTTGATCCTACAACCTTGGGATCATGACCTAAGCCAAAATCAAGAGTCAGGTGCTCAACCAGCTGAGACACTCAGGTGCTCCTAGAATTGCCTTGATTTCTGACAGTATCTAATCCAAAACAAATCTCCACTTCCTTAGACCCTAACTAAAATTGTCCCAACCCAGCCCAAATGCTGTAATACGTTATCTCTAAACCCTGTCTCTTACTTACTAAGACATTCCACAGATCCCCATAGTGTGTGTTCTCCCTCTCCATAAGGAGTTAGTAGTAAACCCAACTTGTTCAAAAACAGGTGTGTTTCTGAAGTTTTTAACTGAAGTGCATTGACAGAATAAATGATTACTACTAAGTATTTCTCAACCGAATGGATCTTCTCACTCCTCCTTTTCCTTAAAAACATTCTTAAGTAAGGTTTTTATAGGTTGGAGGTGGGTAAGGGATTGGAGGAAGAATATCCCCCTACTTTAAATTACTTAAAGGGGCGCCTGGGTGGCTCAGTCGGTTGAGCGTCCGACTTCGGCTCGGGTCACGATCTCACGGTCCGTGAGTTTGAGCCCCGCGTCGGGCTCTGGGCTGATGGCTCAGAGCCTGGAGCCTGTTTCCGATTCTGTGTCTCCCTCTCTCTCTGCCCCTCCCCCGTTCATGCTCTGTCTCTCTCTGTCTCAAAAATAAATAAACGTTAAAAAAAAATTTTTTTAAAGAAATATTAAAAAAAAGAAAAAAAATAAATTACTTAAAGATATTTTAGATTTTTCTCCCATTTAATGTGTAAAAACTGTAATTCTTTTTTAAAATCTAGATTTTAATGTTTGGTTTTTTTTTAAGAAGTTAGCTAAGTTTGAAACAGACTTTTTTTAAGGAAGTAATTGTCTTAGAAAACTAATCTTTAATCAACAATACCAAAAAAACTCCTGAAAATAGTTTATTTTGATCACGATTTTTAGAACCATAAAACTCCATAGAAACCCACAGTAAATCTAATAGCAGTTTTTAAAAGTTAGCAAACATACACCAGAACAATCAAGTTATTTTTCTAATAGTCCATCTATATAATACATACTGTACATTTTGAACATAGTCAAATCATAAAATATGTGAATGAGATTACTATGAAGTTAATTTTTTTCTTTCTCTTAAGTTTTCAATGAGCTCTGTGTTTCTCAGACTTCAGGAGTGACATGTGGAATACCTCTTCCTGGTAGAGCAACATTGTGCTTTCATTCTTTTTTTTAATTTTTAATTTTTATTTTTAGAGAGAGAGTGCACAAGTAGGGGAGAGGGGCAAAGGGAGAGAGAGAGAGAGAGAGAATCCCAAACATGCTCTGTGCTTAGCATGGAGTCTGACACAGGCCTCAATCCCACAACCCTGGGATCATGACCTGAGCCAAAACCAAGAGTTGGACGTTCAACTGACTGAACCACCCTGGCACCCTGTGCTTTCATTCTATTCGTCACTTCCAAAAAGCTGTGGAAGCTTCCTGAAGGTCCCTTCCTACTATGAAAGGCCTTTGAAAACTTGCATTATATTCCGCTATTAAAATCTTTACATTTTTAATATAGAGGAGGGAAAAAAATGTTTAATTTGATTGTTTCCAAACAGTAGTTCTGATCCATATAAGTTCTGGACACTTAAACATAGTAAGTATGAGTCAGTTGGTAAAAATTCTCTGTCATGAGCAGTATCCACAGCTTAGTAAATGGGTATTTAAATTTTCTTCATAATGTGGCCATGCAGATAATTAAGTGAATATATGAATATGCAAGAAGTGTGATTTTTGAGTGCATAGTTTATTGTCTGAGTAGTTACCGTTTTCTCCTACTGAAAAATTAAAAGTTCTTTAGTCTCTTCTGGACAAAATCTAATCAAGTCTATTTAAGTTGTAGATATGCAGGAAAATTATATAGTATTATTCCAGCAATCATTTATTTGTTAAAAAATACCTTTGAGGGGCACCTGAGTGGCTCGGTCAATTAAGCATCATGCCCAGGTTGTGATGTCTCAGTCATGAGATTGAGCCCCCTTGTTGGGCTTTGTACATGTGGAGCCTGCTTGAGATTGTCTCTTTCCTTCTCTCTCTGTCCCTCCCTCACTTGTGTGCTCTCTGAAATTCTCAATATAAATAAACATTAAAAAAAAATACACACACACACACATATACATATGTATGTATATATATTCCTATAAACAGGTTTTCACCTAAAATTTACATCTTTTTAAAAACTTTTTTTAAATGTTTGTTTATTTTTTGGAAGGAATCACAGAATCTGAAGCAGGCTCCAGGCTCTCAGCTGCCAGCACAGAGCCCAATGTGGGGTTTGAATTCATGAACCACGACATCATGACCCGAGCCCAAGTCAGACGCTTAACCAACTGAGCCACCCAGGCGCCCCTAACATTTACATCTTAATAGTGAATCAAATAAGGAAACTTCTAATTTACTTAGGCTATGAATAGCTGATGATTCATTACCAAAAACCCACTGTAGACTATTAAAGATAGTTGTATACGAATTATAAAACAACACAAGAAAGACTTTTAAGCAGAAAACATCCTGTTTATGCTTGGACAGGTGTTCTTTGGGTGGACATGAACCAGATAGCATCTGGTCATTTTCTTTAACCTTTTTTAAAAGACTCCTCAAAATCTTCCTTCCCCAGATTTTACTGCTTTTGTGCTTAATGAATTCTGTGAGAGCAAAATTACAAGTCCATAATATCTCTTAATTTTTAAATTCTTAAATTCTTAAATCCAAAAAAATTCAGAAAATCAAAGATTCTTTTTGTAACTCATTTATTAGAAAACCAGACCTGAACCAGGCCTTTTTAAATTCTTTATCTTGCCTACTAGGACACTCATACAGTTTGCTGCAGAAATATTAATGTGTTTTTTTACAGGGCCCTGCCCCGGCTATTTCATGTATGTGGTATATGCACAATATTACCTTTATAAATTTAAAGAAGAAAACTGAATTCTAAACACATCTGCCTCTAAAGGTTTAAGTAGGGATTATAGACAGTGGATATATAAAGTAATCCATGGCAGAGTGGTTTAAGAGGACACTTTATTTGTAACTATGTGAGGTAATGGATATTAACCAGACTTACTGTGGTAATCATTTTGCAATATATACATAAATTATTATGTGTACACCTAAAACTAATAGTATTATATGTCAATTATATCTAAAATGAGGAGGGGGCACTTTAATATTATAAGCAGTTTTTAGTTTTGATAAATTAATTAATGTAAACAAAACACAGGCAAAAACCAACTTTTAATTTTCTGATAACTTTCACTTTGTTTTTAGATTTGATAGTTATGTAGTTGGGGGTTAAATATAAGACATATAATTATGAATGCATGTATTTGTTTGATTTCTTATACCCACGAAATGAAGGCTAAAATAAGTATTATCAGGATAACCATAGGCCATCATCACCATGATCATACATACAAGAAAAAAAAGAGCCTCTGAATTGGGGATTATATAGATCTGCATGTATACAAAAAGTGATCAGTAGCAATATTCTTATACATTTTCAATAGGAGACATGCCAAGAACAATTCTGTTAGTTCTTGTTTCCTTCACATCTTAAGGGAATGTAAATTTACATACTGGTGATTTCAGAAGCAAAAATATGATAAGGTTTCCCACCTATTCCTACCCCCTTAATACCTTTCAAGTGAAACCATTTAACTCTTTAATTATAGTGGGATAGACCTATTTTCTGCATGGTCATAAAGAAACATTTATTAGAACAAGAGTTTATTCTGGAAATTAATATTTTCAAGCTTAATGCATTGATTATGTTTTTATTTGGAATCTTCCCCTCCTTTTTTCCTTGTTCTGTGCAGATTATCAACGCTTGATGACTGTGGCGGAAGGCATCACCACACTTTTGTTCCCATTTCAATGGCAGCATGTTTATGTGCCCATCCTCCCTGCTTCTCTGCTACATTTTCTTGATGCTCCTGTCCCTTATCTGATGGGCCTTCAGTCAAAAGAAGGAACTGACCGTTCTAAACTAGAACTTCCTCAAGAGGTAAAACTTATAATGGGTGATGAAGCATTTGCTGTTTGTTGATTGAGGTCAAGACCACTTTTCTTAGCATTGTCTTTGTCTAAACTGTGTCTCTGACTGTCTTGAATTTTCCAAGTAGGGCTAAGGTAGAGCTTGAACCATAGAGTGCAGATCCTGACTCCTGATGCTTGCTGGGACTAGTCATTAGTTAAGTAAGCATGGTTCAAACAGGACAGTGGCAAGTTTTCACAGCGATAAATCTGTGAGGAGGGAGCAACAGTAGCATTATCTAGTGGCTTTATCATTCGAATAGCATTTAATTCCTTTTTCCCCTCATTTATTTTATAAATTCTACTTTTAAACAAAATAGCCCAGGTTTTCACATCTTCACATCATTAATTGAGATGAATTTGATTCTTGACTTCCTTCAAATGAAAAGTAACATCTTTCAGCAAACTATAGATAATGGAAATATCAAATACTTTAGTATTCTTTGTTATCAGACCTAAGCTAGTTATCAGCTTTTTTCTAAATGTCAGCTTGGCTAGGTGATTGAGATAAAAACTCTAACCCCTAGCTTTTAGGCCACCTTAAGGTTACTGTGCTTTCTGTGTGTTGTATTTTCAGATGTTGTTTAAGAAAATTAGGAATTCTTGAAAGTATTTTGAATGTAGTTTTTAATCTGTTGTTAATGGTACTCGGAATTGGACTGTAAAACCTTTGAAATGAAATAGTGATGAGAGTGCCATGGCCTATTAAAAAACATTAAATAGTTAACTATATGATATTATTAGCTATTTAATTAGCATCTTTCTTAATAAGATCTTTCATGCTGTGCTGTGCTTTTATTTGTTCTTATTTCCCATAGAGATTCTCATTTTAATAAGTGAATTTAAAATAACATACTAAGCTACAGCTGTTATACCCATTAATGATTCCTGTAATCATCCATTGCTTACTTTATTCCAATGAATATTTCCCTTCCAAAATTAACATTTTTGTTCAGGGAAAAATAGCTTGATTGGGATCATATAAAATGCTTATAAAAGTTGTCTTGCTCTTTTGAGCTTATGCATGTTCTCTGCTTTTGCCTCCCCATTATCTCTCTTTTCTCTATTACCTGAACTCTCTTGTTTTCTCTTTTATTAGATTAATCTAAGTATCTTGTCAGTTCAAAAAGTAATCCTTTAAATTTTCAAGGAAAAAGAAATAGATTAGCCAAATGTATTTTAAATGCAATTTAAGTTTAAGGACTTAAATAGTGACATGTTTTAGTTTCTTGTTGAGTATCTGGTCTGTTTGTATATTAATCAAGTGATATTTTGTAAGACAGTATGTTTTGGTATATAAATATTATCTTCCCATTTTTACATGAGTTATAATTGTTGAGAGTTTTTAAATGCCAACTATATATTTTTGGAGTGGGGAAATCTTTCTGTCTCCCTATATGTGTATATTTTCTGACTCTAAAGATAAAAATTCTGAAAGTTCTTGCAGCAGTGACTTTGGTTTTCTAACTTTTTACTTTTTAAATCAATACGTTTTTAAGTTTATTTGTTTTTTGAGAGACAGAGAGAGTGAGAGAGAGCACAAACAGGGGAGGGGCAGAGAGAGAGAGAGAAGGAGACACAGAATCCGAAGCAGGCTCCAGGCTTCTAAGCGTCAGTACAGAGCCCAGTGCAGATCTCGAACTCATGAACTGTGAGATCATGACCTGAGCCAAGGTCAGATGCTCAACTGACTGAGTCACTCAGGCGCCCCAGTCAATACTCTTTAATAAATGTACATATCCATCTATTCGTAGAGTAGAATAATATGAAATAACCTGGGTCAGCTGTGAAAATAGCAGTGCTTCTGTATAGAAAGTATATGTTAGTACATCATTATTTTGGAAGAAAATGCTAACAGCTGACCCAGATTATTTCATACTCTTCTACTCTATGAATAGATGGGTATGTACATTTATTAAAGAGAATTGATTTAACGAGTTAAAAGTTTAGAAAATCACAGACATTGCTGCATTAGCTCTCAGAATTTTTAAGTTTGCTTATCTTTAGAGTAAAAAAAATACACACAGATCACCTTGTGCTCATAACATTTTACAATGAGATAAATAATCTACTTCACATAATTTGAGGAAGATGTAGGTATAAAAATAGCCATTTTAAAAATTGACTTAAATGCACTCACTAGTAATACCTCCTCCCTCCTTTCCCTGAAAACTATAAAATAAAATAATAGTTAAAAATAGTGATGGGAAAAAAAATAGTGACAGGGCTTCTTAGAATAGTTATGAAGATGATAAGTTTGCAAAATGATTATTTTAAGAAGGTATGATTTTAGTTGTTAGCTAACTAATGTAACTACATAGACTTATAATTAACCACCCACTTACTTTCCCCATAGTTCTAAAATGATAGGCACAGGTAGCCATTTGTTAAATTGTTTTTTCAGGGGGTGGGGTAGAGAAAGTGACGGTAGAAGGATACAGCACTGGGGATGAACTGCAGAGAAGGGTACTTCGCTTATTCCCATTCTTGCTTGTCTTTACAGTAAATGGTGGGCAAGAAATCCAGAGAAAAACTGAAATTGCTTTTTCCACTTTGTTTTTGTTATGTCTTGCCCCTGAGATTCTGTGGGAATATTTTAAATATTCTCTCCATGGGGCACCTGGATGGCTCAGTCGGTTGAGTGTCCAACTTCGGCTCAGGTCATGATCTCATGGTTCGTGGATTCAAGCCCTCTTTTGGGCTCTGTGCTGACAGCTTGGAACCTGAAGCCTGCTTCAAGTTCTGTGTCTCCCTCTCTCTCTGCGCCTCACCCACTCATGCTCTCTGTCTCTCTCTCAAAAATGAATAAACATTAAAAAAATTTTTAAATATTCTCCTCCAGTTTACCCTTATGCCAGCTTAACTTCAGCCGTTGAGAAACTATATTCCTTAGTAAGCATGGAGAGAGCTGCCCTGGCCTCACATTCCTGGATACTTCCTCCTCCTGTGTACATCTTTGGGGTTCCACAAAATGACTGTCTCCTTGAGTCTTATTCATTCATTCACCAAACAGTGTCTTCTCATACACTACCAGTGTAGGATACATTAGGAGACATCAAGATAAATAAGATGTAATTTTTGCTTTCCAAAGTAAGTCATTTACAAATATCAATAACAGAGGTTAAAAAAATAATTAAGAAGAATGAATGAACTAAGCATATATGCAGAGGAAATCAGAATACCTTTAGGGTAGGGACATGGGAAAGCTTCGTGGCAGAAGAAATGATTAAACTTTAAGTCTTTGTTCCCTTTCTTTTAAGGGAACTTTTCTCTTTTTTTTTTGCATTTTTCATTTTTAACTAGACGTGATTACTTACCATGAACGTGTGTAAGCAGCATTGATAGTAAAAAATAGAGAAATATTTAGTCCTAAAACAATATAAGATTGAGATGTCAAGAGTGTTTTTTATTGCATATGTAATATTTATTGCGCTCTCCTGATAGAATTTTTATTTGTATTTTTTTCTGTTGGAATTTTTTAATTTAATGGTATTAAAAGTAAAAAAGTGACTTAGCAGAATGCCCTATTATATGGAGTTCTTGTTTGTTTTAGAAAAAAGGCTTTTCAGTTTTTCTTCCATAAGTCTTCATAATGCAAGTTAACAGTTCTATTTTTATTTTGCGATAATCAAAGCCCCAACTTGTCCCCAACCTAAACAGTCATAGGAGGGTATGAGAGACTCATGGAATCATGAAGGCAGGCCAGTTAGCTGTGGTGCTGGAACACCCACCTTGCCCTACGGCCCTTTCAGCTCAGCAGTGGTTATATGAGCATAACAAGCTTTAAAATTTCCCAGATGTATCATTTTCTCTTTTCATAGAAGGATAGAAGAAGATAGCAGGAAGGCATTAATGAAGGAGATGGTACAAAATGTAAGTGGTGGGAGGTTGCTGGCTAACATTTAGATTAGCAAGTTAGTGAATTTTTTTCTTCCATTTTTAAAGATACTGAATCATCCATTTGAATTATAGTGACCTACTTTCTCCCCCTAAGTCTTTCAACATACCCTGCTTTCTAGAGACTATAGTTACATATATAAGGATGTGGATTTACAGAAAACTGTAGGCAGCAATACTGTCTTCAGCAAGATTTGACTTCACCTCTTATTTTAATTAGAGGAAACTACTGATGTTGGAAATGAGGAAAATTGTAGGGAAAAAATCTTTTAAGCCACCAGGCTGTTTGAGGATGCTTATCTAGAACAGGTGTCAGGAAGTTGCCTAACTTCTTGGGCCTCAATTATTTCATCTGCAGAATAAACAGTTGAATTCAGAGGTCACTTCAGACTTGAGGAATTGTTATTGATTCTCTGTTCTTAGATGGAGGAAAGTCTTCTTGAGTTTCGATTGAGCTAAATGTAGAACTTTGCTGTACTTCTTGTACATCAGCACCTAACATAAAGATCAGGGATCAAAAGAGAAAAATAAAAACCCAACTCTTTGCTCTCCTCCTTTTATCTTACCTGGCCATACAGGATCAAAGGACAGTGTGAATTGTCTCCTTGCTGACCTGGGTGGCCGGGCTATAGGAGAGACAGGGAGACACAAGGTGAAACTTCTGTTCTGCTGATTGACTTCCACTCTATGCCCTGTGTCCAGCCACTAATGTAGTCAGCATCAGTTTTATGTGTTGGGCTATACCTTTGGCCTCCCACCCTTCCAGAGTCTATGAGCACAATCTTCCTTTACACTGACAACCTTGTTCTGATTAAGAGAGTGTGAGCAGTAAAAGTAAAATATTGTTTCGGAGTCTACTATAATCAAGTACCTGAGGGATAATCAGAATTGCATGCATGTACTTGGCCACTTGAATTGTCCATAACTATTTAGAAAATATTTAAAAGTCTTTTTATTCAATATAAAATCAAAATCTATTGCATAAGCAAACTCAAAAAAACTTTGCTCTGATTTCTATTTCCTCTTTTTTTCAACTCAAAAATATCTCCTGAATCAGCTCTTAATTATTGAAGGGGCAATCATTTGTAGTTGTCTAAGCACTTGCCTCTACCACTGTCTCCTGCTATTTGTCTAATAACTTCTGAAACAGTTTGCGGTCTAAGAGGTTGAAGCTAATTTTGGATAAACTGAAAATTTGTGAATTTTTTGTGAATTGGATTGCTCTTTGCCAATTTTATCCCATTTGGGGGTACTAAGCTGCTAAATTTTAGCAATTATTAATTCTAAATTACAGATGGTGTCAGAGCAGTGGAATGGCATAGGAAGTTCAGGCTGGATTCATCCATTGAACATTTTACCCAGTGCCTTCTATTTGTAAGGTACTATGACTCTGTGTACCTTTACTCATTTAGGAATGCCTAATGGATGCTCTGTGTTACAGAATCATGTCCAGATTATAACAAATTGCTAAGTCCCAGAGAAAATTATCCGTATATATTAAATATGGTATAAAATACTCACCTAGGGAAAAAAATGCTGGAAAAAGAACTTTTTTTTTTTTAATAACTGGCTGCTTTTTTTCTTTATTTATTTTGAGAGAAAGAGAAAGTGTGAGCGGTAGAAGGGCAGAGAGAGCATCTCAAGCAGGTTCTGCATTGTCAGCACAGAGCCTGACACGGGGCTCAATCTCACAAACTGTGAAATCATGACCTGAGCTGGAATTGAGTCCCATGCTTAACTGAAATTTGTTTTTGAAGAATAAAAATGCTAGAAAAAAAATTTTTAAAGAATAAAAATTCTTAGCCTTGAGAAAGTTAGCATAAAAGGCACAATAAAATCTTAAACGTTCTCATCACAAGAAAAATTGTAATTATTTATGGTGATGGATGTTAACTAGACTTACTGTGGTAATCATTTCATAATCTATATTGATTCATACACCTGAAACAAAATGTTATATGTCAGTTATATCTTAATTTTGAAAAGTCAGTGTAATCAATGACTTTATTTATAACAGTTGGCAAGAGGGCACCTGGGTAACTCCGTCAGTTGAGCATCCAGCCCTTGATTTTGGCTCAGGTCATGATCTCATGGTTTGTGGGACCGAACCCCATGTCAGGCTCTGTGCTGACAGCCCGGAGCCTGCTTGGAATTTTCTCTCTGCCTCTTTCTCTCTCTCAAAATGAATAAATGAACTTAAAAAAATAGTTGGCAAGGATATTTTAGAATATAAAATTCCTTTATTTTAAAACCTTTGTATTACTTTTTTCTCTTTCAGGCTAATTTGTGTTTTGTGGATATTGACAACCATTTTATTGAATTGCCTGAAGAGTTTCCACAGTTCCCCAATAAGGTGGATTTTATCCAGGAACTCTCTGAAGTGCTTCTTCAATTTGGTATCCCTCCTGAGGGCAGTCTCCATTGCAGTGAGAGTGCCACAAAACTGAAGAATCTGGTTCTTAAGGACTTGGTTAATGACAAGAAGAATGGCAATGTCTCCACTCATAACATCAGCATGTATGAGTTACTGAAGGGCAATGAAACCATAGCCCGCCTCCAAGCTCTGGCCAAGCGGACTGGTGTGACCGTGGAAAAAATGGACCTCTCTGCCTCTCTGAGTGAAAAAGAAAAGGATTTAAAGCTGCAGTGTGAAGAGGCTGAGCTAAGGGACTACCAGCTCAATGTGCAGCTCCGCGAGGTCTTTGCCAACCGCTTCACACAGATGTTTGCAGATTACGAAGCATTTGTGATTCAGACTGCCCAGGACATGGAGTCCTGGCTTACCAACCGAGAACAGATGCAGAACTTTGACAAAGTAAAAAAAAAAACATAGTTTCCCTTTTTTTATGACTCGTAGTGGGCTGTCTTACTAATTTCGTTAACTTTTTTAAACACAGATTTTTCCTCTCTCCCTTCCCGTTAAGAACTTATTCTTATATTTTGTCTTTGTCCTATAATGACGTCTCAACTTGTCCATGCAAAGATAACACTCTAGTTTCAGAAGACAAAGTTTTACCTCATCTTAGGATCAAAAAGAGAGGAAAAGTGAATAAATTAGGTTTTATGACTATAAGTCTAAGGTTCTATTCCAAAGTTTGTGGGAAAGGAAGACAGAAAATGACACTGGCTTTTGATTGTCCTGCTGAAGTTGAAGCTTCTGTCTAAGGTTTACCATAGAGTTTTCTGGCAGATTTTCTTGGCATATCTACCAATTTTTTTGTTTATTTTTGTTTTCTAGATAAAAGCACTTAGAGGTGTGCATTAACTCTTTTGAGTCACTAGGGTATAGTTCAGTCCCCTGCTTCAGTTTTGCCAAGGCACGATATTGCTATTAGAATGCATTATGGCTTTTTGCTAAATGGTATCTTTGTGTCTTGAAAGACCTCTCAAAGGAGCTAATGTATTCTAAGAAGCTAATTTACAATTATGGAGTCTCTGACAAATATTAATAAAAAATTTTGTAAAGGTGGGTAGTATCAAAGGTTATTTTCTGATTTCCTCAGACATTTTTTTCAGTTGAAGTATATAAACTACACTGAACGGTTAAGTTCTGATACATTTTATGTTTGAGAAAACTTCTTCAATAAATTAAGAAGCCTTCACTTCTCCAAATGTATTCCTGCTCTTAGGTTCCTTTCTTATTAAGCTTAACCATTTTTTCCTCTCCAACTTGGAACTAATCTGTGTACACTCATGATTTATCCTTGGGGCAATTCAAATTCTTATCTAAATCGAGCACTGGTACTTTCTTCCTTCTTAATCTTTATGTAGCTTCAAACTATAAATGGAATTCTTTTTATGTAACGACTAGAGAAATGAAAGTTTCATGCGGATTCCAGAAGGCTTGTAACCATCTCATTTTTCAGTAGGAAAATGTACAGGACTATCACATGCTAGTTCTCCAAGCCAAGTCTTTGCTGATTTCAGTGTTGTAGTCTGTGAGGGTCTGAACATCAAAGGCAGACTTTGGCCCATTTAGAGGGAAAAAAAAAAAAAACTGTTTGCTCTAGAAAAAGTAAAATTGGTACTCACCTGTAAAATATCTTTTGAAGAGGTGTATTGATTTTTAGAGACTACCGTGAACCTTTCTCTGGCTATTCAGATTTATGTAAATACATCTGAACTATGGAAGCACTTAAATTGAATAAGTAGGTTTCCATAAGGAACTTTTTTAAAGGCTTCCTAAATTTTAGAATGAAAAATAAACATGCTGGTAAGAAGCCAATGACTATTAAGGAGGAGATTGTCAGAACTTACCCTTCCATCTTCCGCTTTCTGGCTTCTGCCACATTGCACCTACTCAAAAGAATGAAAAGCAAAACCAACCCAGCAGCTGAAATAGTAATTCACTTCCATATTTCAGCTAGTACCAAACTGTGACTAGAATTCCTGTACACACATGGACCTGACAAAAAGAACACTTTGAATTAAGAACTGGTTACAATTTACTGAACCATTCCGTGCAGCAGACAGTCTGGTAACAGGAACCTGCAGCTTGTTGCACATGTTTTCTCCAAAGGCTTGAATAGCTTTGGATGGGTTTTCAGGCAATACTTGTTTTAGTTAAGGCCCAGACTCTTCAATCAGCGCAGGTCTGGAAGGAGTTTGATCTTGAACAGTCCTGAACAGTCTTGATCAGTCTTGAACAGTGTTGGGGCCTAGAAAAACATCCACTTGAAAAACAAAGATTTCACCCATAGGCACAAATTCCATGTTTTTAGAAGGTTATGACTTATGTATATATCACAGTCATATCCGTTGATCACGTCAGTGCCTAATGACTCAGAGGTATACTGCATAGACTAGGAATAGAGAGCAGAAAAAAATCATAGCTCATTAGAAAAAGGGTCAAAAATGATTGATAAGAGGATGGTTGATGATATGGCAGCATCTGATCCACCATCTTTCACTAATTATGCCCTATTTTCTATACAATGATCATGAGTTTCAGCATGTAAATTAATTTTGAAAGGCTAAAGGACTAAGCCACCTAAACTCCATGACTTTAAAAGGAAAAGTGAATTTAAAATTTTTTTAATTTCATGCATCAGTTTTGCATGTTACAAGATTTTTTTTAAATGACCTCAGCAACAAATATTTTTCAGATTTACCGTGTAGTACTAAGATAGTGTCTTTGCACTAATAATTTCTAATTATCTCATTACAGGCTTCCTTTCTGTCTGACCAGCCTGAGCCTTACCTGCCATTTCTTTCACGCTTCATTGAAACACAGATGTTTGCTACCTTTATTGATAATAAAATTATGTCTCAGTGGGAAGAGAAAGATTCTTTGCTACGGGTCTTTGACTCTCGGATTGAGAAGATAAGACTGTATAATGTAAGGGCACCCACCTTGAGGACATCTATCTATCAGAAATGCAGCACTTTAAAAGAAGCAGGTACATTTGTCACACCTTTTCAAATTGACTTAAAATTCATGATTTCTTTTTGCACATTGTTGGCCTTATAAGCTGAAAATTAATTTTCAATTTTAGATTTCATGATTAATCCTTATACTCTATCAAGTGTTTTCTATCCTTTTGTTTCCTTCTGTTTCTGTGAATTAGTGTCCATCCTTTTCCTATTTGACATTCCTCTCCCCTTAAAAGAGAAAAAACAGTGAAAACTTGAATATAACCATAAGGTCGCTATGATTTTTGTCTTTTTCTCTTTTATAGCCTTAAGTGAAAAAATGTAAATTTCTTTCTTGCTGTTTATGTTGCCTTTTTACTTCTCACCTCTTTTCTCTTCATTAAAAGAAAAATAAGTATTAATTTAAAATAGTGAATCTGAGATGCTGCCTAATTTACATAACTACAACAATTTATTTACTTTCTAGTGGTGCCATTAATTATAATTCATTTATTGAAATTAAAATCTCTGAATTCTTATATTCAAATTAGAGGTTTTTCTAGGGCGCCTGGGTGGCTCGGTTAAACATCTGACTTTGGCTTAGGTCATGAACTCGCGGTTCATGGGTTCAAGCCCTGCATCGGGCTCTGTGCTGACAGCTCAGAGCCTGGAGCCTGCTTCAGATTCTGTGTCTCCCTCTTTCTCTCTGCCCTTCCCCCACTTGTGCTCTGTCTGTCCCTCCCTCCCTCCCTCTCTCGCTCACTCTCTCAAAAAATGAATGAACAGGGGCGCCTGGGTGGCGCAGTCGGTTAAGCGTCCGACTTCAGCCAGGTCACGATCTCGCGGTCCGTGAGTTCGAGCCCCATGTCAGGCTCTGGGCTGATGGCTCAGAGCCTGGAGCCTGTTTCCGATTCTGTGTCTCCCTCTCTCTCTGCCCCTCCGCCGTTCATGCTCTGTCTCTCTCTGTCCCAAAAATAAATAAACGTTGAAAAAAAAAAATGAATGAACATTAAAAAAAAAGTAAATTAAAAAAAAATTAGAGGTTCCCCAACCCTGACACCAGTTTTTCCCTGAGAGAACCATCAGTCTTGACCATCAATAATGTAGTCCATTAAATAAATAAACATATTAATAGTATTTTCTGAGTACTTACTATGTTCCAGACATCATATCACATGCATTTTTGGATTTGACCTTAACAATGAGGGGGTTTATTTCAGAAACATTTATTTCTGTTTTATGACTGTCCTCATTTTATAGTTGGGAAAGCTGAGAGGTTTAGTAACTTGCTTATGGTTGCTTGGCTAGTGATTGATAGAGCATGATTTGAACTCAGGGTTGACTGATTCTAGCACCTGAAGCCTTACTACCACATTAGATGTTTATTTAGTAAAGAAACATGAAGTGTACCAGTCCACACAATTTTATACATTTCTACCTTGTTCCTAACACTTCCTTTGCCAAATAAACTGCCTCCTATCACCTGAATGCCCCTTTCTTTAATTTTTTTTTTCCCCTTCAAGCATAGTTGCTATTTGAGAGCAAGTTTTTTGCTGAAGCAAAAAGAAGCAGGAAAAGAGTTTCTTTGTTCTGCCTCCATGTTTGCCTTTCTCACTTTATTTAAATAGATCAAAGTCACAGGAGTGGTGATGCTATAGTTGTAGCATATTTAAGGAAAGAAGTATGTGAATGATGTCTTTAGTCTTAAGAGGTCTCTTTGAGAATTCATGATTATGCTGAAACATCATTCTGTTTTATTCCCACTTAGGAGGGTGGATCCTTGGAGCCCCTTCAGGAAATGGCAGTTACCTCCATATTTCTGAAAATTGAGGGAGTGGAATGAATGAAACTGTCTGTGCCTATTCAGAGAATAGTATGACTTTCAGTGCTTTAATAGCCATGTGAATAATATAATGCCTTGTTGAGAAAATTTCATTCCAACCTTCATGGCAGAATTTTTTTAGTGGAGCTAAGCATTGATTCCTTTATTTGTGTGCTTCCAGAAAATCTTTTCAATTAAAATAGATTTTCTGTCAGCCCCTCAAAGAGGTTGACATTCCCACTATCATCACAGAAATTCTATAATACTCTTGAAAATACACCATTATAGGGGCGCCTGGGTGGCGCAGTCAGTTAAGCGTCCGACTTCAGCCAGGTCACGATCTCGCCTCTCGCCGTTGGTGAGTTCGAGCCCCACGTCGGGCTCTGGGCTGATGGCTCAGAGCCTGGAGCCTGTTTCCGATTCTGTGTCTCCCTCTCTCTCTGCCCCTCCCCCATTCATGCTCTGTCTCTCTCTGTCCCAAAAATAAATAAACGTTGAAAAAAAAATTAAAAAAAAAAAAAAAAGAAAATACACCATTATAGGTTTAACATATGAAAATGTGATTAGACTAAAGCACTAGACTCCCAGGAACCTAATTTATCAAAAGACTTTTTTTTTTAAGTGAAAGAAGGCAGCTGGCTGTGACTGTGTCTATATCCCCCATAAATGGTGCAGTTATTTCTTTCATCATGTAAAATTATCCTCTTCCCACCCCGAACAAAAGTATAGAGGTTGGCATTTGTTGTTTATTATTGACTTTTATTGGGTATTTTTTTTGTCCTTTGTTGTTTTGATTTTATTTTTTGTTTTGCCTCTAACTAAAAAGAATTTTGATTTGCAGGTGAACTCTTTAGGCAGAGGCTATCCGCTGTTGATATTGTGGCACCAGAACCGCATGATTTCTGTGCAGAAAGACAAGTTGATAGTAATACAGAGTTTTTCTTTTTTCTTACCAATCACAGAAAATGAGTATTGGCACAAAACCTTGAAAATCTAACAGGCCCGTGACCTCTCAAAGCAGGCATTTAATAATTTCTAAATGTTCAGTATTCACTGGTGGTATAATTACTGAAAAGTAACATTGCGTTACACTCCCAAGGCAATCTTAAATATAAACCCTAGAGTAACTCATTATGAATCATGATTTTTGTTTTCAAAAAGCTTCCTGACTAAAGGAGAATAACTCAGTATCAGATGGATTTCTCTGTCATTTTAAATCCAGCGGAAAAACTGAAGCTACCTTTTTTTTCCCTTTCATGAGAACAGAAGCATTCATTGGCAGAGATGGAATTTTGTAGTATTTCATGGAACATAAAATTGGCAGGGACTTCAGAGAATTCCATGCCATGAATCTAAGCTTTATTTTGCCTAAACCATCTGTTAATTAAGTGTTTTATAAATATTAGGAGCACTGAGAGTATAGATAGGGTTGTGAAGAGCCAGGGGGCATCACTGAAAACTTAAATATCATTTCATATTAAAACATGGCATTCTTTTGCCTAACATAAAACATATGGACTATGTTTTAAGAGAAGTTAGAAGTTACACATTAAAAATAAAATGAAATTCAAGAAGTTTTGGATAAATCATTCTGAATTATAAAGGAAAAATAGAGAAGTTTGAGATAGATATCTAATATTGTGAAGTTTTAGTCCTAGAGGATAATAGTGACTTCTGCAAAGTATCCCTCACTGCTGTCATCAGACACAAGCAACTGGCTTAGGTGAAACATTAACCACACACAAGATGGTATTAAGCATGTTCTTTTGAGAAGTGTGGAATATGCCATGGACAGATCCACTTTCCACTCAAAAGGAAAGTTTTTTTCAAAAAACTTTCCACTCAAAAGGAAAGTTTTTAAGACTATGTATGGGGAATAACCAGCAGTACTCAATCTGCTGGTATTGAACCGGGCAAAATAAATTGGTTCCATGAAATACTTATAAAAATACCTTTTTACTTCTCTTAAATCCCAAGATTAGCAGTTCCCACAGTATGATCTGTTTGTCACACAACCACAATTACTGCTTGTTCTCCCCTTTTGGTAATCTAAAGGATTAAAGACCTAGTCTCGCTTCACAAATATATTTTCTCTTGAAAATTCAGTTCATAAAAACATTTAAGATCAGATTTTTTTTTTACTAGAGAGATCATTTGCTATTTCTTGGGTCTTTGAGATAATCTCCTAACTTTAAGCAGTTTTAAATAGAAATGTTGAGTAATTCCTATCTTTTAACTTTGGCCTATTTTATTCTTCAGAAGGCCAGTTTCTTATCCTCTGGACATTTTCTAAATGCCTGCTTATTTTATTCTCTGCATTACCCCTCCTGATCTAATAAACACTCCTAAATGACTCCTACTAATGAGAATGTGAATGTTGCTAAAAGTGAAGTCATAAACTTTACATAGTTCCTTGTTTTTACAAATGGAGAACTATGAGTATTTAATGGGTCTGTGTACAAAGAAATAAAAGTAAAAAAGGCTACTGTGCTTGCTTTTCCTTCCTTGTCTTTCATTTGAAGGACAATATTTTATTTGCCATCATTTTCTTAAATTTGTACTTAGAACATATTTTCATTAAGAAAATATTTTTCTTAAATATTGAAATATTTAATATTGAAGTATTAAAATATTGAGTATTCCACTTAGGGGAGACTTGTTTTAGTACTAAATTATAGATTTTTCAACCCTGCTGCTCTGCGATTGACAAAGGCAGAAAATACCATGAAAATTAGTCATCTAGTGTTTACTTAAAATTAACCTTTTTATATTTACACTGATTTCTAAAGAACTTTTATAAAAATCTGTTTTAGAGTGTCAGAAAGATTGAGTTCCTTGTTGGTGCATGAGTGGAGGAAGCATTGTTTTAAGGTTTAGCCAATGAAATGTCTCTAATTTGTTATAAATTTAATTTATAGCCCAATCAATTGAGCAGCGACTAATGAAAATGGATCACACTGCAATCCACCCACATCTGCTTGATATGAAAATTGGTCAAGGCAAATATGAGCAAGGGTTCTTTCCAAAGCTGCAGTCTGATGTCTTGGCAACAGGACCAACTAATAACAAGTAAGCACGTTCTTCACTTGAATAGTCGGTTGAAGGGATAATGAAGGGTAGGTACAATGCTGTGCAACTTTAATGAGGCATTGTAACCATTAACTATCTTATCGATCTGATTACTTTTCCAAAGACCAAAACAACCCATTTGAAATATGGATTGGGGCACCTGGGTGGCCCAGTCGGTTAAGCATCCACCTCTTGATTTTGGCTCAGGTTGTGATCTCATGCTTTGTAGGTTCAAGCCCTGTGTCAGGCTCTGTGCTGGCAGTATGGAGTCTCCTTGGGATTCCCTGCCCCTCTCCCCTGTTTGCACACACGCAACTCTCTTACTATCAAAATACATACATACATACATACATATTTTAAAAAATATATGGATTGACGTTCTATGAGTATTTGACTTTTAATTCCATCATGTAAAAAATCTAAAGACTAGACATATTTTTCATTTTTTAAGTAGTGTGTGCTTGGGAAGTTTCCCTTTATTTTTTATATTTTTAATTTTTTTTAATGTTTGTTTATTTTTGAGAGAGAGAGACAGAGCATGAGTGGGGGAGGGACAGACAGAGAGGGAGACAGAATCGGAAGCAAGCTCCAGGCTCTGAACTGTCAGCACAGAGCCCGACACGGGGCTCGAAACCACAAGCCGTGAGATCATAACCTGAGTCAAAGTCAGACGTTTAACCAACTGAGCTAACCGGGTGCCCCGTGGGAGTAGTTTCCCTTTAAATGACCAAATGTAATGCCATCTAATGGAATTAGAAAAATGATACTTTCACTATCTGTATTAGTTTCCTAGGACTGCTATAACAAAATACTACAAACTTGGCGGCTTTTAAAACAACAGAAATTTATTCTTTCATAGTTTTGGAAGCTAGAAGTCCAAAATCAAGGTATTGGCAAGGTCCTTCTCCCTCCCAAGACCTCTAAGAAAGGAGCCGCCCTTGCTTCTTCCAGTGCTGAGGCCAGCGCTGGCTTCAGGCATTCCTTAACTTGTAACAGTATTAACTCCAGTCTCTGTCTCTGTCTCTGTTGGTCAGGAAAAAGGAAAACATAGTAAATTATCTTTATAATATGTGACGGTAACACTTGGCTTAATTTAATAAACAGTATTCTAAGCTAGGTACTGTGGTATTTGGAATTTGTTGGGGTGCATGTATATGCAGTAATATTTGTGTATCCTTGTGTTTGTACTGCTTATACTCTATTTTTAATAACCTGAAAGGAATGAAATCCTTACTAATTTCCTAGCTGAAGGTGTTCCTTTATTTTTTTTATTTTTAACTTTTTTTAATGTTTATTTATTTTTGAGAGAGAGAGTGGGGGAGGGGGTGGCAGAGACAGAGGGAGAAACAGAATCTGAAGCAGAGTCCAGGCTCTGAGCTGTCAGCACAGAGCCCGACATGGGGCTCAAACCCACGAACTGAAAGATCATGACCTAGCCGAAGTTGGACACTTAACAGACTAAGCCACTCAGGTCCCCCTGAAGGTGTTCCTTTAAATATGTTTCTAAAATGTGTCAGAATTATTAATTCATTTAGTTCCAAATGTGAGAAAGCTGTATAGTGAGAGCAGACATATTAAAGGGAAAAAATGCTGTGCATGGATCACACAGTTGCAGTACTGTTTGCATTGCTGTTTCTTTTCCTTTCAGAGTCTAGTATTCATCATTCATAAATATATACCCCTTTACAGCTCTTAGTCAGAAAACTTAGAAATTTTCATCACCATATTTTTTCTGCTTTCAAATATACCTTTTCTGCCAGTGGAGCCTTCTCTGTGCCAACACAGGGGTGGTTATGGAGTTGATCTGCTGATAACTAATATTAAACTGATTCTACACTGGCTTCTCTGCTGACAGCATTGAGTACATTAGCTCATTTTTATAAGCATACCCCTATATATAAACCTACATTGTTTTACCTATTTAATGAGTGAGTTTCAGAGAGAGTCAACAACTTACTCCAAGATCACACACCTAAGAAGTGGTAAAACTAGAATTCAGACCTAGGTCTGCTAATTCAGGGCCCAGGCCCTTAGCTGTTACACCACCTACACATAGTGTCTGGCTCAGCTACTCCAAAACAAGGGTGACACATGCCTTGTCTTACTTTTGGAGTTGGAAACTGTGCTTTGGTAGCCCCCAGGAAATTTTGAGTGACCTAAAATACTGAACATAAAGGTGCACTATGAGGAAAAAAGGTAAGTACCAAAAATTTTGTAACATACATAGTTTTGCAAATAGTCCAAAAGAAATATCTTACTTTTAAGCCATCTTTCAAGAACCTTCATATTATTTACTTATTTAGTTTGGGCCATTTAGTCAAAAGGCATAATTCTACTTCTTTTTTATTCCCTTCACTGAATTCTCTGCTTGCCTCTTCTGAAAATTCAGGTGGCTCACTGCCACTTACATTTTGTGTACCCAGTGTAACAAGATCTTCCACAATGAAAGAGCCCTCAGATACCTCACTTCTACCTTAAAATGGACTCTATTAGGAGGGGTGGCCCCAAAGAAGATAAGATAATACTCTGAGGAGCAAGGTACATGTTAAGCGCCATCTTTCCTAGGGAAGAACTACATGAAGCAGTGGTTGAGATCAAATGGCCTAACCCTGAAGACAGTGGCATTATAATGTGTTGGTAGAAGTCTGAGATTGGGTTACTGGCAAAGTTAGGATTAGAACTCAGTTCTCCTTACTCCAGGGACCGAGTTCGGAATTCTCATTCATAAAGCTTGGAGGTCTGGAAAGTCTTCAGTCCAGTATCCTTTTACATATTTGGAAAAGGAGTGCTGTACAGTGAAGTAAAAAATTATGTCCGTGAAGTATGTGACTTTTGATCTTGGGATTGTGAGTTCATGCCCCACTTTAGGTATAGAGATTACTTAAATATAAAATCTTAAAAAAATAAGAATTTTTAAAACTTTGATTAAACTCTTATTTAAATAGATTGTCTAAACTTCAATGAAGTCAGTAGTGGAAGATGATTCATGAGGAAGGTGGAAAAGTTATGTATTCACAATGAAATCTTACCCTCCTATAGAAAATGCAAGTATTTATACTAAGATCTTGGAAAGGAGCATTGTGGAGATAATTTAATGTGCTGCTTACAAGACCGAAATAAATAGCTAATGACTGAAAATGTTACCTTACTTCGTTAATTTGCAGGGGTTTGCCCTCCATTAAAGAAGTGTTTCTGCTCTTTTAACCCTTTTTTTCAGTTTATTTATATATTTTGAGGGCGTGGGGGCAGAGAGAGAGGGGGGTGAAGAGAGAATCCCAAGCAGGCCCTGCACAGAGCCCAGTGCGAGGCTTGAACTCACAAACTGTAAGATCATGATCTGAGCCAAAGTCAAGAGTCAGATGCTTAACCGACAAAGTCACCCAGGTGCCCCTATTCCTGCTTTTTTAAACACTGAACTTAAAAGTGTGCTAAGACATATTGACCAGTATGGGGGTTCAAACCTTCCAGATGATTGTACTAGATATAATATTCTATTTTTCAGAAATGAATGAGAATTTTCCATCAGAACAGACTAGTCATCAGCTTACTTATTTTTTCCTATGCTTGTAAAATATCCTAATTGTATGAATTACTTTTATATTAGTGGACTATTAATTCAAATCGTTTTCATTTCATTTAAATAGTATTTCCTTTTAATAGCATTAGGTTGTTCATTCATTTATTTAGCAAATATTTATGGAACCCCTACTGTATGTGAGACACTGTCCTGTTCACTGGGAATTTAGCAGTGAACAAAACAACAGAAGTCCCTGCTTTCAAGGAAGAGGAGACAAAGGAAGTTAATTTGTAAAATAAATAACCTATCAGGTAGTGATAAGATTTGTGAAGAAAAATAAAGCAGAAAAGGGAAGTAGGGAGTGTTAAATAGGGAAGATTTCAACTTTAAAATCTTACTGCAGTATTTTCTTGCTTTTAATCTTGTGTATAATCCCAAGGTTGAGCCCTAAGCATTACATTTTCAGGTATATTGTAGTCTGAAAGAGAAAAGGTCTAAGAACTCATGGCAGGATAAAGAGATTTATAACCATGCCTCTGCAAATGGCTGACCAACTATTAGAATTTCATAGGCTGCTTTTGAAACAAAAGCAAATAAGCAGTCATTAGTATTTCAGCGAACGTGATCATCTTTGGCAACAATATGCTTAGTAAATGAGACTTAATAATGAAAAGAACAAAATAATTCCTTGACAAGACCAGGAATGGGTATAGTTCATCATAATTTTCTCAAGCAGATGATCATTTCCTTGTTTTGAAAATAAAATAGAAACAAAATTAAAAATTTTTGTCCCACAGGAGTGTATAGTGAGATGCTAGTTATATCATGTAAATTAATATTTACCCTTTTCTTTACCTAAAGCCTTTTACACTTTTGCCTGCCAAGGAAACTGTTCTGCCATTTGTATTCTCCTTTTCTTTATTTATTATATAAATGCATTGGCTTGTTTTTATAGTCTATTTTTACTATTTGTTTGACCCACTCTGTCCAGTAACCCTAATTTTTTAAATTCCTGAACAAATATTACTATGTTTTACTGACCTTTTTTGCTACAGGGCTATTTCCAACGCCCCCAGCCCTTTATACATTTTGTTACTTATACTTCCCCTTTGTTTATTATATAAATTTATCATCTGGTGTTTATATTCTGCTTCAGAGTTGTGAAAGAAAAACAATATTCATGGTACCTGTTGAAGATTTGAGACACACTTTATTCAAGGGGGGCCATGTAGGGACCGTTGCACTGAGGGCTTGCAGTGGGAGAGAGGGAGATTGAACTTTATTCCAAATACAATATGTGGTAAGTAGGAATTTATAGTCAAGTAGCAGAGTGGAAAAAAACTTACTAAGAGGAAACATCAAAAGTAAGGTGAGGGGTGGATTTTGACTAAACCAACCTAACAGGATTCTTGCTGAAGGCAGGCCTGGGTGATCAGACATCACCTGGGGGGTTATGGATGATGTAGAAACTGATCAGACTGGCACAAAAACAGACACATAGACCAATGGAATAGAATAGAAACCCCAGAACTAGACCCACAAACATATGGCCAACTAATCTTTGACAAAGCAGGAAAGAACATCCAATGGAAAAAAGACAGTCTCTTTAACAAATGGTGCTGGGAGAACTGGACAGCAACATGCAGAAGGCTGAAACTAGACCACTTTCTCACACCATTCACAAAAATAAACTCAAAATGGATAAAGGACCTGAATGTGAGACAGGAAACCATCAAAACCCTAGAGGAGAAAGCAGGAAAAGACCTCTCTGTCCTCAGCCATAGCAATCTCTTACTCGACACATCCCCAAAGGCAAGGGAATTAAAAGCAAAAATGAATTACTGGGACCTTATGAAGATAAAAAGCTTCTGCACAGCAAAGGAAACAACCAACAAAACTAAAAGGCAACCAACGGAATGGGAAAAGATATTTGCAAATGACATATCGGACAAAGGGCTAGTATCCAAAATCTATAAAGAGCTCACCAAACTCCACACCCGAAAAACAAATAACCCAGTGAAGAAATGGGCAGAAAACATGAATAGACACTTCTCTAAAGAAGACATCCGGATGGCCAACAGGCACATGAAAAGATGCTCAACATCGCTCCTTATCAGGGAAATACAAATCAAAACCACACTCAGATATCACCTCACGCCAGTCATAGTAGCCAAAATGAACAAATCAGGAGACTATAGATGCTGGTGAGGATGTGGAGAAACGGGAACCCTCTTGCACTGTTGGTGGAATGCAAATTGGTGCAGCCACTCTGGAAAACAGTGTGGAGGTTCCTCAGAAAATTAAAAATAGACCTACCCTATGACCCAGCAATAGCACTGCTAGGAATTTACCCAAGGGATACAGGAGTACTGATGCATAGGGGCACTTGTACCCCAATGTTTATAGTAGCACTCTCAACAATAGCCAAATTATGGAAAGAGCCTAAATGTCCATCAACTGATGAATGGATAAAGAAATTGTGGTTTATATACACAATGGAGTACTACAGGGCAATGAGAAAGAACAAAATATGGCCCTTTGTAGCAACATGGATGGAACTGGAGAGTGTGATGCTAAGTGAAATAAGCCATACAGAGAAAGACAGATACCATATGTTTTCACTCTTATGTGGATCCTGAGAAACTTAACAAAAACCCATGGGGGAGGGGAAGGAAAAAAAAAAGTTAGAGTGGGAGAGAGGCAAAGCATAAGAGACTCTTAAAAACTGAGAACAAACTGAGGGTTGATGGGGGGTGGGAGGGAGGGGAGGGTGGGTGATGGGTATTGAGGAGGGCACCTTTTGGGATGAGCACTGGGTGTTGTATGGAAACCAATTTGACAATAAATTTCATATATTGAAAAAAATTAAAAAGAAAAAAAAAAGAAACTGATCAGACATTGAGAATGATCAAATACTGAGGATGGGGGCTCTCCTGCTAAACTGACTTAGCAACGTTCTTGTCAAAACTGGATTTTATAAGGAAGTGCACAGAGTGACCTAGGAGAAGGTTCAGAAGCCTAACTAAGGTTTGATCAAGCGAAGAATCTTTCTTTGTCAGTGCCTTAATATTCTTTTTTTCTGGATCTTCCTTCTCAGTCACCCCAGTTTTTTTTTGTATCCTTTTTACAGTCTTAGTTTAATACTTTGTTATTGGGACATTTCCAAGGTCTCCACTTCAACGATTTATCACTAGGACTTGGTATTTTTTGTCCCAATATAAACCTATTTTTTAATTTTTTTATTTTATTTTTTTTATTTTAAAACCTATTTTTTTTAAACTATTTTAAGAGGGACTACCTTTCTTGATGTCATTTTTATCATAATTATTCAGTGTTCCTCTAAATAGCAGACTGAAATGAAATGATTCAGAAGCTTGAAACCAAAGGCATGCGTAAATTACCTTAAAAGCAACAAAAGAAGCTGCATTCTCATTTTAAGCTTTTTGTAAATTGCATACTTTATTAAATAAAAAAATAAAAATAATGAACTGTCAGTAATACAATATGACTTTTCCTGAGTGCCAAAGTATAAATTCATTTTTTTAAATTTATATAGCTCTGTGCTATCAAGAATATACGCAAGAGTAGATATTCTTAGAAAGTGTGATGAATACATAGTCATGGGGATGATAACTCAAGATTTGAGAAATTTTTAAAAATGGTTTGATTTAAAATAATATACGCTCACTAGAAAATTTAGAATACTTGAAAGTGATAGGGTAAATTTTAAAACGCCCATAATGCCATCACCATGAGATGTCAACATTTCTTGTCATGCTCTTCCATTGCATAGATCATGGTGTGCATGTCCATGTTTACTTTTTCACAAAATTAGGAGATTATTTATACAGTGTTTTATCTTGTTTGTTTTCCCCATTCATTATTGTACCATGAACATTCTCCTATCTTAATATTCCTAGCAACTTTTTTAATGATTACATATTATATAGCACCCCCTACTGTTGAACAGTTAGGTTGTTTTGAGCACATTTACTTGATCCTGATTAACTCTTGGTTGTAAAATCTGTTATTAACTCAAAAGCTTTTTGGAAAATTTATACATTAAACATGTATGTGGAATAGAAGACACATTAATTTTAGGAACATTTAAAGGCCAAACTATGAGTCTTGGATTAAGGAAACAATTTGTTATTACATACAGGTTGTGAGGAATGTCTGTAAGCCTAAATGTTAGACTGGATTTCTGATTATGTATTTAGAGTGTATTTATAGAAAGTCCAGGTGATGTACAGACTGCCAAAAAAACAGTGACAGACATACCAGCTCTTTGAGAGTTTATAGTAGAGAGGATTTTATAGGAATAGAGATAAGTGATTGTAACACAATGTGATAGGTAATAAAATTGGGGAGTATAAGAAGGGTAGACAGTTTAGAATTGGAAGAATTAAAGAACATTTTCTGTATAACATTGAAGCTATCTGAAAGAATAGAAATTGGGAGGAAACTTCAGGGACAAAGGCTCAAAGGTGACAGAACTGACCCCATTGGAAACACTGACTTAGTTGAAAATAGCTGGAGTTATAAGATGGTACTAAGTGTAGCAGAGAGATTGGTTGAGCTAGGAATTGAATGATAGCCATTGGATATGACAGTTAAGGATATAAATGGCTTCAAGAGCATTGTCGGGGGAAGCTTATTTGAGATAAACCGAACATCCAAAGGTAACTAAGTAGAAGCCTTATATGTAATCTTTTAAGAATTTTTACAGGAAAGAG